>NW_006299479.1:1400491-1420461 GCF_000327345.1 Myotis davidii | reverse complement strand
TATATATTTGTACTACATATAAATATGTATATATAGTGCTACATATATAAATATGTATCTAAATTCTGAATGAATTTATGCCAACATTTTAATAGTGAAAAATTTAAGGTGATTTTAAAAATTATCTCTATGTTTCAGTGTTAGCTAAAATTTTAATAAACGTACAACCTATTTGTAAAATACATAAAATTAATATTAAAAGAATGAAAGTATTTTGGAGAGATTCTGTCTTGTAGGACAGATGAAGGAAAGAAAACTAATGTTTATTGGGCATTTGCTGTATCTCAGGTATTTTAAAAGATACTTCATAACATTATTCCATTTGTTCAACATTTGCAAAAAAAAAAAAAAAAAAAAGGAAATGATAGTTCAGACAGGTCATTATGTGTCCAAGGTCTTTCAACTTGAGCTTAGGTCAAGTTCATGTTTTGATTCTAAAAAGAAAATTAAGGCCCAGAGATAGACTTTTTAAATCCAGAGAGTGAAGAATGCTTGGCAGGATGGAAAAGTCCCAGAAATATATCACTGTTTACCGGCTTGGGAATTGCCACAGTGGACTCTGGGAATTCACCCTTAAACAGGCCAAGTGAATTATTCGTGAAGGCAGAGTCAGGGATCAAATGCAGTTCATCTAAACTCAAGGAAGTCTGACCTGAGACGAGAAGACTAGCGGGTGGCTCAGAGGCTATACGGGAGATCCAGGACCCTGCATGGCGGGTGCGGGGAGAGGGAAGGAATGTGTTCCCTCCTTTCCACCTGTGGGCAGCCTGTGAGGACAAAGGCTTGCTTTGTCCCCGGATGGACTAATCCGCCAGAGGCCAGTGGTCAAGGCTGCCAGGTTACAGGAATGGGTGTATTCTCTGTATCAGCTGCCTCCTGCCCAGGCAAGCCTGACTCACTGCTCGGTCACCTGTCTGGAATGGACCCCGGGACGGCACCCCAGTGAGGTCATCCAGAGAGCAGTGGGCCAGAGCAGTTTCGCTGTCAACCGTGTTCAGGTCACACCAACTCACTCCGCCTTTCGTAGGAGGCTGTTTGCTTGTGAAGTGAATCTCTTTTAAGATCTAACAACGTGCTTTGAACGCTGGGCCTTGAAACCTCCCTTGTTTTCTCTTACACCTCCCAGCTTAGAACTGTGAAGGGAACACTCATGAATCACTTTCTCAAAGCTTGAAATGGTCAGAGACTCCCCCAAAATTCCCCCAGGTTCATTTGCAAGGGGTGGGGAGTCTGGCATTGACTTGTGCCTGAAGCTCTCTCTTTTGGAATGGGGGCTCTGATGAGTAAAGAGCTTCCATACATGCTGGTTGATGTTCTCTCATAGTCAGCGTGTAATTCTTAGGAGATCATTTAAATCCTAGTTCAAGCAACAGATATGGGTACAAGTGGGTAGAGAGGAAGGGTATGGCTCTCACACTTGGATGGCTTCACCATCCTTCATCCTATAGCCCGGGGTGCAAAATGGGAGCTGGGGAGAGGAACCAAAAGAACTGAGCCTCAGCCCTAACCGGTTTGGCTCAGTGGATAGAGCGTCAGCCTACAGACTGAAAGGTCCCGGGTTCGATTCCGGTCAAGGGCATGTACCTTGGTTTTGAGCACATCCCCAGTGGGAGGTGTGCAGGAGGCAGCTGATTGATGTTTCTCTCCCATCGATGTTTCTAACTCTCTATCCCTCTCCCTTCCTTTGTAAAAAATCAATAAAATATATATTTAAAAAAAAAGAATGGAGCCTCACTCCCCCTCCCCAAACACACACACACACACACACACACACACACACACACACACACACACACGGCCTCTTTTATAGCACAGCGGGCGGTGCCAAAGCCCAGGCCCCAGGCTCAGGGCTTGCTTCCTAGTTTCCACTCACTCCTGAGACCTTCGGCTGAGTTGCATTATGGGAGGCTAATTACTGCCCATTGAGGCACTACTATCTTAGACCTTCTGATATAAAAATATGACCCCTGCTAACTGGACTGACACCAACATACAATCATTTGCTGCAGACTTGTTAGGGAGCCACCAGGAGGGCCTACCCAGAGCAGTTCTTAAACACATACACTCTCACATCTTCTGTCCTCTTAGCGCCAAGAACTACCAATCAATGACATGTTAAAAAACACAGGCTCCCCTTCTCAGCCACAGGGAAAGCTCTCTGAGGGTCAGGAGTAGGAGTTCATAGGGACTAGGCTTCATCTTAAACCCTCTCATCCTTCCTACTTCCATAGCAGAAGCAAGGTGAGGATGTGAACGGCAAAACATGCCTTGAGCAATTACCCTATGATAAGACCGGATCTATGCACTTAACATGAACCATTACATGGATCTTCAATATAGAACCTGTCAACATTGTGATTTTGTGGAAACTAAAGCTCAGAGAACTTACATGTATTGCCAAAGCCACTTAGTTTATTAAGTGGAATAATCAAAGTTTAAACTGTGATTTTAACTGATTTCAAATGTTGAACTTTCTTCACCCAAAGCAGAAATCTTGCTGGATGATAGCAAATATGCCTTTAGGCAAGTCATCTCAATTTTTTTCTGATTCTACACATCTATCAGTAAATTTCTTTAAGCACCATCTCCAATATATGCATACTCATTTGTAAACTAGATGCATGATATACTAATAGGTCTTAGTATTGGTTGATAATATAAAACCCAGGGCACTAGTTGTCATTAATGACAACTGTTGTAAATTTATACTTAATAAGCTGTTAATAACATGGAAAATTATTTGGCCAAATCTAATTAACGAACTATAGAAATGATCCCTGAAAGTATAGTCTTAGCCTTGGCCAAATCTAATTAAATCATTGTTGGTTTAACCTCACTATGTACGTGGGTGACAAATAATTTGTTCCAGGAGTAGGAGTAATCTGGTTTCGCTGTCTTTGATCCAGTTGCATTGCGGAAAACATTCTAAGCCACTTGTCCATTTTGTGAGGGTTATTTGGTTAACATTAGATAATCTGGTTGGTAAGTCTACTCATGGTGTATATGTAAGCCTTAAAACACCATAATAGCCCTGGCTGGTACTCAGTGGTTAGAACCCGCCTATCAAAGAGTTACAGGTTCCATTCCTGGTCAAGGGCATGTACCTCAGTTGGGTTGCAGGTTCGATCCCCAGCCCTGGTTGGGATGTGTACAGTGGGCAACCAATCAATGTGTCTCTCTCACATTGAAGTTTCTCTCTTTCCCCCTCCTCCCTCTCTTCCACTCTCTCTAAAAATCAACAGAAAAAATATCCTCAGGTGAGGATTAAAAACAAAAACAAAAAACCACCATAATATGCCAACAGTGAATAGAGAAATGAGAGCACCAATGAAGACACCCCCACGACGTTGCATAATTCCAGCTGTCCCCTACAGTGCTTTGAATTCATGCAAATGCCCCAAGGAAGCCCAACAGAAGGCAGCAGGGTCAATATGCCGATTCATTGTCAGTAAATGAAAATTTCTTTCCTATGTGTAGACAGAAAATAAATAGGAATAGAAGTTCTAATGGTTTCCTCCCATATCCCATGTCTTATTCTGTATAGTCCCTGGAGTGTGCCTTTTCCCCCAGGAAACCCCTGCCCCCTAGTCCTGGTTTGGACTCTCTCTAGTACAGGGTACAGGAGGCCCAGGATTTGGGTGAGAAAAGGAGCCAATGAAGAATGGTGGGGTCAGCGGGTGGGGTGGGAACAGAGGTGTGAGGACTGGAAGACCAAAGCGGGGGCTCAGAGGACTTAAAGGGCCACGTAGCAATAGTCTGGTCTCCCCAGAACCCACCCTGGCGGACACAGGGACTGCAGCAGCCTGGGTTTCTGGTTCCTTCTTCTCTGAGTCCAGGTCTCTCAGAGCCTCCCTCCTCAAGCCTGAAAGCCAGAGAAAATTAAACCCTCTCTACAGCACAAGCATCCCTTCAGGTTTGTTTCCAAGCTGGAAAAGAAAGGCATTTCAGCCCTTCCACGGGTAAAAATAACTCGCCGTTGATTTTGAAACCCCTTGCATTTGTCTCCCAGAGACGGGCTCGTACAATGGCACTTTGTGTGGGAGCCTCTGCCTGCGAGGGGAGGAGGCCAGAGGAGAGCCGAGCTCGGCAGTGGGCGAGGGCGCTGGGCAGCCCGAGGTTGCTGTTGGACCTCATTCAGAAGTCCCCGCTCAGCGCGGCAGCCCGAGGAGGAAAACAAACAGCAAGGTTCGTGGAAAATGCTGAGTCCTCCAGCTGGCGGAACAGCACCGCCTGGCAGCGCTCAGAGCCAGGCTCTGCCCGCCAGCAGCTGCCACAGCGGGCCGGGAGGCCTTGGCACCCGGAGCCTGTCCCAGGGCCTGGAGGGCGGGACACAGACACTCCTGTCTCTGCAGACAAGGCCTCCAGAGTCCTTACCCTGAATGCTGAGTCTTTTCCTTGTCCCAGGGATTGGTGGGGAAGGTGGGAAAGGGGTGGGCGGAGGAGGAGGGTTGCAGGGGGGGATGTTTCACAAGGAAGGAGAAAAATACTCTCTTAAGCTGTCCTTTCAGATTTGCTAAAAGTTCCCACTCACATAACACTGTGTCAAGCACCATCTCCATCCTGTGAGGTTAGTACTATTATCCCTATTTCATGGACTAAGAAAAGGAGGCACAGAGAGGGTCAATAACTTGTCCAAGATCACACAGCTCAAAAGTGACAGAGCTAGGATTTAAAACCATGCCGTTTAATGTCAGAGTTCATACCTTATGTTTTTATTCCTCTCTAGGAATATAAAATATGAGAGACACAGGGGAAACTCGAGAGAGAGAGAGAGAGAGAGAGAGAGAGAGAGAGAGAGAGAGAAAGAGAGAGACAGAGAATGACTAAGGATTGAAATAATAGAAAGAATAAAACATAAAAAAGCAGGAGCTGTCAGTTCTAAGAGAAGGAGTGTGAGACCAAGGCACAGAGATGGCAAGAAATGCTGAGCTGGGAATGGAAGCTGGAGCAACACTGCTCTGTCACCTGCTGATTCCTGTCCCCCGAACAGGATTCTGGGAATAATCCTCAGAGATCACTCGGCTTCTGGGGCTCAGGCAGCTCCCAGGGAGGCCGAGGAGCAGGCAGCTGGAGCAGAGAAAGGAGCACCTCTGTCTTTTGCAGTTGTGGCCTAGGTGGGGCAGGTGCCCAGGCTCCAGGGACAGAGCGGCACCATAATGAGAAGAGACAGCCTGCTTCAGTCCTGCAGGGAGGCCTGTCACATCCATTTGTGAGCCAAATCGCTCTTGTCCCCAGAGGAAGAAAGGGTTGGAAGAAAAGAAAGGAGGGAATGAGGGAGAAAGGAAAGGAGGGAGGGGAGGAGGGAAGAAATGGACTCTTTCTTGCCTGTGTTTGGAGGGACTGGCCCTGAACCCTCATCATACACATAGGATTGCCTTGGTATTAGTAGGCGTAAGACCTCATTGTGCCTGTCACCAGTTTCCAATGTGACCTCAGACCAATCACCTAAACTCTCTTACCATAAACCCTTTATGTCTACAATGAGGGGGTGGACTTTGAGGCTTTTCCAGATCCATACTCTGGTGATGCCGTGTCCACATGGTCATCTTTGCATACCTCTCAACATCCTGGTCCTAACACAGAGCCCACCACCCACCCACACTAACCATTCATCCCATCCTGTGGTTCCACCCACTTCTGATCTACTTGCTGCTGATTCTCTCAGAGGCGTCTCTTCTGAACAAATGAAATCATTTTCCAATGGGGCCTCCTGGTGCTATCCTGTCCCTCTGATCTGTTCTGTTCTACAGACAGGATTACATCAGGACACGTGGGAAGAGCCTCGGGGCTCCACCTTACTCTTCACGCGGCCTTGTCTCGGCCCACAAGGCCCTGAATCATCGCCTATCTGCCCCTCCTCACCTCTCTTCACTCCTCCACTGCACCCTGTGCTCTGCTTCCACAAAACTACTTCCTGTTTCTCTCTCAGCCCATTAACTTTCTCATCTGTAGGCCTTGACCTCTACCACTTTCCCTTTCCACCTCATTAAGTTACTCACCTTAAGGATATAAATTTTTTCATGGTAGGTGTTCCTCCTAGGTGTCAAACCACACTATTATACTAGATAGCAATTATTCCTTTACATGCCTATAACCCTTAATTTGCTATGAGCAGAGGCTTTGCACATGGGTGACCAGAGCATCTTGCATGCCTCACAATCACATCAGTTACCCACCTACACCCCTACCCATTCCTAACAAGAAACCTGAGCCCAGGGAAGCCTTCCAGCCACACCCTAATGACTGTACTCCTCACTCCAGTGGTCTAAGACCAGTCAAAGGCCAGGCACTTTACCAGGAAGTCCCCTTGGGTTCAAGTGCACACTCTGTGATATCATCTGGAAAACTTGACCATAGAGAAAACAGACACCTAAACAAAATAGCCATTCTCCTCCAAACGCTCGTCATTGTCTCTCCCCGATCCCTCTTGCCCGTCTTCGAATCTGTATAAATACCCCAGACTAAAGGTACATTGGCTGCAATAGTAAACATTCCTACTCTCACGGAAACCAGAACATATGGGAAACTATTGGTATCCCTGAGAAATAGGTTAGCAGAGAGAACACATCCAGTTTTGAACTTGTCTTCCCCGGAGATCTGTACGAGCAACAACAGGTTTGCATGGACACTTCAAAATCCCCAAAGCCTTTTTGAGGTTCTCCATCCCATCTCTCCTAACCTTTGGGATATTCTTGACTCAAAAAGGCAATGCAAGCGAATAGAGATCACCCATTTCCCGGCCTTCTGAAGACTGATGCCACCTCTTCAAGTCATGTACTGTTTACAGGCACATCTGGGGGACAGCTCTTGAAGAAGTATAAGAAGAGTCCCAGCTGAAATTTCAGGCTTTGCCTGTAGAAAAGTTAAAAATAGCCTGCTACTGTCCAGGACCAGCAGCTCAGGCTGACAGTGTGGGATGGGCAGTGGCTATCTCTTGACCTTCAGGAATTCCCACAAGTGGCTGTTGAAAACCTCCTTGCTCCTCCGTGGGGTATCAGATAGAGTCCCAGAGCCTTGTAAAAATTCTGGGCCTGAGAGAGCTAGGGCCTGAGTGGCAGGAATGAGACATTACAGATAAGACGACAAACTCAAAGGTCTCTGGAGATCACATAGCAGGTGCTGAGACCTGGTCGTTGTTGATTCGAGTGTTGCTAGGGGAAGAGGACCGTCGCCATCATCACTTCGGGCGTCAGCACACTGAGATGTGCCAGGCAATCAAATGAAGCTGGTTTTCCCAGGATAGAAATATTTTCCAGGAAAATGGAAAAAGGGGAAAGGGCCTGGGACATGGAGTAAAACAGGAAGTGACACTGGCCAAGGGACAGGGAGGCCAGAGCCACCTTACCTCCCTAATTTGGGTATGTTTGCTTCCTCAGCTTTAGGCCTTTTACATTTTTCACTAGTTGACCAACACCTGCTTTTAGCAGACTCCTGAACTCTCTGCCTCATTGCAAGAGGTGCCAGGAACCTGTTTTTCTGATATTTATTGTTCTTAGGGGAGGATTCTTATAGCAGGAAGAGATCCCAGAGAACAGTGAACAACCAATGGCATGTGAACAACTGACATACCCATAAAATGGCCTAGCCAGGTCGCTGGACGAGCTAGCTACCCAGAGGGTCACGTATCCCTGCATCTGAGCTAGAGGAAGGCATCTGTGCAGCTGTGCTACAAACTACCTTCCAGGACAGCCAGTGGGGGAAACCAGAGATCGGAAAAGCTTCCTACGGAAAGAAGACTGCCTTGTCCTCTATTTGGTATGTGAAGTGCACCTCTTATGAGCCAGGGCTGCGGCTCCCAGGGGTGGTGAGCCGTTGGCCAGCATCACCAAAGGAACCCTTTTAGAGTGCTTGGGTGGTAGCGTGCATGGTATAGTAGAAAGAGCAGCCCTCAAAAGTCACAGGGCTCTGAGGAACCTGATGACCTCCTGTTCTCTTCCGCGGAAGGTTCTAGAATAAGATGAGCCTCCTGCCGAGTAAACCTGGAATGTGGAGAGATCTCTTCACAGGGGTCACAAACTCAAAGTCCCAGGCAGGAGTGGGAATGTGTGGTGCTGACCTACTAGAGACAAATGAGGAGATTGTCTCTACTCAGTGTCCGTGCCAGAATCAAAGACCACCCAGCCAGGACCCTGCGGCCCTACACCGTTCCCTTGAGCTGCACAGCTGAGTCCCCGCTCTGGAAGGCCACACCAAGCACCTCCATGGCCTGGGATCAGCCAACTCAGCCAGTGTGTTACCTCCGATCTCCACTGCCTCCCTCATTTCATCCAAAGCACGAATCACAATCCTCCACTTTTTTTTTCTTTTTTTTGTTAAAATAATTACACTTCATTATACAGGAAGGATCTGGTGTTGCTCAATTCTGTGTGTGTGTGTGTATGAGACTGTGTGTGTGTGTGTGTGTGTGTGTGTGGCAGTGCTACAACTTGCTCCAAAGCCATGGCAAGGACAAGCCAGAATAGCCTGGGCAATTGCCTTATTCCACAACCTCCTGAAAGCATAAGTTTATAGATTTTTTTTACCTCCAGCTTCTTTTGAATGACTCCTCTTTTCCCTGTGTCTCCTTCTATCCAAACCCTAGCCTGCTTTCTCAAAACCCTGCGGTTGATTTAGGGGATACTGTCTCTCCTCAATCCTTACCACCACCACTTCAACATGGGGCTCACTAAGAGAGCTCACCAGCCCTGGCAAGGTTGCTCAATTGGTTGAAGTATTGTCCTGTATACCAAGAATTTGTAGGTTTGATTCCCGATCAGGACACATACCTAGGTTGCGAGTTAGATGCCCAGGATCCCAGGTTGAGGCACATATGGAAGGCAACCGCTGAGTGTTTCTCTCTCTCTCCCTTCCTCTCTCTAAAATTTAATAAATATATCCTTGGGTGATCATTTAAAAAAAAGAGAGAGAAAGATCACCAAAGCCCACTTGTCCAAGCATTCCCCAGTTGAACTCTTAGTTTGAGAAACATGAGGACTAAGCTGATTTCATTCAAGCATGCCTGATGTCTTTTAACCTGCTCAGCATTAAATCAGATACTTGGGGTATAAAAGCCACTTGGCATCAAAGGAAAGATCTCTGTCCAAATCCTTGACTAAGGCAGAAACCTATTCTCCATGTTCTGTTTATGTAGGGGGAGAATAGCTCAGATGTGGCCTCAGGTTGGCTCAGGAGTTGTGACTTTGCCCAGGTTTGCAGCTGAAGACCAAAACACAGAAGTACCTCATGCCATCTCCCCCAAGTCTCTGAGGGAGTGGTGGTGGCTTGACCGGGATGTCAGAGCCCTCCTCGTGGCCAATGGGGCTCCCTGACCACCAGACCACACAGTTGGTGCTTAACGGGCACTCAGCAAACCTCAAGCTCCAGGCCCGAAGAAGCAGAGTTTCCAAAAACAGAGCCCTCTTTGTGAACAATTCAGCAAAAATTCTCTCTCCAGCTGTGAGTTGGGATTCATGTTGCAAATGTTGGTGTTAATTAAAAACATCCACCTTCTCAGTTTCAACAGTAAGAGAAAAGCACCACGCAGATGGGGTTTCAGCATTCCTCCCCAGAGCACTTACCGATACGACTGTATTTATGACAGGGTGCTGGGGGCTCATTCTTAAGTTTCAGTCCCCAAAAAAGAACTGGGGTCAAGGAGATGGATGTGATGGGTCCAAATGGGCACAGAGAAAATTGGTAACAGAAGCAACAAGAGCCCAGTCGGTGTAGCTCAGTGGCTGAGCATCAACCTATGAACCAGGAGGTCACAGTTCGATTCAGTTCAGGGCACATGCACAGGTTGCGGGCTCAATCTTGAGTAGGGGGCGTGCAGGAGGCAGCGGATCCATGATTCCCTCTTATCGTTGATGTTTCTCTCTCCCTGTCCCTCCCTCTCTAAAATCAATACAAATATATTTTTAAAAAAAGAAGAAGAAACAAGAAAACTGTTCCTGTCCAGAGCATCAGGAAAGATGTCCAACTTCCTGTGTTAGTATCAGGAACTTGACCTAGTTGAAATCAGATGTTTATCTGCTGAGTCATTAAAAATTGTCTTCACGCTGCCCTAAATCCTTCAGACATGAAGAAAATGAGCTGTGATAAGGCTGGGGACATTTCATGAAGGATAACACCGTGTATTCAAGAACTGGAATGGGAGATCGATCATACTTCCCTATATTCTTATTGCAGTTCTCACTTTATTGGGACATTTTTATCTGGAAGGATCCCGAGCGAAGAAGATCAGCAAGACCTAGTCGCATCCCTTCCTGAGCTTCTGTGCTTGGTTTATTTGTCCCGCTTCACACAGGCACCGGACAGGGAAAGAATCAAGCCACACCCACATCGTTATAAAGGAATTTCTTTGTCTTTAATCTCACACAGTTTAAAATACAATAGGAAATCAGGCTACAGGATATAAAAAACTCTTCAGGAAAATGATGTGCCAGCATCAGCTACTAAAATACAGACAAAAACTCCCCCATAAGAAATTTTTTGCATTTATAAAACAAAACAAAAAACAAAACAGACACTTAAATGGCTACATCTCTAAGCTACCTCAGTTCTGAGTTTTAAAAAGCACCTGCTTTTCCTTTTTTTTTTTTTCATCTTGCTTTTAAATGTTCAGCTTTTTAAAAAATATAAATTATATGAAAATACAAGTTGGAAAATAGTCAAACACAATATAACATCTTTTTACCCCTATATTTCTCAGCTTAAAAAAAAAAGTATTCTTTAAAAAAAGTTCAATAACTGAGGCAGTATTCCTGATAGAGATAGTTTCATTTTCATATATATCTTTCATATATGTATCTGGATACATATACTTATGGTTCCTTGAAACTTCTTTGGAATGTAGGTAAGAGCTAACACATTTATATAGACCCCAACGGAGAAAGCAGCATGCACAGCATGGCTAGAAGAGAGGGGGTGTCGTTTCCACCATGAAGACAGGCAGGTTAATGCTCTAAAACCCGGAGAGCTCACTTCCAAAGTGAGGAACAGCACATCTGATCCTGGAATGCTACCTCCAATCCCCGCCGCCACCCAACCAGGGCGCCGTGCACCAAAGTCCCCAGCGGCCTCTGCATGGAGAAGGGAACCAGAGGGACTCTGAACCCGACAGCCAGCACTGACGTGGGTGAAGGCATCTCCAAGAAAACAGGGTTTCTCCCGGCTACACCCGATTTGCCCATCCTTCCTCTGAAGCTAACATGTGTGTGTTTTTTTAAAAAAAGCATAAATGCAACAATTCTGCTGCATTTCCAGTGTATAAACCACCCACCACTCTTCCTGGGATGGTCTCTGGCCTTTGGACAGAAGGAGAAGAAGGCATCTGGCCAGATCAACAAAGCGGTCTTAACTAACAAACTATCTATAAATACTGAAAACGGTGGACCTGCAGAGAAAGGCGGCGCAGCGAGCAAGCGGGCTGGGGAGCACAGGAGGCACTTTCTTACATCGGAGCTGCTGTGGGGTGGCTGCAGGGGTTAGACACTCGCACGAGGGGAGTTTTGGGCATCAATGGAACAGGGAAGGTGGATGAGTTGGGCAGGTGATTGTACGCCTGGCTGCAAACAGCAAGCCATGACTGATGCCCAGCCTTTGGTTCTACCTGCGCCTGAGACTGACATGTGGAGAGGTGTCCCTAGAAAACCCAGGTATTATCTCAGCTGCAGTTTTGCATGTCTGCAAACACACACACACACACACACATGCACTCACACACGCACATACACATGCACGCACACAGGCACTTACACATGCACGCACACCTTTGCCCGTGCCCAACAAAGATCAAATAACCTAAGAGAAAACCATGTAGTCCAACAGTTCCGCCGACCCTCCCTGAGCAGCTCCTAAAACATCTCGAGAGCTTCATTAAGGCACCTGCAATTGGAAGAAGATCAAAACATACAGCTGGGCGGATTCTGCCTTGGCCTTCCAAGTAGACGCTCTGCTTGATCAGCGTGAGTCACAGAGCTAAGTTCCTGACAGTCAGGGCCTGCGAGAGGACCCGGAGTGAACAACCCACGTTCCTGAAGATGCGCCGGAAGTGGTGAGCACTTCCGGTTACTCAGCTAGAGCCTGGGGAAGCCAGCCCTGAGAAGCCCACCTTAACCGCCTCTTCCTCTCTCGCTGCAGTCGGCAAAGCCGTCCCACAGCCCGCACCCTTTTTAATCAGGCATCTCGGCCATGGTGGGGATTCTGATGGAATTAGGAACTTGTCTTCATTACTTAGATGTTGGCCCTCCCCCGACCCCAGACCCAACCTCCATTTTCAGATTACCCTTCACAACTGCCTCCGTTGTTTAAATTATGGGGGAACGAAAAATAGATTCACATCTCACGGACCACCTCATTGTCTTCCTTCAAGCTCCTGTGCTTCTGTTTCCTTTGCCTTCTAGTCATTCCTCTCTTCTGCCATGAGCCTTCCCTTACCCTGTGCCACGACAGCGGTCCAAGTGCAAGACCCGAACAGCAGCTGCACTGTGCGCTCCGCATGCGCGGTCTTGCTGGATGGACATCCCACTCAACTAAGCCTAAGGCCTTCAGAGGAAAGCCTTGCGCTTCTCCTCCGGAAGACAGCCAAGCCACCCTTGGCTTCTAGGCACCCACAGTTTCCATTGCGCCAAACACCCAATGAGTCTAAATGGCTTTATCATATGCTCTTCAACTCATGTCGGCTGTCACTCGTTCACTCCCCAATCAGAAAGCTTTACATTTCTCTGCACTGAATAAGAGTGTATGTGTGTGTGTGTGGGGGGGGGGGGGCAGGGGGGAGAGCAAGAAGTATGGGAGGCTGAGAGGATGAGACATAAAAGATAAAGTGTTAGTTGGGAATAACATGCATTCGGGACTTACTTCCTAAGACCCGAGGGGTAATGCCCAGGCACACAGCTTTGATTCCTAATCATAAGAAAAGAACCAAGTCAACCCTCCTCCTCGATGTCCTGTCCAGCTCCGGATTCACTGTGCTCCCCACCCAGGGCTGCCAAATACATTCAAGTTGAACACTTAATGCTTCTTAGCTCAACATTAAGTCTAAACCCCGAGAATCCACTAACGACAAATACATAGAGGGGCGTGATGATCTTTTTTTTTTTTTTAAATTACAGATGACATTCACATGCACAGGTCCCTTGTCCCCAAATCAGCATCATTTGTTCCTTCATCTAGAAAGCCACCTGGATCTGGGGTCCGATCTCAGTGACAGCACTTTGCCTTTCCAGTGGGGTCTATATAAACAGTTTCCTTTCGCTGTGACAGAATCCTCAGCTGGCAAATGAAAACAACCTTGCATGATACTGCGATACTGAGACCACCTTAGAGCTTAAGACGATTTTTAAGAAGAAAAAAAATACTGGCACAAAATTTAATAAAATAAATTCCAACACAAAAACAGTTTTGGTCCCTCCCCCACGGAAGTCCACCTTTGTTTTAAAAGTAGAATAAAATGTAAATAGTCCTTGGTTTTGGGGCACTCCCCCCCCCAAACAAATTGCCCTACCCCACCTCCCTCTTTTTGGCCCCGCCCAGACCGAAAAACAGAAGCAAACGAATTGCCCTTCATCCATCTCATGACCCCTGATGCCTCAATTGCTTATGCTAATAAGTTCATCCCATGAGGCACTTTTTTTTTCCCCCATGGATGATTTTTAAAAAATTATCAGACATACGCATCTAGTCCTCCCTCAAGCCAGATTCTTCAAGCTTCTAAGGAGACCTTTCTCTCTCTCTCTCCTGCAAATTTGCTCAAGAATTTCTTGTCCCACCCACCCCACCAGTCCTGGCTCTCCTTTGCCAACCACACATACTTGATTATAGCTGCAGTTCACTTAGCTCCCACCCCTGAATGTAAAAAAAAAAAAAAACGAGTCTGGAAAATTAAAAATAGAATAACCATTAAAAAGTAAGAGTCCAACCGACGTGGGTCTTTGAAATGTCTCAGCAGAGTTTCCCTGGCCCCCCAGGTGCCCGTCACTCATCGGCGTCCGGCTTGACATCCAGCATGGCGTGGAGCTCCTCGGGCGTGTACCCCAGGAGGCTCTGCAGGTCACACACAAAGCGGTACACGTAGCGCTTGCCCGCTGTCTTGTGGATGATGTTTTTGTCATAATAGTAGCGGAGGCCACGGCTCAGTTTCTCATAATTCATCTTGGGCTTGTTTTTCCTTTTCCCCCATCTCCTGGCCACCTGAAATTTTAAAATGGGGGGAGGGGGGGCGGGGGAAAAAATCTATAAAATAATCCAGGGGTTAAAAATCTATAAAATAATCCAATATGCATGTTTATATGCCTAGAGCCATTGATGATGACCCATGATGTTCAAGTCAGTCCAGGAAGAGGTTTATGTACATGGAGGATATTCTCCTGAATTCCATGGTTGAAGGGTCAGGCAAGGATGGCTGGACCGCTGATTCTAGGTTGATGAAAAATAGTGACCCTGGACTTCTACATAATGAAGTTTACAAAAAAGAAAAAGGAATGCAACACTGTAGACTCTATTCCATCCCCGTATAATTTAGAGAAGGTCCCTGGCCCGGCGAGGGGTGCTCAGTGGTTGAGCATTGACCTATGAACCAGGAAGTCACAGTTCGATTCCTGGTTAGGGCATATGCCCCGGGATGTGGGCTCGATCCCCAGTGTGGGTGTGCAGGAGGCAGCCCAGCAATGATTCTCTCTCATCACTGATGTTTCTATCTTTCTCTCCCTCTCCCTTTCCTTCTAAAATCAATAAAAATACCATTTTTAAAGAGAGAGAATGTCCTTGCTTTGGAATGTGAGGGGCTGGAGGAGCGGTGAGCTGCAGCCACACCTGCCCTTCATCAACAGGATGCAGGTTTCTGTTCTGGGGCACAATTCTTCTCAGGTGCACCACACCGAGTGGTTGGCTCTCCATGTTTAACCTCAGCATTGGGCATGGCAGAGAGCAACCACTCACTAAGCATTTGTTGGATCAAAGAATGGCTTCATGAACAAATTGCACCCATTTTCTCAAAGCCTCTTGAGTTGTCTGAGCCCTTTCGGATTCACAGAGCCGTGAGGCCAGGAGAAGGACTAAGTAATAGAAGGCAACTCATATTTATGACTATGTGCCTGAGACCCAGGTGCATCCTATTAGGCAATCCAAGAACCATGGGCAATGAGGAGATTTTCTCTATTTTCCAAGTAAAGAGACTAAGGCTCACCAGATCCCAGGACCCAGCTCTCCCTCGCCCCTGTCCATCCAGCCAGGAGAAAAGGCAGGCAACACACAGGACACAGGGAGGAGGCGCTATAGCTCACACAGACCGAGAAGGGGAAGACACTCCCACCCAAAGGAGAAGAAAAACACAAGACAATACAGCAACTGCCTTCTGTTGAATGGCTGAAGGGTCAGGCCACATTTCTTGCTAAGTAGGCTCTAGAAAGAACACACTGACTCTATCCTCTGAGGCAGCATGGTCCTTTGTGCCTTTACAATTAAGTCATTTTGCCTCAAGAATTAAAAAAAAAAAAAAGGTATTAACCAAGGAATGCCCATTGGGAGTCCCAATCGGAAGTCAAACCTCATAAGTACTCCTCTCTAGAGCAGCCGTGGGCAAACTACGCCCATTGGGAGTCCCAATCGGAAGTCAAACCTCAGAAGCACTCCTCTCTAGAGCAGCCGTGGGCAAACTACAGCATCCGGCCCGCTTGAAATGAATAAAACTAAAAAAAAAAAAGACCGTACCCTTTTATGTAATGATGTTTACTTTGAATTTATATTAGTTCACACAAACACTCCATCCATGCTTTTGTTCCGGCCCTCCGGTCCAGTTTAAGAACCCATTGTGGCCCTCGAGTCAAAAAGTTTGCCCACCCCTGCTCTAGAGAGAGCCTTTGGCCCCTGATTTGCAAGAGGGAAGATCTTAGGCTTCTATAACAAGGACTTAGTTGGGTCATCATATTCCTCTCCAGCACCATCCTGTCTTCCCAGGTCACACATAGGCAAGCATCCAAACAGAGAGAGGAAAGAATCAAGTCATCAACTTGCCACCCAGAAATCCTCGAAGGTCAGGTGACGACTATTAAATTCTTCCTGGGTCCAGTATATTCTAATTTACACACACACACATGCACACACACACATTGTCCTGTCTTAGCCAACAACACTGCCACTATTGTAGTTCTGGAAGGCCTGGCATACTCTGAATGTCAATTTATCTATGCTAAAAGATTCCTGCTACATAGATTTCCTTTTAGGATAACTTTTTATTCAGAAATGACCATGCTGCCCTGGGCATTGTGGCCCAGTGAATTGGGTGTCATCCCATGCACTCGGGAACATGCCTGGATTTCAGGCTCAATCCTCAGTTGGGGGCGGGGGGAGGGGTGGGCGGGCGTGCTGGACCCATCAGATGGATGTTACGTTTCGCTCTCACATTCTCTCTCTCTCCCTCTCCCTTCCTCTCTCTCTCTAAAAACCAATTTTGAAAATCTTAAAAAGAAAGGACAATGTTGACTGATTCCCATGCCTCATGAGTGCACCAGAGAGAGAAATACCGGTTCAACAGGCCATGCTGCTTGTGCCCTGCACACCATCTCAAAAACCAGGGCAGGACTGAGAGCACCCGCCCATGCAGATGAAGGAGGCCGGGGAAGCTCCCACTCACATGGAAAAACCTGACTTTTTAAACTTCAACACTTAACCTGAGTTTCAAATGTGTCTGATCCAAAGGAAACTGAGATCCAATAAAACACCAGCTACAGGTTGGTTCCCTCTCCATCTAAAAGGGAAATGTACTCTATGATCGATCAGGGTAACCTCTTCTTCTGCCTTTCACGTCTACAGGGCCCGTGCGTATGCATCACGTCACTCGCTCCTAAAGTCCACTGCCCACTCCTCTGTACATGACGCCCAGTGGCCTTGCTGTTCCCATTCTATCTGTGAAAAAGGAGCTCAGAAAAGTCACATGACTTTGCTCTGAGCACAGTTAGAAAACGGTGCTTCTGGGTCCAGTGTCCAGGCCGTCAGGCTCCAGGCACAGGGCCACCTGGAGGAAGCAGTGACACTCTGCGCTGTGATCTGCCATCTGGGAAGCGCCCCTTCAGTAACCGCTTCCTCGTGGTGGGCCCAGCGCTCCTCCCCCGCACACCCTACGCGAAACAGGGCACGTGAAATATCACTGCGTCCTCCTTCAAACATGCACCTTGAGCTCTTTGGAACCTTCATGCAAGAAATACCCTACACGTACCCCCGAATGAAACGATTCAGCAAATGCCTACAAAACAAATGAACTTTAGAAAACAGAGCCCTGAGTGCTGGACGATTTAAGCCTTATCCTCCTCGGTCTCCACCCCTCCCTGAAAAACCACTGGGTGGGCCACTCACACACATTTGCATATTTCTTATAAGTTGAGTTAAAGTCCCCAGCGACTACTCCCTACCTGGGCTCATGGGACTAAAGGCAACATTATGTGAGGAACCCACTGAAAAGCCACTCTGGCGGGCAGAAGGTGTAAGAAAACAAATCTCTATTGAGAGATGCTACGGGATTTCTGATAGAAAAAAAAAAAAAAGCAGCCGCAAAACTCCTTGTGATATAATAGGCTTCCTGGTGAAGTGCAAAATGACTATACACCCACCAGGATCCCGGAGCAGAGACAGAGGGAAAAATCAACTGCCCCAAATTTATGTAAATGAGCCCTGGAGTCTGCTGTTCTCATCTGAGTCAGGTCCCCAGACCACAGACATAGGACAGAGGGAGGAGCTGCTTTAAGAACCTGACAGAGTGCAATCCTCTCAAGTGCTATGATTTCGTGCACCCCTACTATGCACCGGACACTGTGTTGATGCTTATACCCTTCTCACGTACTCCTCACAGTAAATTCATGGGTAGCTGCTACTGTGAACATATTTGTTCTTCCCACGTTACAGCCCAGAAAACCGTGCGGCGTGCCCACTGGCGTTGGCCAACGCCACTCACAACAGAAGTGGAGTGGCCGTGATGGAACCCACGCAGTCTGACCCCCACATTCAGAGCTCCATACCATGTCCACCCCAGAGAAGACCACCTGGAGGCTGACGTCGAATCGGCCTGCCTGGTCACACGAATCCAAGGAATAAAAGGACCCACTTTTAAAAAAACACCTTCTCTTCCTCACCTCCCCCAGCAGCCACAGGACGAAGGACAGCCAGGGACCTTGGCGTCCACCTCCACGGGTGACACTTCCCGTCCAGTTGGTTAGGTCCCCTGTGCTAGCTGTTCATGTCATTCCTTCTCCCTCCCACCATTTACCTTAAAAGCTCCCTCACATGATTTATCTTAAAATCCCTTTGGGAAGGAGAGGGCTAGTGATACCAAGCAGAGGAAAGGGAAGGAAGTACCGGCTTCTACCCGGGCAAGTCCAAGTCCGGGAGAGGAGGGCCCAGGAGCCCGCAGGCCACCTCTGGGCTGGGCAGCCTTAATGTAGAGAGGGGACTAGTTCCCATCTGGGAGCAGTTCCTAGAGGCAGGGTCATAGACTGAGGAGGGCCTGTGGCTGGTCTTCCTGCCTGTGCCATTCCCTGGACTGAAGTGTCCGCCTGGGCAGCATCTACCCGGCCCCAGCCCGGCTCTGCAGAGCTGAGCCCTGGTGTCTGCACACAGGGTCGGGGCTGGGGTTGAGGCCCTGTCTGCAGGGGTTTTTCTCACTGTGAGTTCACACTTTTGTTCATAAGGAACATCATGCTGTGACATTCCGGAGCTCTAGTCTTTTCTTCTATTGACACCAAAGGGAAGAGGGATTAGAAGCAGGAGAGGAGATGCCGGAAGCAAGCACAGGACCTGGAGGGGATGGTCGGCTGCTCAGCTTCACAGTAACCAAGTCAGCACAGGGGTGGTCGGCTGCCTCCTCCCCCCCAGGGCCTTGAGGAAAACCCCTGTGAGCCACCTGGAGTGGAGGGGCACCCAGGGCTCTCCGCCTGGGCTTTCTGCAGGCCACTGCCTACCCTCCAGAAAGCCCACGTGGTACCAACAGAGGGAATCCATGGTCCTGCGTCCTTTCCAGTACGTGTGCTGAGCCCTGAATGGCCTCTTAGCTGTGGGAGCAGCAGGAACAGGAAGAACATAAAACATTCCCCCAGCAAGAAGGCCCCAGGGTGGGCTTGGACCAGTGGACAGCCTGACACAGGAGCCTGTTTCCCAACCTCACTTCAGGTTGGGAAGGCGATCCGGGGCCACCTGGAGGCCCACAGCTTGGAGGGAGCTCTGGGTTGGGGGTGCACACTAACTCTACAGACTCCCCAGCAACATCTAAGTCCAGGAACCTCGTGTGCCCCAGACGTGTGCAAACACTGGATGAGGCCAGCACTCTGAGCGACAGGCTCGCCCACGGGTGTTTCTGTGTGGCTGGGTGTCTGTACCCAGGTCCCAGGGGCTCCATCCCTCACCCTTGCTCCAACATCTCCTAACTTCGCAAAGCCTCCCCCTCCATCCTTCCTGCACCTCCTCTCATGCCTGGGCCCAGCATCAGCTAACCACCCAGCCAGACTGGGGTCCCGGTGACCTCTGTCCCAGGGAGCAGAGAATGGTGCTAAGAATAGTGTCCGTCATGGGCCGAGGGAGCTCACAGACTAAATGTGACTCACAATGGCGTCCCTGTCTGGGGGCCCCAGGCAGTCAAGGGCGGCCTTCAGCAGGCTGCCCGGGGTGTCACGCATCAGGAATCCGGTGGCATCACTGGCAGACTATGCCTCTCAAGTCGCAGCTCTGAGCCACAACAACAGAGGGGTCCCTGTTAGAAGGAAGTCTCTCTCCAAAGAAGTGGGGGGAGGGCACCGCACACACCCTCAACTCCCTGCGCCTCCACACCCTGCGTCTGCCTCTTTCTCCTCCTCCTCCTCCTCCTCCCCCTCCTCTGGCTGCAGTAGGGGGGATTTCCCCTGCCTGCTTTGTTCTTCTCAGCTCTGGATACGAGGAAAATTCCTAGTATAACATTCACAGTCCTGATTTGAAGCACTTGATACAACTCAGAAGAAATTCAGGTGAGT
>NW_006299479.1:1390072-1400458 GCF_000327345.1 Myotis davidii | reverse complement strand
CCCGCCAAAGGCAAAGCTTCAGGTAAATTCCTACTCATTTTGGTTATATTTTAAGTCCCTTCTCCTTGTCAAGTCACTGGAAGGCCTGCCAATACATCTCCATGAGAGTTGGCTATTAAAAAAACAAAACAAACAAATAAAAACCCCTGCTTTTTTGCTTCCATTCTCTGAATCTAAGAAGTGGGCAACTTAAAGGAATATACAGCAATGGGTTAGGAAAAGTATTAGCAAGATGCTCTCGACAATAAGGTGGTATCTCTTCTCTCATTTTCCAGGCTCAGAGGTTGCCTGCCTTGTCCATGAACTCACCCTTAGTGAATTCAGGGCGGAGCCACAGGTCTGCCTTCTCACTTCCACTGCAAGCTCTCATCTGCCGCCTGTGCCCTAGTGCTTGGCACACGGAAGAGCTGACTTCCACACAGAGGGAGGTGAGTTCAGGGCCGTACTCTGGTGGGCTTCCTCCCACTGCGGTTTGCTTACAAGACCAACCTGATGGCTTGTTCTACGCCCGCCCCTCACTCCTAGAATATATGCTCAAGGGCTCACATGCAAAGCCTAGAACGGTGCCTCACCAACAGACACCAACCATTAAAAAGCTACTTCCTGCCCTAGCTGGTGTGGCTCAGTGGATAGAGTGTCGACCTGCAGAACAAAGGGTCCCGGGCTCAATTCCTGTCAAGGGCACACACTCCTCCCCAGCCCGGGCCCTGGTCGGGGCTCATGCAGGAGGCAACCAATCAATGTCTTTCTCTTCCATTGATGTTTCTCGCTGCCCGGGGTGTCACGCATCAGGAATCCGGTGGCATCACTGGCAGACTATGCCTCTCAAGTCGCAGCTCTGAGCCACAACAACAGAGGGGTCCCTGTTAGAAGGAAGTCTCTCTCCAAAGAAGTGGGGGGAGGGCACCGCACACACCCTCAACTCCCTGCGCCTCCACACCCTGCGTCTGCCTCTTTCTCCTCCTCCTCCTCCTCCTCCCCCTCCTCTGGCTGCAGTAGGGGGGATTTCCCCTGCCTGCTTTGTTCTTCTCAGCTCTGGATACGAGGAAAATTCCTAGTATAACATTCACAGTCCTGATTTGAAGCACTTGATACAACTCAGAAGAAATATCAGGTGAGTACCTGGAGGCATCCCAGACCAACAGCCAATCCCATGAGAATGTTTCCCTCCAGAGAGGACGTTCAGGTATTTCAAATCCAAGACTCCTAGAATATATGCTCAAGGGCTCACATGCAAAGCCTAGAACAGTGCCTCACCAACAGACACCAACCATTAAAAAGCTACTTGCTGCCCTAGCTGGTGTGGCTCAGTGGACAGAGTGTTGACCTGCAGACCAAAGGGTCCCGGGCTCAATTCTGGTCAAGGGCACACACTCCTCCCCAGCCCGGGCCCTGGTCGGGGCTCATGCAGGAGGCAACCAATCAATGTGTTTCTCTTACATTGATGTTTCTCTCTGCTTTCCCTCTCTCTAAAAATCAATGGGAAAATATCTTCAGGTGAGGATTAACAACAACAAAAGCTGTTTGCTCTTCAATGACTCCATTTATCCGCTCCCTGCAAGCATATACCAAAGCTTACCATACCATGACATGTGCCCAATAACCATATACTGAACTGTAGACTACAATAATCCCGCCCCCCCCTGGAAAAGGTGTTAGGACTTAAAAAGCTACTCAAATTGCTTCTCTCTCTTAAAACTATATTTGGGATCAAACAGCAGGGGTGACTCCAGGCTACGTTTCATCAACACGTTCCCCCAAATAAAAACTACCACACCTCCTGTCCTTTGGGGATTCATTTGCTACTTTGAGAAGTTAATCTCTTCAGCTTGACTCTCAAAGTCAAATCAAACACCACGTTTATTTTAACCTATGAAACTCTCATGGTTGGTCACCCTTGCAACAGGGCTGCCTCTACCCTCAGAGCACACATCTGCCAGGTGCTCCTGCTGTAGGGGAACCGGCCTGGCTGCCCCTCCCTGCCACCCAGGTGTCTACCCACAGCCAAACGATGGTGGCGAAAACAGAACACTCAACTCCAGAAATGACCCACCCACGTGTTCATCAGTGTGTCTTCTTCTCATGCTACTCACTGTCAGAGCTCCCGATTCTGAGGGTGGGGCGGGTGACCCCAGAGTCTAAGCATCATGCCCTTTCTGTCAACCCCTTTCTAAATGATCAGTCACAAGAAATTTCCCAAATCTCTCCATGTCCATTAAGTCCTTGTTGAACAGAGTTTACTGACAAATCAAACAGAAAACATCCGGGCAGTTTCTTGCCCTGTGGACCCAACTCCGTCTGAAGCTGTACAACCCTTCGGTCTGGGACTGAAAAAGTCAAGGGGTCTTATTGCTGGATTGTCTGGCAACCAAAGGACTGGGAAGATTTATTTTTTAAGAAAAGGAAAGGCAGGACTGCTTGAGATTGTGCCTTTCCTTTGCCCCTACCCCGACCCAGTCTCATCTCAGCTCCAACATGGTCCATGTGCAGTACATTCTACAACCAGCCAGCAGGCCTTGGTTTAATGACTCACTATACAGTCAATGTGTCCTCTATATCTGATCCCTTATCAATGGCTAGTCACGCAAGGGCAGCAATTGGGGATAGAAGCTCTAGAAATACAACTCAGAACCACAAAAAAAACAGACATTCCTATAGGTACCTGAAAAACTATTAACATAGCGGTGTTCTAACCAGCATCCAACAATGAAAACAAGTTAGAAAACAGCTCTACGAGCCAGGAAAACCACCCTCTGATGCCAAGTCTATGGCTTGCTGACACGTGAGACCAAAAGATAGGAGAAAGCATCAAAAAATAACAATAAAGCAGGTTAAGCAGCAGAGGGCTGAGATGACAGCAGACAGCATCCTACAGAATTAAAATAGCCCCATGCCTTTGGGAGAGCCCAGAATGGGAGTCAGTGGTCCACGGCTTTGATCCAAATTTCTCCCTGATTCACTGTGAGCTTAGGCAACTGATTCAACTCTCTGGCCTTTAGTGTTCCCATTCCTAGACTGTCCCTGCTCCTTCCTACTTCATAGAGATATAAGTTAAGTCTGAACCATGAGGGAATATGTATATGTGTATGTATATATATATATTTTTTTTATGGCAGTGTAGAACAGTTGGGAACAATATAAAATACAACAATGAAATTAAAGAGAAGAATAAAGCAATAGAAAATACATTTCCAAAGCAGACTTTTCAAAGCAAGACAAGTAAAAGATAGAACTCAAAAGAAAACAGCAAAAGCACTAGATAAAATTTAATTATTCTTCCAAGAATTAAATCGGCCTTTTATATGGCAACTTTGAAAATAGGAGAGATTTGGAGGCATAAAACAAAACAAAACCGTACAAAAGATGAAAGCAGATGAGTGGGAACTGCTCTCAATACTGCAGATAAGAGCGGCCCGTTGAGATCTGCTCGCGTTAGGAATAACCGAGAAGTCCTGGCTCTAACTCAAAGTAGGTAGGCCCCGAAAGAGCAGATGCAAGCTGCTTTGCAAGTGAAAGTATGACAGACATTTATGGTTTGGGGAAATCTTGGCCACAGACAGACTTAGATCCTCTTTCCTCCAATGTGCTTTTTCTTCCCTAATCATTCATGCTCCTCGCCAAGCATGCTCTGCCTGATGATTATGGAGGGCTGACCGAGTTCAGCAGCGTTCCCCACGAATGTCAGCGGTTTGGCCCAGAGGTGGACCCCGTCAGCATTCAGGGAAGGTGAGGCACAAAGTCTGTCCAGCCATCCATGTCCAAGGCAGGCTGGGCAGCACAGGCCCTAATGGTGGGTCACAGGCTGGCCTGGCTGCCCCACCTGGGACAGACGTAAGGGAGGCTCATTATGGCATCTGCCCTAGGGCCTGAGAATGTGACAGTTACACACTTCAGTGTGTGGAGAAAGGACCCTTGTTTTTGCTCAGGCTCCTCACACCTGCATGCGTTCAAGCACACGTGTGTGTGGGGGTGGCTGGAGGAGAAAGGAGACTGTTTCTCTCTTAAAGGGGCAGCCCGTATTCAAATGCACCTGCCTCTTTCCCCTAAGCCCAAGAGCTCTGTCTAACCAAGTTCAACCTGCCCTCAGACACAGACCTGGACAGCGAGCCAGCGCAGCTCAAGTCAGGAAGTGGGTTTCCTTAGAGCTTTGCCTCCTGGTGTCTTCTAGGCAACCCATTCTTTCAAGTCACCAGAAATGGCTTAGGTTTGGATTTGAGGGTACAGGGTGAGAATTTTCTCTGACACCAAGGCAATGCTTTCTCTATCCAATGAAATTGAAGGGAAGGTCCCCCTACACGTAGCCAGGTAACAGGAAGAAGGAAAGAGGTGCTCACTGATTGGGATTGGAAAACAGGACTTGAGAAGGCTAATGCCCAGGCCTTTCTCCGATCTCAACACAGCCTCTGGAATTCATTTTACCTGAGGGGCCATGTCCCCAGCACCTCAAGGATGAGAGAAATGATTGATCCAGCGTCTTACAATTCTTGGGGAGGTGAATCAGCACTGAATATTTTAAGTATTTATCCAGCAAATAATTTCTGAATACCCCTCCAGTATCAGGCATTGAGGGCAGATGGGGTTGAACAGCAAAAGGGAATATTAACAGTGACAAGAGCCTGGAGGTCACAGAAGACACACCTTTTCTGTGCCACCTTCATGGGATGAGCTGAAAATGTCCTAACCTACCCTTGTGAAGAAGGCCTGACTGATAGCCCAGCTTTGAGAGGCCTTCCCAGAAACTGTGCCCACCCCGGCTCTGAAGGGCACACACTCCACAGAGCTGTGCCCCCTGCACACTTTCCCAGACAAGCAAGTCCCATCCTAGTCTAAACTGTCACATGCACTCACCATAGGAGAACTTTCGCTCTCATTATCTCTCAGGGAGAGGTGAGTCACACGTCAGGCAATGCATTTGGTTAGCTGTCATCAACATGCTGTTTTCTGGAGCCTATTGTGGGCTACCAGGAACATTGGGATTGGCCTTGGTCTTGAGTCCTGCTCTGGGCTGACCTGATTGACAGCCTATGTTTGGTAGTCAGGTAGGATAGGGATCACATGACCTATGGCAACCATGACAACGAACTACTCAGGTCTCTTGCAGCAGGGAGCATAACTGACTGGATCCACCATGTTCCCACCAAGGTCAAGCTTTCTAGGGTCTGCTCCATCCAGGGACTGAGCATGGTTGGAGGCATGGGCCCTTTCTGAGAGACATGGAGCTCCTCCACTGGGCAACTTTGACCAGCAGATTCCCCACCAGCCTGGCCAGACCTTAGGGATTGAGCTGCAGTTGGAGGCTCTTCCCACTCCAGTCTCCTTCTTTCCCTCTGTCCTTTAACAGGTAACACACCTGAGCACGGTCTAGAGCAGGGGTGGGCAAACTTTTTGACTTGAGGGCCACAATGAGTTCTTAAACTGGACTGGAGGGCCAGAACAAAAGCATGGATGGAGTGTTTGTGTGAACTAATATAAATTCAAAGTAAACATCATTACATAAAAGGGTACACTGTGAAACACTTTGAAAGGCATCCGCTTTGTTGTTTGCTGTATGACTGTGAGCTAGTCCTCTTTCCCCCTCTGAACTTCAACTCGCTCGTTTGTACAATGAGAACAACAGAACCTTCCTCATGTGGCTCCTGGTGACAGGTGAAATAATGTAATGGATATGAGAGAGTCTAGCAAACAGCTGGAGTTCCCACACGTGAGTTCTGCTCAATAGCAGAAATGACCCAATCTGACCTAATTAAATATCTGCTGTACCCAGGACAGAGCCAGCAATGACTGGAATTCTATACATAAAACATACAGTTCCAACCACAAGGCATGTATGATCCTAGAAAGACAAACAGGTTGGAGGATAATATGGGGAACAGTGGTAACAACCGGCATCCAGAGAACTCTCCTATACACCAGCACTATTTGTGGGTGTGTCCCATGACCTAGTTCATTTCATTCTCTCATCCATCCTAGGAGAGAGCAACTATTATTATTCCCATTTTGCAGATGAGAAAACTGAGGCACAGAGATGTTAGCTTGTCCAAAACCACACAGCTGGTCAGTGACAAAGCCAGGACATGCCCAGGATGACTGGCTCCCAAGTCCACACTCTTAACCCTACTGATCCAGCCCCTGGAATAATCCTGGTTAAACAAGATGGGTTGCCAGAAGGCATACCCAAGTGTCAGAGTGGGCTCAGGTAAACACCCACCCTGCAGGAGTCACGTGGACATCACTCTATGGAGAACAGGAAACCTCTGATGTCCACAATTTTAAAGACATTTAGAAAAAAGACTTAATAGTGAGGCTCCAACCACGTGATCCTTTTCTACCGGTGGCAGATGATGAAGAAAAACTGTCCAAATGTGAATCAGGAGGCAGGAGCCACAAAACTGCCCTGCAGGCAACAGAAGGAGGCTTCCTCTCCCACCCGGGTCAGATCTTGCCAGGAGTTTTCCCCACCAACCCCATCACTGAGCAGCAGGGTAGCCCATTTCTCCAGGGAGACCCCCACATCACTGCACGCCCCACCTCAGGACCTACCCCCAAACAGCCCAGAGGACCAGAATCCCCCGGCTCCTGGGCCGCTGGCTGGCAGCACAGCTCCACTCGGGACCAGGGGTCTGTCTGGCTTCCTGCCACCTGCCAAGGAAGGGGCCTCTGAGCCAGAAACGGGGAGACACTCTGTTGATGCCTCTCTCATTTCTAGCTGTTTCCCTCCTGTCCACTCAGATGCTGCCCAAGGATGCTCTATGCTGAGACGGATGGCTTCCCGCAAGCCTGCGGCCAGCTCCCTTGCCAGACCCGGGATCCCTGTAAAAGACATGGGCTGCACAAATGGGCATCTGAGCTCTGTGCCCACGTCAACCAGTTGGTTCTCTCCTCGGCTGCCATCAGTTCACTCTGTCTTATCCCAACACTAGAGCCTGATGCACGAAATCCATGCAAGGGGCTTGGCCCTCACAGCTGCGGCTTCATCGGGAAGGACGTCCGGAAGGTCATTTGGCTGTCTGGTCTAATTAGTATATTATGCTTTTATTACAGATTTCTGTAGAGAGGCTATCTTCCAGGTTGGGTCAGGGAATAAACCCCCAAATTAAAAGGCTGTATGCTGTCCCTCATAACAGTGCTGCCTCAGGATAGAATTTTTTGACTCTCCTGTAGAAATCCAGGTTGCCCGGCTAATTTTCTTTGGTGATCACACTCCCCTTCCTGATCAGCAACATAGGCGCATGCCCGAGTTCCCGGGCGTGGTTTGTGCCTGGGCCCACCACCGAGATCACTTTGCAACCCCGCTTTCCTCCCCAAAACGGATTCCAGGCAGCGCACGCTGCCAAGTCTCCGGTTTTATTCTGCATTGAAGGGCTTTCAAGGACTTCCTTCTGCAGTCAAGTTGTTTATTTTCGAGAACATGTTTTAGCAGTAGCGTTGGGTTACTGACCCCTAAAACTCAACTACCAGCCAGAAGGCCCAGGTTCTGGGCTTGTTGGGACTGTCTCCTTGTGTGACTTTAAACTCGCTCCAGGGCCTTCTCAAAGTGGCAAGGAGACTTCTTTCAGGCCAGAGCGATTGGAGAGGGCCGGAAGGGGGATGTCTTTTTCTGCAAGACCGGTACCTGTTTCTGTCTCCTGCCAAAATATTTGGAAGTTGAATTCCAATGAGTCCCCAGTTTAGTCTTGTGGAAACTGGGGGACTCTCTAGTCGCAAACCCTGCACAGCGCTATAAAACCTAACTTCGTTACAGTTCACGAATGGCTTCGGGCCTAGCTTTCCTCAGACCCCGGGGTGAAAAAGAGACCCTAACCACTGCACTCACCATGGCGACCCAAAGGGGCGGATACCCCTGGATGCTGACAACAAGAGCATTCCCACCAGGTCGGCTCAGTAGCCATCCCAGAAGGGGCAGGGTGGGTTCCTTGTCTGTGGCAACGCCTGGCAATCCGGAATGGAGTCGGATAAAGGTGATTTACAGACCAATAACTCTGGACGAAAGCCAAAAACTAGCCCTGGCCCCTACTCCAATCTGCTAAGTCACGCACATACAGTGTTAATTAGTGACTATCGGAAGACAAGGCCCCTGATCTGCTTGGAGGAGGTCAATGAGATTATAACCCATGAGTACTGTCATTCCTTAATATGGAGACAAAATTCGTAGGCGCCTGGCACTTCAGATCCAATCCAGGAGCTGCCATTCTGTGCAGGCTGCAATCAGGCGGCCTTGAATAAGTCACTTTTTATGCCTCAGTTTCATCATCTGTAAAATGGGGCTGGAGGGCCAGAAAGAGACAATCCTAGTTGACGATCCGGTATGTGATTCGAGACGTACTGAACCTGACAGTAAACACCAGAGAGGCCTGTTTTTTCAAGAACCCGGAAAGCATTTTGCTTAGGTCGATCAGCTAGCTAACCAGAAAACACGGCGCTGCCTGTCTCCGATTGTTTTCTTCATTAGGCGCGCTTCCTAATGTATCCTCCAACAAGAGAAAAATGGAGCTTTCTGATTGTATCAGTTTGACAGCCATAGGCAGTTCACAGCAAGGTAAGAAGGTACATTTTGGCGGAAGCCAGCATCGCATTTGATGTATTCTTAACTCGGCTAACAGGCAGGCTTTCAAGCCACGTTATCTGCCCCCACATCTTGACCTAATTTAACAAGTTGCCATGGGAGCCCAGTGAAGGTTGATGCAATTTTCTTATCTTTGGAGGAAGAACGTAACTGTGCAAGAAGCTGTGAAAATTCAGTTTCTAACTGATTTCCACACGTACATGCAGTAACTCAGACATCATAGGAGGAAAGAAAATCTATTTCTTTGAAAGTGATATGGATGGAGACCTGGGCTCCTAGTGTAAGGGGAGGAAAATGGGTCCTGCTCCCAGCTCAGAGACTCTAGACCAGGGGTGGGCAAACTTTTTGACTTGAGGGCCACAATGGGTTCTTAAACTGGACCGGAGGGCCGGAACAAAAGCATGGATGGAGTGTTTGTGTGAACTAATATAAATTCAAAGTAAACATCATTACATAAAAGGGTACGGTCTTTTTTTTGTTTGTTTGTTTTATTCATTTCAAACGGGCCAGATCCGGCCCGCAGGCCGTAGTGTGCCCACGGCTGGTCTATACATACATCCTTTCATTCAGGCCAAGGAATTGTGATGTAAGGGTCCAAATGCTCCTACTGTGTGGCCACACATACTTTGGAGTAATCAAAATTTAAGGGAGTTGGGGGCGGGGGGAGGCAGAACTTGAGGTAAAAAAAAAAAGTAGGTGTGACTTTTACAAGCAATAAAAAGGGTTGCCAGCACTTATACAATGATTTCCGCCTTCTAAGTCATTTTTTCAAACTTCAGCTCATCTTAGCATGTCTGCATAAAGCGAGAGACCCATCTGGGTTCCAGGCCCCGCCTGCTCTTTGGGCGGTGCTGGGGGTCACTTGGCATGCTCCCTCCCCTTCCCCATTCTCTAGGATGTATCTGAAATGAGAAGAGGCCACAAGGAGGGCTCAAGAGCAAAAACCCACCTCCTAGAACAGCGATTCTCAACCTTTGGCCCTTTAAATACAGTTCCTCATGTTGTGACCCAACCATAAAATTATTTTCGTTGCTACTTCATCACTGTCATGTTGCTACTGCTATGAATCGTAATGTAAATATCTGATATGCCGGATGGTCTTAGGCGACCCCTGTGAAAGGGTCGTTCAACCGCCAAAGGGATCGCGACCCACAGGTTGAGAACTGCTGACCTAGAATCAGTCTGCAATGTGGGCAGGAGATGCTCGCCAGGCAGTGAGTAGAGAAGAGCCATGCGCGGGCTTTCCACCCCCATCTGCCTAACAAATCCTGGACGTCACCGAAACCACAGCAGTAAGAAAATCCAATTCAAGTCTAAAGACAATTACACTAATATTGAATTTGACAAGATAGTGAACCCTCAAAAGCTCCTAGCAACTTATCTGCACTCAACATGTGCTTGGAAACATTTGCTGAAATAACTGATTTGCTACCATTAAGCTCTTCCCCGCCTCTATGTCTAGCACAACGTCTAGCACTTATTTGTTTAAATTAATCGATTTGGTTCAATTACATTTTCACAGATCTTCTACCACCAAGATAAGGATGAACACTTCTCCTTCGCTAAAAGTAGAAAAGGGTACAAGGTAAATTTGCCTAAAATCACACAGTGTGTTACAGTTGGGAGGGAGCCTGAGGGACTTCCGTTTTCTGGGCTATTGTTCTCACTGTGATCTGAAATAGTATGAGAAATTAAACCTACAATTATAAAGAAGAAACAACTGAATGGTTAAGATCCTTAAAAACTTTTTTTAATTCGCATGACTACTTTAGTCTTTGAGACCAATAATCAATAATCACCCTCCCTTTTCTTCCACTTGTTGA
>NW_006299479.1:1387312-1390015 GCF_000327345.1 Myotis davidii | reverse complement strand
AGGGAGGGAGGGAGGGAGGGAGGAAGGCGGCATCTATCAAAAACAATATATCCAAATAAGGGATCAAACATAACTTGGACCTCCAGGACATTATTTATATTTGTGATTAAAGAGCTCTTGATGCTTTTATCTGTTTGTCCCCGAGTCTGGATTGCCAGAGAAGTCTCACAGGCAGCCTTTGGTGTTGGCTGTCTTGACTGTTCATGTCCCTCATTTGTACTTCACACTCATTCCTAATCCTTGGAATTTCCCAGTCATCTCTGTCCTTCTCTCCTCAAAACTGGGACCCTGGGAAAGCTCCCCACTCTCAGATCATTCTTGTGGAGGTTCTCAAATCATCTTAGACAAAACCCTTTCAGTCACTCTCGTAGACTAGTAGCTCTGCAGGCATCTCCCATGTGGAAATCCAATAGCATTACAGGGCAGCACTTGTTGAGAAGGTCCTATTTGAGGTGGAAATACGGATTTTACCATGTCTGGAAGCATCTAGACCAGCGGTTCTCAACCTTCTGGCCCTTTAAATACAGTTCCTCATGTTGTGACCCAACCATAAAATTATTTTCGTTGCTACTGCATAACTGTCATGTTGCTACTATTATGAATCGTAATGTAAATATGTGATATGCAGGATGGTCTTAAGTGACCCCTGTGAAAGGGTCGTTTGACCCCCAAAGGGGTCGCGACCCCACAGGCTGAGAACCACTGATCTAGACCTTTGCTGTGGGGCCATGGACCCTTACCAGAATCTCATCCCATGAAGGCTGACCTAAATCTTAGGGTTTTCTTTGGCCAGAACTCAAACTTTAGGACTTAAAGTCAGTTTATTTAATCTTGTTATCCACCAAGCTGCCCTAACGATGGAAATGAACAGAATCACGTCTGTAGCTAAGAGAGAATGATGGAAACTGTGGTGGGAAAAGAATCGTGGCTGTGGATGTGGATGGTGGTGATAGTGGAGATTATGCCAGAGAGAACAAAGGCACATCCTTAATCAGGAGACACTAAGCTAAGACTGTGCACCGGAAGTTGGGGTGGAAGACTTGGCCTTCATACTTGGGCAAATGACAGGCCATAGTTCCTCTGCACCCCAAGAACAGAAGCAGGTGCGCCCAGTTGGAGATGCCTGCCACCTCCAGAGCCCACAGAGTCATCGTTCAGCCCCGGAGGCCTTTCCTTCCTCTTCCGGATGCAGCAGCACTTCTCCCTCCATCAGTGAATCCAACTGGAGTCTAGTTCTTAAAATACCTACAACTACCCTTGTAACAACAGAGGCCAGAACGTTGGTCCATCTTGAAAGAGACTGAATTTACTTTTCCCCACTCCCAGGGTCATTAACAGGAATGGGAAAACTCGCCAGGAGTCTGCTCTCTGGAGCTGGAAAAGGGGGTCCCTTCAAGAGTAACACGTTCCCACACATGAGTGACCTTCCAGCAAAGACCATGGGGGACAGTGCAGAAAGAGCAGAGAAGGGGAACTTTAAGTTCCTTTCTGGCCCCTGGCTCCACAGAGAGACCTTGTCACTACCTGAAAACACAGACGGAACTCCTGGGCACCCGCGCATGCCCTGAGCAGCACCAGGGGGCCCACCCCTGAGCTCTGAAAAAGGAGTGATTTCTCTACGCAGCTGAGTTGCTCTCAGAGGTCAGCTGTTTTTCTAATAAAAACGGAGGCTTCACTGACACACAGTGAAGATGGGGCTCACTCTTCAGATACCTCCACAGAAACACAGATGTTGTTGCTTAGCTTCGTGCATGCCAAGGGTCGCCCACGTGGCCACACGGCCAGGGTGGAGTAACCGACAAGAGAATGGAGGCCTAGGCCTCAGCTGAATAATCCATTAGCAGAAGCTGCGCTCACAACCCAATTTCTCGTTTTTAGAAAACACGACCATCGAACAGAAAGGATCTGAGCCTCACCCCTATAAGGCTCCTCGGATAGTTCCCATACACACCCTGCAAAGGTTTCCAGGGCCAGGCAGCAGACCCGCTGCAGCTCATCTGGACAAGATGTTGTTTGGTTCTATTACCAGATCCTCAATCAAAGCCCAAGCTCTCAACACACATCTCCCTTCCTCTATAGTCTTTCTTCGCTCACCATAACTTCCACTCCTGGGAGAAAACCAGTCACAAAGCCAAGTGAGGAAGAAGGTTTCCTAGCCGAGACCTGCCAGAGTTCAGGTGATCAAGGACACTCTTGCCATCCAAACAGCCCCCCTAATGAATGCTCCCCCACAGCAGAGCCCAGGGTGCAGGCCATGCAGGGATGCCTCCCAGAGATGCTGCTGGTTCTGTATGTTGAAAGACCTCCTAAGAGCCGCCTAGAGAAAAGCCCTGATGCTTGGCCACGAGGCAGAGTTTCCAGAGACACCAAATTGACATAGTTCCCTTCGCCCAGATATGGAAAAAGACCCAAAATATAAGTGTTTTTTCCTATCACTCTTGGAAATGATCCCTTCGGATAGAAGGGTACTCTTTGCTTCCAACAATCAATGGCTATTCATAAACAGAGGGGCCTGAGAGACTGACCAGGTCTCTTAGAGTCTTCTCCCCACTCCCCCCAAAAATAAAAGGCCGTCTTCGGTGTTTGGCAGGACGGGCCTAGGGCCCTCCACTGAGCCCACCCACAGCAGCATGCCCACCGAGGCTCAGAGGTAGGGGCAGGCGCCTACCTGTGTAGCCAGCCAGGGCAGCAGCGAAAGACAGG
>NW_006299479.1:1367918-1387271 GCF_000327345.1 Myotis davidii | reverse complement strand
TTGTTGAGGTCAGCACGGTCACGCACATAGTCCTTGAAGGTGCCCTTGGGATTGTGGTTGGGCAGGGCGGCTGGATAGTCCTCGGAGTCGAAGCTGTCATAGGAGGGAACGCGCTGCAGGCTGTTGAAAGATGACTGGCTGCTCCAGGACTGGGTGAGGCGGTCACAACTATCGTAGCTCTCTATGCTCTCAAAAGAGTCCTGGCCCCCGAGTTTACCTGGAGGTGAAGGAGGAGGTAGGAAGAGGGCAGGGGAGGAGGGATTGGGAAAAGACAACTGTAAAAACCCTCTGAGTGAGGACAGATCGCTCATCAGACCCGCAGGAGGCATGGAAGGAGGGAGAGGCCAAGGGGGATGGGAGCTGTGGGGTGGCTCTGGGGGGAGGGGCTGGGCTGGCTGCAGTGTGAGAGCCACTGCCCTGCACGGTGCTGTCTTGCTCTCCAGCTCCCAGGATGGAGATTCCTAGCCACGGGCTGCTCCTGCCTGTCAGAGGGAGACAGCGGTGCTTGGGACCTCAAGAACCCTAGAGCCAGAAATCTAAAAGCTGAGACTCGCCACATGTTCTTGGGGGTTTCTGGTTGATGCCTTAGGGCTGAATGAATAAGTGAAGAAATAATCAAAGCAGTGCGACTCAACTCCCTAATCCAACTCAAGCCAATGAGATAATTTCCAAAGGCCCAATTTGGCAAAATAGTTTGGTCATAAGAAAAAAATTCCATTCGACTAAGAGCAGCTTGACCTTCCCTGACCTTGGAGCTGAAGTGCTATTTTCTTAGCGTTTTTTCCAAATACTATTTTAAAATGAAATACAAGTACTGCCTCTATGTCTTTTCAAAGAGAGAAAGAAGCAATGAGATGCTTTTTTTCCAGGGGAATTAAAAAAGAAGAAAAAAAAAATACGGGCACTCTTCTAAACAGAAATCCACGCTGCTCATTCTCTCCAAGTACAATTTTGTACTTGAAATGTGTACTTCATTGGGGGAAGCGTGGGCAATAAAAAACAAAGGAGTTGATGAAAGAGTTCTTAAGACCCACAGCAATATCAGAAATCCTTTACTCTCCCAGTTGCTTAAAGCATTCTTAACTGACCGCAGGATCATGCAAGTTCATTAATTTCCCAAGCCAGGTTGTAAACAGCTGCTATCATTGCATAATCGCTCCAAGAGAAATTTCCATTGGCAAAAAATGCCATTGAAAAAGGGAGGATAACAAACAAACACTGGAGGAAAATGCATCTAAGAGCTTGAAAAGGTTCGCAGGAATATTTCCTATGTTCTACTTCCAGAAACTTTTTAGGCACCCTAAATTAAATCCTGGGTGACCGAATGGCCACCTCGATTCAGCACAAGTCACGAGGCAAAGGATGTGACAAATCTGTGTGTAGAAATACCTATAAGTCAACCCTCAACTGCTCAGAGCTGGCTGATTGACTACAAGTTTAAATTCCAGAATAAGGTTGGCCAACACAACCCCATACTAGTGTGTTTTGGGCCTATTCTCCCTTTCCTTAATAGTAGAGATTGGTTAAAGAAAAAAAAAATGAAATTCAAATATTTCATTTTGGTGTCCAACCCAAAATTACTAAGGAAAAACTAAGTTGAGGATTTTAATTTTTTTTTAAAATCCCAGAAGAAGGGTATTCAGTTAAATATGTAATTTTTATATACTCCACTGTTGTAGATTTCCTGAACCTCTTATCCTCTCCAATACTGCTTATGACACAAAGGTAGTCATTTAACTACTTCTTCTTGGCCCTTCTTCCAACCATCCATTCAAAGAAGGGTCATGTCCAGAAGGCAAACTGAAGAGCTTCATGGAGTTACAGGGCCCTGCCTACCCAGTCCACTGTCACATTCACAACTCTTTATAAATGAAGGAATTGCCCCTTCTAGAAATCCACATGAAAAGACTCCAGAAAACAGCCCGCAGCCAGAATGCAATACCCTCTTTTTAACACAACAGGACATTTTATGGCATCTCATAAAAAGCTATCCGTCTGAAGGGTCATTCAATGTCTCTGCGAGACAGACACACCAAAAGCCTACAAAAGAGAATGTATGTTTTCATAGAGAACACCCCACCAAGTCCCCGATACTTAGGGCATATCCATACTAAAGTCTCTCTGAAATGATTCTATCCCTATCAGCCACATTTTTGGGGGGAAGGCACGGAGGCCGGGATTTCCACAAGCAGACAGCTGCATGTCCCAGGAGTCCCAGCGAGCAGGACACTAACCTGGACATAGCCACTCTCTAGCATCCTCCCAGACATGAGCCAGAGGCAACTCCGTTGAGAGCTGCGGTTTACAGCAGTGAGCTACTTTCATTTTAGCTCCGTTTCACAATCCTGGAGCGAGGAACCTTTGTTTACGGGACATTTTCTCCAAAAATGGGGCTGAATCCAACTAGATTAGACACTCGCTTGTGCTACTGGGCTGATGCAAGGACGCACATGTCCTCAAGGATGTCCACTGGCTAACTTTCCTGAGTCTCAGCGAGGTCCTTCCCAAGAGACCTGACTCCGCCAAGCAGAGCTCAGAGCATTCACAGTAGATAGGGTGGCCCCCCAGGAACCCCCTGAACAGCCTGGCACAATCACAGCTCTCAGAGTCTAAGGAGGTGGGGCAGAGAAGCACGTGGTTTGCTCTAATGCAGCAGATGAATAGCTTTATTCATAATAACCAGCTGAGAGTGATGCTCCCAGTCTGGACCAATCACACCACGTCAGATTCAGTCAGCCCTCGGAACACGTCCTGTCTGCAGCACTGCTAACGTGCAGAAAGCAGCCGTGGGCAGGACAGTCTGGCCCCCAAGTCTGTGTGGTCTGAAGCTTGGTGTGAGGGCAGGAGCATGAGGCCAGAGAGAAATACCTCACGCCCTTTGTACGGGTCACTATCTGCTCCACAGTTATTAGTTTGGGGTTGCAGGGGTGGCGGGGACAGAAACCAAGAACCAAGAGAAGGAGAAGCAGAGACAATTACACAAAGGCCAAGCCAGATGCAACCGAAAAGCATGTGACAGCAGCTCTGCCCAAAGTTACAACATGGCCGAGCCCCAAACCCACAGGCCCGGCCTCAACACATAGACGTACAGAAAAGCCCCATAGGAAAGCGAGCTGTGTGAAGGCTCTGACCTGCCCGGGGAAGTGGGGGAAGGATCCACAGGCCCATTTGTGTATGTATTTAAATAGACATGCACCCAAAAATAAACAGTCAGAAAGGGGAAGGCAAACTGATCCCACCCATCCCCTTCAGTCTGAAACACAAGCAGCCTGGGGCTCGAAGCAGAGAGTACAGGTTCTGATCTTGCTGGGGACTTTCCCTGTGCAGGCCCGCTGGCTGCCCGGAGGCCTGCCAGGAGGAAGTGTATGCCCGAACACTAGAAGAAGATGGCAAGGTGTGCGACCCAGGATGCCGAAGGGGGGGGGCTCTTCAAAGCAAAGATGCCTTTGCCCCTCTCCAAGTGCCTCAGAGTCTCAGGGTGACCAGTGAGCAGAATTCCCCAGGAGGCCAGCTGGCCAAGGCCTCTGAGCTCTCAGATGGGCTTTCTGCTGTTCCTCCTCCTGCTTGCAATTCCTTCCCATTACCTATGGGAACAGTCGTCCTTTAAGACTTTTTAGAACTCAGCTAGTTCTTCCTGGAGGAACAAGTCCCTCCTTCTGATGGACTGCACTTGTCTGGGCAACAACACCACCTGCACACTTCACTAGGGTGGCTGCCCCTCCGGGGGTTCATGTCCTGATCTTAAAATCCGAGTGTGTTTCACTTTTGTTGCTTTAGAAAGTCAACCAGCTCGATTCTGGACCATTTAGTTCACTGTCCGTGAATATTTTATCCATGTCATAAGTCATGTCAACAAGGACACTTTCTTAAGGAAGCCTCCAGCCACCTCTTTCCTCGGTCCTCTAGCTGAATACGCACTGTCACCACGCTGCTGATGACCCGTCCCAAATAAACTACTGGTTAACCATCCTGCATCTTCCCAAACTCAGAGACGGCTCAGAAGCCCGGGCTGGGCAGCAGATGTCATTCAGATTCCAGGCAGTCTGACCCAGAATGCTCTGGGGCATCAGGGCAATGTGAAACTAAGCTTTCAGGAGGGTCCCCTGAACCATTTTTGTTCAATTGTGTCCTCCTTAAGCAAAATCCTCTTTAAAAAAAATAAATAAATAACTTAGACAGCAACCACATCCAACTAGTTATTACTTGGTAAAATGCCTTACGCAAATACAAAACGTGACTGGTCATCCTGCCAGGTTTCAATTCTACCGTGAACCCAGGGTCATTGTCATGCTGATGGAAGTGGCTAAAGTTCCATGGTGGAAAGTCCTTCCTATCTACACAGTCTCAGATGGAAAGGCTGAATGAAACTCAGGAATCCCCAGGGCCCATAGTGAGGGGGAAATAGCAGACCTGAAAATCTCTCAACGTTAGCAGACTCTTGGCAACCAAGAGCTTCTGGAGAAGAAATCTGACCTACCACGACTGGTCCTCCCCATGCACATGTTGTCTGGTGTGACGACTTCTTGTTTGATGGCAAAGTAGTCAGTCTGCAAGGTGTCTGTCTGCAGAGGGTCCCGGAGAATGACCGAGGGGTAGTCGTTCTCATACTTGAGGGAGAGGAGCTCCTCGGAGCTGATGGGGTGGAGTGTCTGGTAGGACTCTGTGATGAAGCTGGGCTCTGAGAACTCCGAGGGAGGAACACACTGAGCATGCTCGATACCATAGCCTGGAAACAGAGCAAGGGTGGCATTAAAGAGGGGAGAGCTTTGTACCTAAAACAAGCAGTTCTTCCCCATTGACACCAGCCCCACAGTGTGTAACAGGCCGACTACTTTAGGGAGGAAGAGGAAAATATTTTCAATGAGAAGGGCCTCGGGGCAAGTTAACCTTGCTCAGCTTCTTAATGGCTAGAGCCCTGGGCAAGATACCTCCCTTTTCTGGCTTCATCTCCTCATCTCTAAAATAGAGATGATGGTGATCTTGCTTGGAGCCTTGTAATAAAAACCAAACAAGAATATATATGCAAAACGCCTACCAACATTTCTGGCTCCTGGTATGCTCTTACTCCATAGAACTTATGTTGTTCTTAGAAGAAAAATCATAATAAAGTGAGAAAATGAAACAAAAATGAAGCGGCAGTAGAGTCCCTTTGGAAGCAACACCATCAGGTAAGAAGAGCCCTGCATTCACACTAACTCTTCCTCCCCTCTCTGGTACAGATGGGTGTCCTGTATGAGAAGGGACAAGGTTTTATTTTCTGTGAGAGATGCAAAGCCAGATCTGGGACAGATCTGAAGCTGCATGGCCCACTCTCGAGGGAGGATTTCAGAAAAAACACTGTCATATCCACGCGTAAAAGGGAGAGAACAAGAGCCATGACCAGACCCCTAACCCGATCTCCCTCCGATGGCCCCACAGGGCACAGGCTCCAACAGGAATGGCCGCAGCTCTCTGCACGACTTTCAGGCTGATGAGATCAGCGGGAGGTCGTAAGTGCAGGAGTTTGCAGGTCAGGGCAACGTGCAAACAGGCTGAAGCCTTGTGCTTTGCGGGGAAAAATAAAACGAATACCCAATAGTCTGCGGTAAGGGAATATGGTTTGCCATAGAGTTACCATGAAGGACCTTGAGCTCAGTTGGGACAGGGTTCCTTCCCCAGTGAGCAGGAGGAGGGGAGAAGGGTGGCCGGTGAACTTACTAATGAAGTAGTCCGAGGTATAACGGGATTCTGGGTAAGTGGGGTTGACTCCATTCACTTGATAGGGTTTCACATCCTCTGCAACACAACAGGGAGGGGGCGAGACAGAGAGGTCAACATGCGAGTGTTGCTTGGCCCTAAAGGAGCTCGGACACAAGGACCACAATGATCTCAGCCCCTCTTCTAGGAAACCTGCGTGTTCCTTAGCCCAGCTGTGCTGTGAGCCCACCCTGACTGGGGCTTTATCTAAGGCTGAGATCACAAAAGTATGGCTGAGTTGACTATTTCAGTGACTGCGAGAGGGGACTTCGTATCTTGGAAAGAGCACCAGTGGGCGATCCCTATGAGCTAGGGAGGCATTCTGCCCTCATTCTGACGCATGCGTGGACCAGAGTTGCATCAAAGGCTACAGGGCAGCTTGGGCAGGTACCAAAATCAGTCTCCACCACTCACTCTGATCAGCTCCAGAGGTTTTCAGAAATATATTACCATCTTTAGCCTGGGCACTTCGTATCTTGGAAAGAGCACCAGTGGGCGATCCCTATGAGCTAGGGAGGCATTCTGCCCTCATTCTGACGCATGCGTGGACCAGAGTTGCATCAAAGGCTACAGGGCAGCTTGGGCAGGTACCAAAATCAGTCCCCACCACTCACTCTGATCAGCTCCAGAGGTGTTCAGAAATATATTACCATCTTTAGCCTGGGCGGCATAGCTCAGTGGTTGAGCAGCAACCCATGAACTAGGAGGTCATGGTTAGATTCCCGGTCAGGGCACATGCCCAGGTTGAGGGCTTGACACCCACCATGGAGATGTGAAGGAGGCAGCCAATCAACGATCCTCTCTCATCATTGATGTTTCTATCTCACTTGCCCTCTCCCTTCCTCTCTGAAGTCAAAAAAATATATATTTTTTAAAAATTCTTCAGGCAGGTAGATAGTACAGCCTCCATTTCTTCTAACAGAGGTCTGCTTTTGGTTGTGTGCTTTTTTTCCATCGCCCTCAGACTTCAAGTTCAGGCCCAGCTATGGAGCAGGATGCCAGGAAGGTCACCGCTGGGTGAAACAGTGTGTTCACAGAAGAGCCACCTAACCAAACTGCTGCCAGGAGCCAACTTCCCCAGGAAGGAGACAGGAATGCAGATGGAGGTAACTGAGCCCAGAAAGGCTCTCTGCTGAACTAAGGGGAGCCTGCAGGCCCCCCGGCTACCCTGGACTCAAACCGCCCGGCCTCTGCCCATCGTGTGGCGCGGTCTGGTTCTATTTCCCAGAATCAGGCACAGAGAGGGGTGCTTGGGATTTTTCCCCGGGTATCTGATAGCCTTGTTGGGAGCAGAGGCTGCTGGGAAAACAAGTTGATGCCTGCACAGAAAAACAGTTCCCAGTTGAGATAAAGTGATTACACTTTGCTTGAGCGGCTTATCAGATTGAAACATCCCCTGTACCTCTGGCCTCCCACCCCACCGCACCCCGAGCAGCTATGTTCTCTCTGCGCTGTGTTGCTTCAGTTTCATCACTGAGCCTCCGTAGAAACCTTTCGCTCAGCTTTTCAAGGGCCTGAAGACAGAGGGTTCTCACTGCCTCTCTCAACAGAAAAGGGGCGGGAGGATCCAGCTTTGCCCTCGGACATACTCAATTATTTCCTCAGGCTCTGAATTCCCTTATTATTCTTCTGCAAGAAGCTAGGTCCAGCCTCTCATTCCCCCAGGCTCCTGAATTCCCTTGTTACTCTTCTGCAAGAAGCTAGGTCTACTAGCTTCTCTTGGGGCCCAAAAGCTCCCCTGTGAGTCCATATTATTATACAGAGGACACAGGGCGGGAAATTAAATTGCGAAGGCGCAGGTTCAAGGAAGTGACTGACCAGGAAGCGACCTAAGCTTTCCTCACTTGGCAGATGGGGACACTACCAGTTCCTGCCCACCCGTGGCTCAGGGCTGCGGTGGGAATCCAAACGGAAAAACGTATTTTAAAGCACTTTGATTTTTTCTTCTCTCATTTTTTCTTTTTCTTTTCTAGAGGAGAAGGTTTGATCATTGATAAAAATGGACAGAAATATTCAAATCAGAAATGCTTTAGAATGTGTATCACGAAGTCAATACTTCTCAGTGACTAGGGAAGGTGACAGACTCCCTCAATGAAGAAAGCAAGAGAAAGATCAGATTGAAAAAAGAAAAAAAAGACCACCGTTAAAGAAAATGCTTCCGTTAACATTAGATTTTTGTTCTGCAGTAGGTCCTTAAGGCAACATATTTAAAGGAAAGCAAAGAGGTGCTATATAGGTATTGATTATAACCGTGATCAGAGGCAGGTTGACACTCCAGGGCCCCTGGCCACGCCATGGCGAGAAGTAGAGGAATGTGTTAGCAGAAGATATCTGGTGACACGGTCTGATAGGCCCCACGGGTGAGGAGCAATGGCCACATCAGACCTGTGATGAGCCTACCGTGTCTCTCCCTCTATCCACAGGCCGCTCACGTCAACAGGTGTGAGTGGGTGTGTGTGCAGCCACAGGGGCACCTGTCTGCGCTTTGGGAAGGCTGTGTGGCTGCCCCCAGTCCCCGGCCAGGGCAGCCGGGGCAAGAGCCACCGCATTCTTGCCCGTGTGTATTTATTTATTTTTCAGCAGAAGCTGAAGAGAAGGGGGAAAGAGGGATAACACTTCTGTGCCCAGAGGACTCTAATTTGGGCCCCTGTGGAGCACGGCAGAGTGGAAAATATTCTCAGACAAAGGAAGGTATTATACGGAGTAAAAGTGCTAGCCCCGAGCTTTTGCTCCCTGCCCCCAGCGTCCCCGCCAAGGGCCGGAGCCGGTGACCACAGGGAAAGGGTGGGCCTGGGTCACAGAGGGCGGCCGGCTTCTAGGCTTACAGTCAGCTGGAGGGCACCGCTGACTGCTGGTAACTGCCATTTATTTTAAGAAGAAATTCAGAAAAATAAGCGCAAAAACACCCAAGTTTGCCGCCTGCTGCTGTTTCTATCCCCAGCCAGGGCTGTGGTACATGAGTCACTTGGTCCAAAAAGGTTGGAAGAGACTAGCCGGGGAGGCCATGTCATTACAAGGTTGCAACACCGTGTCCTGACGTGACCCCAGTTCCTGCTCCAGATGCAAAGGTAGGCCAGCTCCTGCCGCTCCAACCCGGCCAGTGGGCAGGAGCCTGTGGCATGAACAAGCTCGGAGACACTAAGCTTCCTGGAGGGCAGGGCCGGGTACCGTGGGACCGGGGATAAAGGGAGGGTGCACTGGGATTACTGGGGACAAAATATACCTCGGGCCGGCTGTGAGCTCTGCTCCTTGAAACAGTCATGAGTCTGAGATAAGGATGGGGCTCACCATTTTGCAAGAAGCTTCAGGAGCACAATCTCGCTAAAGCTTAAAATCTGCACCTCCAATACAGAGAAGAAAAAGAAACTAACGTCGATGGAGCACCTGTCCTGGCATGCCTTCGACCCTCTGGGCTGAGACAGGGCACCCCCAGGGGATGGCATGGATGTCCCGCCACCTGGTACCTGGATGCATTTGCCTGCCTGGTACCTGGATGCATTCGCCTGCCTGGTACCTGGATGCATTCACCTGCCATATCACAGGACTGTGATAAGAACTCTCGCAGCCGCCCCCCACGGCTCCTGCCTCTCCCACCCACACACAGGTACCTTTCTGCAGGATCTCCAGATGTTCCCACAAGATGTCCCCAACGAAGTCCGGGGCCAGCTCCAGGAAGCAGTCTTTGCCCAGCGCACAGAGCGCGGCTCCGTTCATGCAGAACTTCTGGAAGTCCACGCCCTTCAGGCTGAACTCGTTGACAGCCCACATCACCCAGTCCCGCACGTGGGTCTCTGTCCACTGCCGGGGGTCTGTGGGGAGAGAGCACAGGAGGACCCAGCACGTCAGGCCCCGAGCTCCAGCCCAGGCCTCGGAGAGGACGCCCAGGACCCGAGCTTGGCTGAGGATGTCCTCTGGTTGAAAGATCCGGGAAGCACGAGCCTGCAAATGCATGTCATGGGGCACCTTCCGCCTCCCCGCATTCAACCTCCCCACCTCCTCAGCTCGCCAGCTGGGAGATTACAATCATCGGACAGAGAGAATGTTATCTACCCACCGTGCAGACAAGTTTTCCAAATTGTCCCATCTCGCGGCCCGATTCCCATTAGACTTCTTTTTAAAATATATTTTATTGATTTTTTTACAGAGAGGAAGGGAGAGGATAGAGAGTTAGAAACATCGATGAGAGAGAAACATCGATCAGCTTCCTCCTACACACCCCCTACTGGGGATGTGCCCGCAACCCAGGTACCTGCCCTTGACCAGAATCGAACCTGGGACCCTTCAGTCCGCAGGCCGACGCTCTAACCACTGAGCCAAACCGGTCAGGGCTCCCATTAGACTTTTTGTAAAGCCCGGGACACGGAGCAGATGAGCTCTTGAAGAGCAATAATAACGAAGTCAAGTTTGTTCTGGCGGTTACACTCACCTCTCCCTGCTCTTTCCTCCTACAGGGTACTTGAGACTGTTATTCTTAATTATTTTTATCTTAGCCAATTATGGTTGGTAGTAACCATAGCAATTAGCAACAGTCAGTTACTGGAATGGTACTTAGTAAGAACAACATGGTTAGGTGCCTGTATTAAACTACACCCCCTGCAAAGTGCATCCATATCACACTGCTGGCACTGCCCAGCTCCACAGCACAGACTCTGCATGATCTTCCCACGTGGCCCGAGCCTTCACGTGGCCACACCAGCCAGGACACCTGAAGAACTCAGATGGCGGCAGGTTGCAGGGCCCACCTACCTGCTCTCAAGGTCACCCCTTCAGCGGAGCAGGCTGGTGGGGATTCACTTTATCCGCCTGTGGCCCTAAGAGGATGCTGGGCGCTGCTGTGGGCAGAGGCTATGGCAGAGCAGCACACCTGGGGAAGGTGCAGATCCATTCCCAGGCTCTGTCCGGGGCCTGGTTCCCACAGGGCTGGAGGCCTGTCATGACCGCTCTCCAGGCAGCCTTGCTCTTACTCAATAGCACAGTGTTCTTCCTGCTCGCAGCGATTCAGGAAATGTTGCTGCGTGAAGGCTTAAGTGTTCCCCGGTCAGTTCTCCTTTCTGACAACCCCAGTCCCCTCACATTCCTGAATACACCCTTTCAGAGGAGAACACCCAAGGATAAACACGTTGCACCACAGCGCACGGGCAAGAACAGAGCCATCGGGACATTCCAAGAAACGGAGCTCAGGGGGCTCACCCAACGGCAGCCCGGAACGGCTCTGAAACCGTGATTTTTCCAAAGTGTCTGTTTGTGGCATCACTTGAGGTTCCAAGACACTGGTGTTTGCAGCAATTGTGATTTAATCGATCTGGGACATGGCCCAGCCTCGGGACTTTTTTTTTTTTTTTTAAGATCCCGCATTTAATGTGCAAACATGTTTGGGAACAGCGCCCTACAACCAAGGTGGCAGCGAGGAACCCGGGAGATGGAGAAGGTCAGCACGTGTGGGCGACTTTCCAACAGACTCCGCCACGCCCTGGAGCTGCTGGCTGCAGCCACGTCTGCCTGCCTCACACTGCAGGTGGGAAAACGAACCTCCCCTCAAAGCCTGCTCGCAGCCTCTTTCCCAAGGACAGTACGTACCTTTTGGGATCCCCAGTCTTTGCTGCTCTTTGGAGAAACCGCTGAAAGTGGCTTTCAATGCCTGAGACATCATTTCTTTGCTGCTTGGGGTTAGTAGCGGGACGTCTGCACATTCCATATCTGTAAGGGAAAACATCACATGAAGAATCAAAACTCAGTAGGTGATGGCTCAGTCCGCAGTATTGTACAAAGAGTACATCATTATATTCTACACCCAGATTAATATAATGATATATGTCCATTATATCTCCATTTTAAAAAAATAACTAAATGGGTGATTAACCACCCATCAAATAGAATAGGACATGAGTGGTCTGGAGAAGGCAAACTGAAAAATCACTCTACGAACAGCCTCCCAGGGCCAGGTAAAGTTTACTAGGCCCCTTAAAAAAAACTGACTCTTGCCTAGGATGTCCTACACCCCTGGTTAGTAAAGTATGCTTATTCTTTCTGTATAGCTCTACTAATTCCACCACAGTCCCTATTTATCCTTCATAATTCACAGGGAGGATTAATGATACCTATGAAAAGGAAATAATATCCATCCGTTCAACCAATAATTATTTAGCGCTTGCTATGTGCAAGGAATCCGATAAGCAGGCAGAAGTAACCCCCTCCTCCTGGAGTTGGAGATCAGATTCTGGAAGGAGATACGGTCATTAAAAAACAATTTACACAATTAAATGTCCAAAACGTTACAAAGGGCTTCAGAGATGGAGAAGATAAAATGTGAACGTCTAACAGGAATTCCTGTTGGTCTGGAGAAATCAGAGAAGGCCTCCCTTAGGCGAAGAGAGAGACATTTGACTTGAGATCTAAAGGATATATATAGAAGCTCAAAAGAGAAGAATATTCTAGAGACCAATGGTTCTCAAAGTGTGGTTCCCCCAGACCAGCTGTATCGGCATCACCTGGAATTTGTTGGAAATGCCAGTTCCCAGCCATTCTCCAGCCTTCCTGTAAGAGGTGGACCTGGGAGTCTGCATTTCTAACACAGAATCCAGGTGATCCTAACGACCATTAACATTAGACAACGGTGATTCTAGATAACGGGATTGCATCCATGAAGGTCATGATGGGGGAGGGGGAAAAACTTGGCCTATTTTAGCCTCAAAAAGATCTGAAGCTACAGCAGAGTGCCAGAGGCCAGTTGCTTGGGATGACGTTGAAAAGGTAAGCCAGGAGTGTATGAAGGATGTTGTAGTTGTATACTCAGTAGACTACAAAGTCAATGAAAGTTTGATGCAGGGGAATGACATGACCACATTAAGAAGATCACCTTATGGTGATTCTATTTTTTATTTGTCAAGGAACTGCCATACTGCTTTCCTCCAAGTGGCCACATGATTTCAATTTCCCACCAAGAGCGCACAGGAGTTCCAAAGCTTGCCAACACTTACTACATTCTGGGTGTGTTTTTATTGGGGGATGGGGGAGGAGAGAGGGAAAAGAGCCACCCTATCACACTGTAGTCTTTATTTGTATTTCCCTAATGATGCTAATTTATATTTTCCTAATGAGTAATGATGTTCCCTAATGATTTGTATTTCCCTAATGGTTAATTAATGATTATTAATATTTAATCATTATTCCATGTGCTTACTGTTCATTTTTGTATCTTCTTTGGAGAAATGTCTCTTCAAACATTTTGCTCATTTCTACATAGGGCTGTTTGAGGTTTTCTTGTTGCTGATGTTCACTGTTATGAGTTTTCTATATACCCAAGAGGGTCTCAAAAGGGTATGTGTACTCTTGCATTCATTGCAGCATTATTCACATTATACAAAATGTGGAGGCAACCCAAGTGTTCACCAACAGATAAATAGATAAGCAAAATGTAGTATATGCACACAATGCAATACTATTCATACACTACAGTACTATTTCCTTCCTTTTTAAGAAATTCCTTTTTAAGAAATTCCTTTTTAAGGAAGGAAATTCTGACATACACAACATGGATGAACCTTCACGTTATGTTAAGTGAAATAAACCAGTCACAAAAGACTAATGATATGAATGACTTAGAAGAGCCAAATCCATAGAGAGAGAAGGTAGAATGGTGGGTGCCAGGGCCTGGAGGGAGAGAACAGGGAGCTGCTGTGTAATGGGGACAGTTTCAGTTTTACAAGATGCAAAGAGCTCCTGAGATGGATGGTGGTGATGGGGGCACAACAGTCCACATAACTGTCCATTTAAAAATGATGAAGATGGCAAATTGTCTTATGTTTATTTCACCACATTTAGAAAATGGAAAATATAAAGAAGACACCTTAGCTGCTCTGTGCAGGAGGTAACTATAAATGGATGTGGTAGGCTTGTTAAAGTTATTAGCTGTGGTGAGAGATGATGGTGGCTTTAACTGGGACGGTAGCAAGGCAGATAGTGTAAGCAAACAAAGTTGCAGTGCATATAGGAGGTAACAGCTGTAAAGCTGATGTATGCAGGTAGGTGGGAAGAACGAGGTATCAAAATCTGCAGATTCACAAATGTGTCGCCCTTTTCTGTACCCACGTACATATTTATCTCTTCAATGTTCAATTCTTCTTGTACTTGCAGACCATGTTCATAGCAAGAACACATAATATGGCTGGAGTCTACAACCTCCTGAATCAACCTCAAGCACAATTTCCCCAAAAAAGTTAATAAGCAAAGAAATGTCACGAGAATTCCTCCTGGCCATCCTGTGACCTTCAGTGACCCACTTTATTGCACTAATTTCCAAAGTCCTCTTCCTCAGCCTGTGCCTCCAGGGTATCCTAGGAGACTGGCTTACCAAAGGGCTGAGTTCTGGGCATGGCCATGGTGGAGGTTCCTCAACTAGCCATCTCTAAACCCTGGCGAGTCAAAAACTTCCATGGCCACACGCAATGTGTTCTTGGCCGAATGACATGGAAACATACGAGGGAAACGATGACAATGGGCGACCTTTGGAAAAAAGGAGGCGACATGTTGCTTTTGAACGTCCAAGTGAAGGAAACTGCATTACAAGAAAGAAGGGCAGCCAACACCTTCCCTCTGCGTGCTTTGTGCTTTGAGCTTTGAGCTTTGAGCCAGGCTGTCAGGGCACAGCTCAGAGTCCATCTGCCCTGGAGGCACAGCAGCTTCACTCAGCTGCTCCCAGGCCCTCCAGGGAGCGGGGATCTGAAGATCTGGGGAGTGGAGAGTTTGGGTTGCCCTGGGACATGCCCAAAAAAATCTAGTGGAAAAATCAACATGCCTGCAGGAAGGTTGACAAAATGATGGAAAATCCCAGATTGTTAGAGGGGGGGAGGAGAGGGGGAGGGGATACAGTGTTGATTATGTAACATTCAACCCTTCAAACAATGGTGTCATCATCAAATGAGTCACTAAGAAACACATCAGGGCTCTCCCTTTGTCCCTGCTCCACACGCCCTAGAACAGCTAAGTGGCAGGTCCAGAAATGTCCGACCGCTTAGAGCAGTCGGTTTTGCTTTAGAAAAAGAGACTATTTAACCCGAGAGCATGTCATCTGAGAGAAGGGACAAGGGCAGCCTCCCGAACTCCTAGCACGAGGGCGAAACACGCAAGTCCATCAACGAATGTCCAGCGAACACCGTGTTTTCTGAATGTGAATCAACTTTCCTTCCCTTCCCTCCCATCCAACACAAATCCATGAACTTCGACTCTGTGGGTTGTGGGTTGTGCATTTGTTCCCTCCGTTAGATTGATGACGCGATGAAAAGGACTTTGCTGATGGCGGAAATTGGCCAGGACAACACATGTGGAAAATACAGGCCAGGCCAAAGGGACCAGCCAGGCTTCTGCTGCAAACTGGACCTGACGGAGGAGGCTGGCCAGGAGGCCCAGGCACCTCCTCACAGGGCAGCGTGGGCAGCCTGATGCCAGGGCCATGTGAAAGCCAAGGACAGCAGACAGCCTGAGGAAGCGGTTTCCTGGAGCCTGCTCCCTGTAACCCCGCCTACCCCGGCAGCAGGCTCTGGACAGGCCCTCTGGGCTCACAACTCTCCGTGTAGGTTTTTGCTTCCTGTCAGGGAGCCGGCCTCTCCAAGTCTCTCTTGTTCTCTGGGAGGGAAGCAGCTGGAATGACTTCTGCCTGTCCACCTCAATGCCAGCTGTAAAGCCTGGCCCACATGTGGGCGGCCGCAGCTGCACGGGGCCCACGGCTCTGCCCCCGGCTGAGGCTCAGAGTGCTGCATCTCCTGGAAAAGTGTTCCCAGCCCAGTGATGGAAGCCGCCCCCGCACACCTGGGACACCTGCCTTTGGACTTGAGCTCAGGAGAGGGCATCTCATGGCCCTGGGACCCAACGGATTCAGACAGGATAGTCAGAACTTTATCCACCGTTTTTATAAAGGGTGGAATTTTGGTGTGTGTTTGTTTTTAAATCAAACATCCTCTATAAGGGATTGCCTTTTTCAGTAGCAGTGACACTGCCTTTAAATAATGATGAATAATCACATTCAACAGTGGATACTGATGTAAATATTAAACTCCTCTCATGCAAAATGTGAACGGGAAAATTCCCTCTAAGTTGCTAGTTTATGACTGTGGCGGGTCCATCAGTTACAGGGAACAGCAACAGGAATGAAGTCATCACGCAGGTGGAGGACCTGACACGGGGGAGCCCAAGCAGGCATCGCTATTCTCACCACACTCGCTCTCAGGTCTAATTATAATGCTTTTGCATTAGGTACTAAGTATTTCTCACTGAAAGGGCAGCGCCGAGAACTCAGTCGATGCCTCCACAGAAATCAACTAATTGCATTTTATGGACAAGAACGAAAACTGCCTTTGTGTTCATCACGGTCATGGTGATATCTTCAGTTCACATAACACATCTGTCTCAAAATGTCTCAAAATGCTGAGCACCTGACTACATCAATTCAAGGGGGATTCCAACCAGCACAGTGCACTAGAACCTGGGAACATATATGCATTACAAGCATATCAGACTTCTTACTGACAACACGCTTCAGGACCCTAAATAGGAGTTAGTGTTTACAAGAATCACCCTAAGTTTCTGAGAGGAGTTGTACCACAGCCAGTGCATCAATACAGGCCCCGCCGCCTTAGCCCTAGCGGGGCTGCAGTGTGGAGGCGGAAACGAGCAGGTAGCGTTCCTTGAATCCGTAGGCGTATAATGAGCCCGTGACCTTTTCAATGCAGGGAAACATCTGCTTATTTTTCACTGTGGCCTCACCCTGAACAACAGCCCATACGCCCGGTGGATGTTTTAACTCACATGTAGAACAAGGTTTCAATTCACTTGTATGTAACTCCAAGTGCAGGGCTGTTCAATGTCAGGGGCGTTCCATGTGACTTCTCAGCCCTGAGCGGCTCACAGAGCAACAGGGTTGCATAGAGTCTGAGCCCGCAGTGGGGTTTGTCCTGGGAGAGGTTCAAGACATCTGGCCTTCTTGACCTGAGATGGTCCCTCCTCTCTCCATCCTCAAGTAAGTGGCAGGAAGGACTGGAGCATCTGGGATGAGGGTGAGGCACTGAGGGACACAGCTAAGGGCCGGGTGCACGTTTCAGTGTTTCAGTCTTAGGCAACCACTGGGCTGGCCAAACCCTCGCGATGACCATGGCGATACTAGTGGTGCCTGCTGGGGATTGTCCAAGCAATGTCAGCATGAAAGAAAAGCCAAGCAAAAATCATATTCCTTCCCTCTGAAAACTGCTTTAAGTCCACCAGGACCCTCCCCGTACACTACGCCGCATACCCTCACAACCTGACACTTTCGAGGGGCCTGAGAAGGTATTCATTACAAGATTCCGTTTCATAGATGAGGGAACCAAGATCCTAAGAGTTTAAGAACTTGGCCTCAAGTCCCAGGGCTGGGAGGGTCCAGGCCGGGCTGGAACCCAACCTTTCAACTCTTACGTCCAATGTTCTTCTACCCTCCCACTGCTGCTGCAAATAGGAATCGACCTGAGATCCAAACAGGCTAAAATGTTTACAGCTGAGAGAAAGAAAAAAAAAAAAAAAACCAGGACCTTCAGTTCTTATTTGAAAATTAAATACATTTGAGGAAATAATGAAGAACTTAAAACCGCTCCTGGATTGAAGAAAGCCAGAATTTCACGTGGCTGGTCCCATAAAGACGTAAATAAAAGCCATGCAGAATCATCTGTAACCATTTCCCCTCTTGGGACTCAGGGTAATGAGCCTTCCCTACAAAGAGACACAGGCGACACACCCACCTGGCTCCTTCCCTGTCCGTGGTCACCCCAAGTCACCCCCATGGGCAGCTGTGCACATACTATAAAATGAGTTAGTGACATAGAGTCTCATTGAAATGTGTTTCTTAAAGAGAAAGGAGACCAAGAAGAAAGCTTGTTCATCGGGGAGGATAAAAGAGCACCTGTCGCAGATGGAAAGGCAGGATTCTGACGACAAGGAAGAGCCACCCGCTGGGACGGGCCCTGGACTTGACTCGGTTTGCCGGTCAAAAGCCACGGGTTACCACTAATGTGATCACGCCGGGTGAGCCACTCGGCACCCTGCTAAAAAGAGGTCCGTGGACAGGGAGTGTCTACATCCCGCATAGGGTTTCAAATTTTTCATTATGACAATTTTCAAACACATACCAACGCGGAGAGAAGAATACAATGAATCTCTACCCCAAATCGATCAACCCGAACAGTTTTTATGTTATCTCCTCTACACACACACACTGATGACCTGTGAAGCCAATCCCAGACAACACATCATTTCACCCACAGACATTTCATTGTGGTGGCGGGGGATATCTCTGAGATACAGGAAGGGCATCATGGGAAAGCTTAGGAGAGGCAGATAAACTCGTGGAAAAAGAAAAGAAGGCTTTGGACTCCTCTCCACGGCGTTGACATCTAGCTCTACATTGCATGCGCAGGCCCACAGGGAAAGCGACCCTACCATGATCTGGAAAGTGGAGAAGTTGGATAAGAGAGAGAAAGAAAGAGAGAGAGAGAGAGAGAGAGAGAGAGAGAGAGAGAGAGAGAGAGAGGATTTCAAGGGAAGGTAGTGAGTGCTGCCTTTGACACCCAGGGATCATTCTCCCTCACGGTCCCCAGGAACCTTAGCTCTCACCAGGAGTGTGCAAAAAGGCTGGGATTCTGGCAAGTACCCCAAGGCCGGTGCCAAACAGCCTAGAACAAGTCCCGGTGGAGGAGAGAGGATGCCTTTACTCATTCAGATCAATAGAAACAGAACAGGGGCTGTGGCCAGTGACTGCTAACTGACTCCGGCGCGGACCGCCCTGGGCAGTTGGCACCGGTCTGTAAGAGGCCTTCCCAGCGAAAACACTACCATCTCAGAAGGATGTGAAGGGACTCTCTGCAATAGTCTCTCTTGCCTGTTCAACAGGGTTGGAACTAGGAATGAAGGGACCAGAAAAAGGGTCCTCTTTCTCCTCCATCCTGATCCCAAATCCTGATTCAGGCCCCGGGAACGTGGCGGGCAGGGTTGGCAGCGGAGGGAGCTAGTGCCATCCAAATGCTTCTGGCTGAGGTTAATGCAAAGGAGGGAAGGCGTGGCCCTCCTCAGCCCCTCGGCTCTGTTTCATAAACTTAATGATGTGACAGAGCGATGAGGAGCAAGCGGGACTCTTGGCTCGGGCAAGGCCTAAGCAAAAAACGGCTCAGTGCCCTCGATGGGCCAACCAAACAGTCCATCATGACCCCAAATAATGGGACACCACGAGCCCCCAAAGAGACTCCTATCAGTCAGGGAAACATGCACCTGGGCTTCTTCCTTTTTCTTTCTTTTTTAAACCTCACCCTGAGGATATTTTTCCATTGATTTTTAGAGAGAGTGGAAGGGAGGGGGAAAGACAGAGAGAAACATCAATGTGAAAGAGATACATGGATTGGTTGCCTCCCAGGTCAAGCCTGCAACCAAGGTGCATGCCCTTGACCGTAATCAAACCGGGGACCCTTCAGTCTGCAGGCCGGTGCTCTATTCACTGACCCAACCCCGGGTAGGGCTGCCCTTCTCTTAATACCCCACCCCCTGGACATCCCCAGCCAATAGGAAACGACACCAAAGAAAGAGAAAGAAGCTGCACAGAAAATC
>NW_006299479.1:1355584-1366043 GCF_000327345.1 Myotis davidii | reverse complement strand
TGAGGATATTTTTCCATTGATTTTTAGAGAGAGTGGAAGGGAGGGGGAAAGACAGAGAGAAACATCAATGTGAAAGAGATACATGGATTGGTTGCCTCCCAGGTCAAGCCTGCAACCAAGGTGCATGCCCTTGACCGTAATCAAACCGGGGACCCTTCAGTCTGCAGGCCGGTGCTCTATTCACTGACCCAACCCCGGGTAGGGCTGCCCTTCTCTTAATACCCCACCCCCTGGACATCCCCATCCAATAGGAAACGACACCAAAGGAAGAGAAAGAAGCTGCACAGAAAATCCCCAGTTCACCCTCCAGGGAACTGACCGAAAGCGCAAGCCTGTCTCCCATCACACCGTCTGGGTTCTGCTACCTGCACACTGTCCCCGGGGGACGCAGGCTGCTGGGGTACAACCCGTCAACTCGGAGACAAATGCCTCTACTCAGAGGGAAGCTGCCCCAGGACAAAGGACGTGGCCCTCCGGAAGGCAAAGCCTGCTCCTAGCTGCCCCGGGAGGCCGGCCTCGGCCCTGCAGCCAGGCCTGGGAAAGATGCCTGCAGACAGGCCAGGCGCTCAACATCTGTAGGAAGTGACTTCAGTCACCCCCGCCCCCGCCCCCAAAAGGCGTTTTAACACATTATTCCCACTGAAGTCCTGAGGATCTGGTGACTCACCAGGCTCACACATGGTTCCAATGAGCCCTTGACCATTACATGGTCGGGGAGCAGGCAAAACAAATGAAAGCAGTTGTAATTCGGCAGCGCCGGGGTTCAGGCCTGCCAGACAAAAGGGATTGCAGGCATGTTCCCAAATTCGTTCAGGCACCTGACATGCAAAAGCTATTTTTAATCACTGGATTTATTTCTTTCCTACCCCCTTCACCGTCCTCCACCTCAGCAAATGTTTCAAAGTCAGAGCGAAGCCCAAATCAATCCCAGGTGTTCGGGGAGAACCCAGCGAGGCTCTTCCGTTCCAGGAGCGGAGCCAGAAAGCACAACTGCCCCCTGGGTCCTGCAGCTCCACTTTCTGGTTCTTTCCTTGGAACAGTTCAAACCTCCCACCCTCACCACGGAGCGAACGGCCCGAAAGAGGAAACATTTGAATGAATGGATAACCCTGCCAGAAGGACTCCTCACCGTGTGAGTTCCCTAACGGCCCCGGCTGGGAAGGTGCAGGAGATGGGTGTCAGAGATCAGCAAGACGGGGCATGCTGTCCTCTAGGATTCTGTACCTGCTCCGCAGTGAGGGTTCAATTAAATGCACGTGAAAATGCCAAAGCCTAATACATAGTAGGTGCTCAATAAATTGCTGGTGATGAACTGAACTGAAACACATCTTGTAAAACATAAAGATTTTTTTTAAAACCCCGTAAGATTTTATTTCACAATGCTTAGAGCAAAGAACAAAAAAGGAATCTGGCCATTTCCCCAGGTACAACTGAGAAAATGAAAAGAAAAAGAAAAAAGGAGATTCTGAGACATAAGTGGAAATTGACATCCCCTGAATCTGGGTCTTTGTTTTAACAGAACAAACTAATTTCTTACCGATTCTGCAACCTCTGTTCTGCTAAAGGGGAAATTGTTCTGTAGCAATAATTATCGAACATGTGTGTTCTGCCATGAAAACACCTCACAGCTATAGGATCCAGTGGGCCTGAGATCCTTTGGGTTTTTAAAACTTACTAAGGGTGCCATCGCAGACTCAATATGACACAAAACAAAACCACAGTGTTGGACTCCAGCCTTTTCTCTCTAGGCCTGGAACTGCCAAGACCCAAGCTGCCTTTGTACCCCAGTCATTTGGGTGCCCTTAAATGAATAACCTCTCACAATTTAAAAGGTTTTAACGACTGAGATTAGGATTCCCGCATGCAAAGCCCACCTCAACAGAGCACTTCAAAAGCTGCAGTTCTGAAATGATCATGCAGAGCCCTTTACAGAGCGCTTCCCATGGTTCCAACCATGGCTCATGGGTGATCACCGTTGACCCCCTCCACACCGGGCATCCCCGAGCAGCGTGATGAAAACACAGAGCCGGGCCTGCAGGTTACTCAGAGGAAAGCGAGGCCTGGGCCCTGTCCACCAGCGCTTGGCAGAGAGCCACGGGCATGCGATTGGTCCTTTCCAGATCCTACACCTCAGAGGGAAAGCAAGCTCCTACTCCGCCTTCAACTACAACACTCTCAAGGTCAAAGGCTTTTGCTACCAGCCCGGCACAGGATACCCCACGCAAGAAGAGCACGGGACACATCTGACATCTTGCTGTTATCCAAGCGCCCCCTTCTACTAGTTCCCATGGCAGGTCTGAGGCCTCGCTCCCCGAGATCCCGCAATGGGTGATGCGGGTGACTGGGTGAACCAGATTCATTTTCATTTCACTGGATCCCCAGCTATAGTTTTCAGTCCTGCTGTCTGAGTAGAACTTTATGTTTCAGAAAATATTTTCTCCCATATGCTCATATGATCCTGAACAAGAACCAGGTTTGGGGACTGTCTTCATCACAGACGTGAAGATATTGAGGCGCACACAGGTAACTTCAGGGGTTTAACCAAGATGAGCCACCCAGACCCTCATACAGGAAACCAGGAGTTTCCTACCCACACCTGCTGGCAGAGTTCATAGCAGGGGGGCAGAAACAAGTTCCAGTCACCAACAATTTATTGAGCACCTACTATGTAGTAGGCTTGGCATTTTCACGGGTATTTAGTCTAATCCTCACAATGAACACAGGAATGTTTCTTTTCATTGTCTCCGTCATGTTCACTACGAAGAAGGTTCTCTCTGGAGAAGGGAAGCACCTCAATCCCAGGACTCGCTGCTGACAGCAGCTGCGACGCCTGAGCTCAGGGCTCCACCCCACATCGAACCCAGCACCGGCCGCATGGGCACTTGGTCCAGGGCCACGATAGGCATGGTGGGGGCTCCTGAGCATCACCAGGCAGGCTGGGCTGGGCAAGGCGGAGGGCGAGGGAAAATGTGGGCAAACAAATGGAGTGGAGCCCGTTTATTTGGGCTGGAAGAGGCAACGTTTTTCTGCACTTTTGAACTGTTTTCTCAAGGCCTGCCTCTCCCTCCCACGCAGGAAACAAACACAGAGACAGGCCTCTTCAGAGTGGCTCCCGTCGCTGAAGGCTGCCCGGGAAAAGCAGCAGGACAAGGTCAAGCACAAGGAGGGAGTTGGTGATGGGCAGGGTCCACTGGCGGCAGGTAGGAGCTGGGAGAGGCAACGGTGGGAAGAGCTGGGTGAGGACCAGAGAAGGAGGGATGGCAAAGCAGCAAACAGGGAAAGGAAGGAAATGGCAGGGGAAGTGACTATCAGACCATTTCAAACCAGATAAAGGGACACAGGGGGCTTGGAAGAGCCAGCAACCTACTCCCAGTGAATGGTGTGTTCAGAAAGTAGCATTTTCCCATCAATTTGGAAGGGAAATTCTCTCTCGACTTTCTTATTTATTTATACACTATACAAATAATTTTTTTAAACCAAAAAAGGGCCATTTTTTTTTTTCCAATGGGAAAGAGCCTTGTTGGAGATGAAAGCCAGTCTTCAAAACGCCTCGGAGGAAGCTGAACCCCACGTCTCGGTGCTGGGGCAAGAAAAACAAAGTGGACATTCTTCCTGTGTTCTGAGGCTTCTCATGCAGATGTGTTTCCTTTTAATAAATAAATCTGGGAGAGAAGGAAGCGCGTGCTCGCACACATTCGCACAGGGCAACTGTCTGATTTCAACCGGGGGAAACCACAATGAAAAGTAAGAACAGAGGAGCCCGTTTTCCCAGCACAGGGACAAATCCCAACAGACCAACACGCTCGTCAAACATCTCCCACCCGAGCTTTCCAAGTCCACAGAGGACTCCCTGCTAGTGAGTAATGACAATCCAGGCAGGGCAGGACCTGGGACACAACCGCCACACTCTCCGGAAAGGCCTGTCGAGATCTCTCCTCATAACTCCTCACTTAACACGTTCAGTCGCTGTCTGCTCTTCCAGACACTGAATGTCCCTGGTGGATGGCAGTACTTATTGTAAAATGACACACTGAGTTCAAATCTGCCTTCTTATGAGCTCTAGCCATCGGGCCGAGTTCCACGGGTGGAAGCCGCGTGGTACAGCTTTAATCTTTCCTCATCTACCAGCTTTTCACCCTTTTTCGCTGATCCCTGTGTTATCACTTCTGTCCAGGTGTTAAAATCCCTTGATTCCTTCGTGATGGCATGGTTTGGGCCATTCCCCCACCCCGAAGCAATCCTGTAAGCCTATGTTCCTAGGAAGAGCCTCTGAGCATCCTAAGTGAACCCCACCCTTCCCAGGAATGAAATGGGGCCACTGGGGGGTGGGGAGGGTAGGGGGGATAACCATCCTGCTCCATCCACTTGTGTTGGTGCAGACGAACACTCACTCTTCTAACAGCCGCTCTCCAAAAGCCACCCATGCACCATGCACGCCAGGCCCCTGCTCAGGCACTGCCACTGAGCCAGGTCGGCACCACCAGAATCCTATTAACCTCAACTAGAGGCTTTACATTTATCTGTATTAACCTTCACCTTGTTCTGACCCATGTTTCCACATGTAGAGGTCATTTTTATATCATGAATCTGTCTTCGTCCTATGAGCTTTGCACCATCTGCCACTTACTAAGTAAGCTCCTGGCATCCTTCTCTTATCAGAGCCCCTGACAAAAACGTTAAAGAGGCTATGACCAAGCTCTGAGCCCCATAAGGTAATACCAGAGACCATGCATCATTCAGACACCAACGTTAATCAAGACTCTTTGGCTACAGCTGCTCAACCAGTTACGAATCCTCCTGGCTTGACTATCATTGGATCCACACAGCCTTGTCTTGGCCACAAATACATCACGGAGAGACTTGGGCAGAAGCTTCACTGGAGCCAGCTGGTCTACCCGTCGTGGAACCTGTTCTTCCCTCAAGTTTCTCATAAGGCAGTTGAGGAGAACAGCAGAGCTGGGATTCAGATCTCTGCACAGTGTGTGGTGTGTCTGGGGGGGGCGGGGGAAGAGGACAGAGAGAGCATGCCTAACACTCAACTGCTACAGCCACTCTGCTCCCAGAAACAATGGGCGCTTAGAGAACAATGGCCGCAGTCGAAGTCTTGGTCTATTTATATCTGCCACTGTGGGTCCCAGACAGGAGGAACTGGAAGTCTGCCCTGTACACACAGCTCCAACTGGACTCGAGCTGGGAGGAAGATGAGGTCACCAGGAACGCGGCCTGCTTAGGAATAGGCTCCCTCTTTCTCAGAGGGTTTCTACTTCGTCTACAGGATCTCTTCAGCCAAGTCGTTAGCTGGGCTGCTGCTAAAATGCAGCCACTGTAAAGACCAGAGGTCAGAACAGTAACCACTGCTCAGCCCTGCCCAAAGCCGTGAAGACCTTTCTCCACAGAGGTGAAAGGAAGGAGGGGATGTCAGGGGACTCAGCAATAGATGCAGGTCAACTCTGTGGCCCCTGAAACAGCAGTCTCACGGGGCCATTGATTACACATGTGTAGGGCACTACGGAAGAGCTTTCCCCTGGGCAAGTTCCTCCTCCCCACTTCTGTGGAGTATCCTAGGGGCCGAGAGCTGAAATGCACGACTTTGTGCCTCCTGTCTCGGGGAAGATCTGTCTCCCCTTTATTTCAGCCCCTTTGGACAGTTCCTTCATAAAGTTGGGAAGGGGGCAATTTTATTCTAAGTAGCAATTTTTATGTTACTTATATTCTTAATCCTCACTGAACAGGGCCCGCAGTGGCCACACAAACCTCTGAGAGACATCCAAACTGAAAAGGAGCTGGCCAGGGCCAGGAAAGCAGGCGTGGGGACACAGTGGTGTGCCCTCCAGGCAGTCATTTAATGCACGCCTTCCTGCCTTCTTGTGAATGTCCACCAACAGCCCTCAGCAGTACCGGGCAACCGAGAGAGCCACAACTGTACCCCCAGGATCCCATCCCACTGTCCCCCAAAGGCAAGACACTCGGGGCTTAATACAGACATCCCCTGAAGAGTAACTTCAGTTCCTGCTGCTGCCTACAAGTTCCTAGCACCAACTTCCCTCCCTGCTCCTGGAAAAGCAACACTAAGTAGGCAACGAGAAACCTACACATGATCACTGTCTTCCTTTCCATGTAGACAGCGTAGGTTATGTTGCAATGACACTAGGCGGGTGATGGCACCACATTCAGAGGGTGCCAGAGACAGGCATTTCCATGTCTTATCGTTTAAGAGCTTAAGCACAGAGCATGCGTGTGCTGGACACGGCTGGGGCCAGTGCGACCAAAGAATGGTTCAGAGTGATGCTTCGTGTCCCTTCCACACCCCACACTCTCTCACTGACTTCACAAGTGCAGGAGTCAAACGTTTAGGGCTCACCTCTGTAGGGTGGTCTAATGCACCTGAACCACCAGCAGAACTGAGGTAACATGGGCAAGGCCACCACCAGCAGACACTCCTGTGCATCTCCTGTGCTAAGCAGATGTTGGAGACTAAAACCTTCTGAATACCCCAAACTATGAGGGTCCAAGTGGGTGCTCGGCCCACCCCACCGGGTCCAGTACTTCCCGGAAACGCCGCTTCCTTGACTCCCCCCACCCCCAACCTCTGCTTCCAACAGGCTAAGCTCTCCCTTTCCAAGGTCCCTGCTGAATCACCCCAGTGTAAGTCGTGGGAGCCACGTGGGAGCCACATGGCGGGAGCAGGGAGAAGGCAGAGACACACACTGCCACCCTGAAGCCAGGCTGACGTCAAAGATGCAACGCTTCCCACCCAGGGTGTTTGGCAAGTTCATGAGTCAGCCCGTCTCAGTACCTAGCACGGTCTTCAAAAGCGCCTGCACACCAGCTCAGTGCACCACAAAGCCATGGCCCTGCCCTAACATGGAGCAGCTGGACTTCAGGGCATCAGGCTCTAGAGGCCCAGGAACTCATGAAATAAAGGCCCCACTCCGTTCAGTAAATCCAAACTCACGTCCGTAATGAGGAGTCAGGAATCCTGTTGCTTTAAGGGATTTAGGTAATAGTTTCAGAGTCCCAGCTCACATTTCCTGAGCTGCTAAGGAGGTACTTAGGATCCAGAGAGATGGCCACAAAGGGATTATGGGTATTCTCCCTAAACCATTAAGTTTATCGCTAAACCTATCTTCGGTGGCTACTCCCAAGTTTGTCTAGACCTACCTAATCTGTCATTTTGGCCCCTACATCTCTTCAGCTTTGGCCATTTTTTATGGCCTTGAGCAGCAGCTATCACCCCGTCACACTGGTCTCTGCTCCTCTGAGCTACCCTCACCATGGCCAGAGGATGCACCATGCTCTCCTCAGTGCCAAAGCAGGAAGAGGAATTCACAGAATTTTCTATGAAACTTGAACAACTTCTTGGAGGGATGTACTCTCCCCCCGGGCCCCCCTGGGTACTAGGATGAATGAAGAGTCGGTTCCCTGGGGAGAGGGGGAGGAGCCAGCTCTGCCACTGGTCCCACACCATCCCCCCAAGGGATTGAGAGATCACCCCATTCAAACCCTTCCTTTGACCAACAGAGCAAATAGGCTCCAGGGGGTGACACCAGCTTGCCCTTGGCCACATGGTTACTAATTCTAGACTTCGTGCCTCCCTGTCTGCTGTTTTTCTTTCCTCTACGCCACCCACCGTGTTTACTTATACATATCTTCACTGCTATCGATCTCTGGATCTTCATTCTGCACAAACACCACACCTCCCCAAGTTCATCAGAACCACAGAGAAACGACCCATCCTAAGATCTAACAAACACGACAGGAATGTTCAGCCCCCGGATGCCACCTGGTGCCACTCCAGGTTACCAGTTTTCAGTCACGAAGATCAGGCTCTACGGTAGACCTTTCCTTTGAGCAGAGATGCCAGTGGAATACCAGGGTGGTAAAGCCAGCCATCTCTCGTTGCAGGACACCAGTCTGTGCTCTAAAGTGTGAGGTGCTCTCCAACCCATCCAGGAAGAGTGAAGGTGGCAGTACACTTCAGTGATCTGCTGACCTTCGTCTAAAACGCACTGAGGGCGAGAACAGATCGCCATCATAGCATTCAAAGGTTCTGTAACTTCCACCCCAGTCCCAGCTGTGCTGCAGGTAGGGGAACGGAGACACGGTGACAGGGTTGAGGGGATCCCGCAAACCCCCCCAAAGCCAGAACATGAAATGCGTGGCATCCGCCTGTACGTTGAACCTGACCTATCTAACTCATGAGGCCATAGGTGCAACTCCAAAAGGCCATGTCCCGAAGCTACCCAGGCAGCTAGGGTCTACATGAGAATGCATTTAGAGGTCAGGGAGCAAAGGGTTCCAGGAAAGATCTACTTAGCTGTGAGCTCCTTTGGACTCTGCAGATTTGTTTCTCTCCTTTCAGAAAGGGCTTCTCCTCGTGGCCCCTAACACCTACATTGGGATCATCTCGCAGGCCCACTGTGGCGAAGGGTCTGACCCATGCTGGCCCTGAGCGGACAGTGTCAGATGCCTCCCCCTCCACATGTCCCCAGCAGCAAACACCAGAGGCTGAGAAGTGGCCAGGCAGACCCAGTGCCCCGATCAGTGGCTGACAGGCCCATGGTGGCGAGCAGAGAACAAGTACTGGATGCCAAAGGAGGCGGGAGCAGAAGCCACTGTGAGCCTGCCAGCCTGCATCAGGTGGGAAAGACAGGGGTTGGGGTGCGCAGCCCCCCTCCTCCCGGTAAATGGCTCTGCCTGTCAGGAAGCCATTAGGAAATTGCAGCCACCACAGCCTCCAGCTCCGGTCTGAACGCGGTGCTTGCAGCTGGGCAAAGCACTCATTATCTCTGCCCAGACTTACAGGAGCTCACTACACAGTGGCACCTAACCAAGGGAGCCACCAGATAAAGCTGAGCGGGTGGGTGAGGGAGGGGGTGGAAAGGGTCCATAGGGACTGGGGCGATGCAGGGAGCTCCCCCAGGCATCGCTCGGGGCCTCAGGCCCAGTGCTGGGCTCTGTCAGGTCCACTTCCTCACACCCCCTGCTCTGCAGCCTCACCCACCAGCATTCCTCTCCTCAAAATGAGCTACTGACTGCTGGTGGGTGTGGGGTCTCGTTGGAGAGATTCAAATGTACTGGAGTTAGACATCAGTGATGGCTGCACAGCCCTGAGAATGGGCTAAAACCACCGGAGTATGCACTTTCAAATGGTGAAACCTGTGTTACGTGAATTGCATCTCCATAAAGATAAATAAATTTAAAGCCGATCAAGTGAGCCATGGGCTACAGGCCGAGCAGTGTGAATAGGGCGGTGCCTGGGCGACAGGGACCCTGCACTTGGGAGTTTCCCTCCAGAGGGAAAGGAAGGAGAGATAAGAGCCACAGGCTCACACCTGCTGCTGCTAGGACAGCAGGCTCCGAGATGGAGAAGAGTGTGCACTGGGTTCCGCAGGAGAGGGGGTGGGAAAGAGCCTGCTGGCGTCCTGAGTGCACAGGGTGAAGGAGAGAAGGGGTCAGGGGTCACCAGGGAAGGGAAGCCTGGTGGGAAAGGCCGGTCCATTCCCCAAGGCAGACACCTTGGTCTCTACCACTTCTGGGATCATGAATATCGGGATGAGCGGAGCACAGATTCTAAGAGACAAGCAGGATACCTCAGACACCCCCCTCCCTCAGGTGTCCCCCCGTGCAGGCAGGCCAAGCTCTGATTCACAGGGACACTGCGTTTTCAGAAAGAAGTCCCCATCACACCTGGCTTCTTCTAGAGGTTTCTTGCCCAACCCTTGGGGGAAGACAAAGGAAGGGCAGGTAGGACAGGGCTCCAGGCAAACACACACTCAGCCAGGCTCCCTGGATATGAGCCGGGAAAGGTGCAGTCACCACGCTGTGACCAAAGGGATCTTTTGGAAAATTCTTTCCCAAGAGGGGTGATGAGTTCTGTCCCCTGGAATGCCCCAGAGCAGTTCCCATTGGCTCCCTGGCCCTGACTCAGAGGGAGTGGGCTCCACCCTCAGAAATAAACTATAAACTGACCTGAGGAATGGGTGGTTTTTTTTTGGGATGGTGTGTGGCTGGAGAGAACAGGAAGGAGGGGCAGGCGGAGACGGGGAACAGGGAGGGCAAGTGCTGACTCTGGTTCGGGGAACACACCCGGGACAGGGGTATGGCAGAATTCAAGAGCGACATCTCTGAGCCTCCCTCACACAACACTCCAGTTGGGATTTGGCCCTGCCTTGGCAGCCAGCTCAGTGCTGCTTTATAATATACTGAATTAGTCACCGGATTAGCAAGCACATTTACACACATTGGCGCACAGCTGTTTAAAGACACAGGATCCCCTTTTTGAGGTGCCCGATTCTGGCTGTAAGTCAACCCCTGCGATTGGCAACGGGCATCCTCCAGCGATGCCCGGGGTTCCTGCCGACGCCTTCCGCCCCAAAGCGCTTTGGGGAAAGTCTGCTGGGACGGGGAGGGTCTCAGGGGCCTTGGCCGGGGCCCAGAAGGGACAGGTGTAGGGGAG
>NW_006299479.1:1351535-1355562 GCF_000327345.1 Myotis davidii | reverse complement strand
AAGCCAGGACGGTCCGAACGGATGCACTGGCCTGGCCATGGAGGGCAGCCTGGCTCAGGAAGGGACAGGAAGGAGGACACAGTTCCAGTCCTGGCTCGCTGTATTCAGCCGTCGAGTTTTCCTGCGAAAGCTTGGATGCCCAAGTCACTCCCAGAAAAGAAAGGGCTCCAGGGCAAAGAGGAGAGCGGTTAGGCAACCACGTCCAGATAAGGACATTCCAGTAAAAGGCCTGGTTGGCGCGGCCAGGGATGCTTGTGAGCTGGGAGCAAGACCTGCCCCCTCTCGCTCAGGGCTGCTAAGGGTGCGTGAGAGGAAGCCATGGTGACCCTGGCCGCAGGGCCTGCTCTGGCCCGCTTGGTGATGGGGGTGTCAAGTGGAAAATTTTCAGTAACCAGGTTAACAGTAACCACAGTTTTAACAACCACCGAAGTAATAACAGCCCCGTCAGCTGAACGTTTGTACAAAATAAGGTGCCCACAAGATAATGATAAAAATACCGTGCCCTGTGGCGGTGCAAACGTATTTTACAGGAATTCTCTCGGATCCTTACGAGAACCCTGCCAGCTCTTCGGTACGAAGGATTAGAAAAAGGAAGGCTTCGGGGAGTTAAATACTTCATCTCCGGACAAATCAGCAAGCACAGGACTTCAAACCCAGAGCTGTCTCCCCTCCAGAGCTGCTTCCCATCCCGGGCACCGGGGTGCCTGCAGTGAGGAATGTCTTGTAACCAAAATAATGAATGAGAGGCTGTGTGATTCAGGAACGAAGATTACTTTCTAGGGAGCAACCCCAATGCAAATCCCTTCCCTGGGACTTCGAAGCCTTCTGTTATCTATAGTTTAAGATTATAGAAAGAAACGTGTGGCATAAACAAATGCCCCAGATGAATATAAGAACCAAGTACCGATTACTGGAAAAGGTCAGTTGCATTTTAGGCTCCCTTGGCAGAGGGACTGTGAGAAGACTGGCAAAGAGATTCGTGGCTGGTTTGTAGAGGAGGAGCCTACTATGTGTCTTATACCAGCCTTTTCAAAATTCAAGTATCAATTCCTTGGCATCGGTCCGCCCATAAAAACGCTGAAAATATTCTCTTCCTACAAAGCCAGGCAGTTGGGAACAGGCAGGACTCCTCTCCGCTCCACCCTGGCCGTCTGCAGGAGCCTGTACAGCACAACACAGCTGATCAGACCCTGGGAAGCCAGGCCAAGCTGCCGGGGCCCAATCTCATTTCACAAACGAAGTCACTGTGTTGCTCACCCAGCACCCAACATCCTCTGAGACAATGCAACCAGTCTGGAATTTCAAAGGTCTCCCATCAGCCCATCCATCACAGAACAGTATGGGTTAGGGCCTGAGAGAGCCAGGAAGCGCCTCTGAGAAGCCTTCAGAAGTCCAGAAATAAATAAATACATACACATCTACTTTTTTTAAAAAAAAATCTCCAATCAGAGGTTAACTCCAGGTGCACCCTGTCGATACGGAATCATTCGTGTGTGTATATTTTTCTGCAAACATTCCTATTGCATCCAGTGGCCTCAAGGCCTAGACTCGTCTCTCAGAATAGCCCCTCCTTGGAGAATTCTCAAGCCCCAGTGGAAGCTCTGACTTCATGCCTCAGTTTCCCAATCTGGACAATGGAGGCCAACGCCTGCCCATTCGGTGCACAAGTTCAGTCAATTTAGTTAACCACTTTTCATTTGTCCATTTTGAAACTGGAAATGCAAAGGAGACATTATGTGAACTTATTTTTTTTTGGGGGGGGGAGGGAGCCTCTCTCTCTATTACACATCCCAATGGTCGATACTTATAGATATCCTGAATGTTTTCTGCCCTATCCTCACATCATGAGTAGCCTAAAAAGCACTCCACACAGATGAATGTTCCAAGAATCAAAGCCTCAGATGAGAATACCGGCAAGTTTCCTCTAGGAACAGATTCTACGTTTGCAGGGTTTTGTAAATGGAAAGATCGAAGTTCCCATCTGTGACCTGAAAGCTCTCTGATGGGGAAAATTCCCCGTGCCTTTCCAAGACCCAATCTCTTTATCTTCACAGGGCTGTTTGAAGAATTCGATTGTTTGTGTGAAACGCCTTGCTCAGTGCCTGGCACACAGTAGGTGCTCTTATGTTTCACTGTCCTCTCTCCCCGCAGCTGAACACAGACGTATACAGAGACCAAAAGCGAACACCCAGCAGTTTTGAAGAGCATTTTGGTTTCCATTAAGAGGTGAGAAACGTGTGAGATTGAACTCTTGATCTTCTGTGAAATCAAGGATGCATTTCCTGCATGTGTGCGTGCACACACACACATGCACACGTGACTCACCCTCAGAGAGTCCTTATGTGCTCAGAATCACAGCTCTCCCTAATCCAATAACACTCCTGGCATCACCCAGCGACTCCAGAGCGCGTTCTCCATGTGAACGCATGAACTCCCCCACTGTCTCCCAAGAAAGGCAGCTCGCTCACGGGGAGCGCCCTCTTTTCCAGAGGAACACAGAGGAGATTCGGAGAGGGGGCGATCACCTGGCAGCTCAGAGCAGAAGCAGACTCAGGTGCCCTAATTCTCACCCAGGCGCTAAAAGGAAAAAGGGGGGGGGGGGGGGGAGGGCGGGAGGGGAGCATGAGCCAGAGCCTTCATACCCATGTGAGGAGACACACTAAGATGTGCTTTACAAGCCTAAATGTCCCTGGCATCCAAGCTAGTGCCCACACACAAACATGCACACTTAACCCTATGATCTCCATTTGTGCTGCAATCGGAGGAACCCCACCTCTGCTTCCCGATCCCACCTCCTGTTCCCCAATAATCCAGAGGCCCCCCAAGGGCACTGCTGGCCACTTAGCCTCACACTCACTCCCATGGAAACAGCAATGGGCCAACAGGATCCTGCTCAATGTAACAACCTGGGGTTTGGCCTTGGGCTGCTCTGGCTTTCAGAGTGAAGTAAACAAGCAGGGAGAGGGCTTCAGTTATGGCAAGAAGCGACACATTGTGTTCGAGGGATAATCTAATACAACTTTACTCAACTCTGTGTAGGTACCTGGTGCCATAGCAAATGGCCCTACTCCAAATAGAAACTAACAAGGGGCGGGTGGGGGGTGGGGGTGGGGGGGAATTCAGGCATCTAAGATGTCATTCATTCTTATATGCTTCTTTCCCACAACATGCAGTATGAGATTCAAAGGTTTGGGGTGTTTTTCTTTTTCCTGATCTGCTCCTACAGTTACCTGAAGGTCCTCCCGGTTATTAAAGTGGACCTCGTTTGCTAAAAAGAGTAAACTGAGGCACGGGAGACCATGCGCATATATTTCAACATAAGAAAGCAGAGGTGGGATCAGAACTTCTTTTCAAAAGGCGAAGGATTAAAAACGTATGCGTGTCTCAAAGTCCAAGGGCAGCCTCCACCAGAGGGAAATGGCCTATCTGTGAGCAGCCCGCGAAGTAAGGCATGTTTTTTCACTTCTTGAGAAGGAACTAACTTGCCATCTTACTGAAAGGCTGGCCAGGGCCTTGGCATCACGGAGAACTCAGCGAATTTTCTTCGTCCTATGTCACGGCCCACTCAGAGCTCCGTTAATGTGCGTGGGATCGACTACATATAAAATAAGTAGGGAGCCCTGGCCGGTTTGGCTCAGTGGATAGAGCGTCAGCCTGCAGACTGAAGGGTCCCAGGTTCGATTCCGGCTGAGGGCACATGCCTGGGTTGCGGGCTCGTTCCCCGGTATGGGGTATGCAGGAGGCAGCCAATCAATGATTCTCTCTCATCATTGATGTTTCTATCTCTCTCTCCTTCTCCCTTCCTCTCTGAAATCAATAATAAAGAAATATATTTTTTTAAAAAAATAAGTAGGGAAATCTGTCTCTAGCAAAAGAGGAAAGGATATCTGGTTGACAGTTCTGATCTCAAGCTAATGCTTATTATTGTTGTTATTTTTATTATTATTACTATTATTAAAGTAAATGCACCATGTGCTCATCAAGTCAAAGGAATGTTTAAAATGTGGGTAGCAGAATGGAAATGTCG
>NW_006299479.1:1339697-1348337 GCF_000327345.1 Myotis davidii | reverse complement strand
AACTTCTTTTCAAAAGGCGAAGGATTAAAAACGTATGCGTGTCTCAAAGTCCAAGGGCAGCCTCCACCAGAGGGAAATGGCCTATCTGTGAGCAGCCCACGAAGTAAGGCATGTTTTTTCACTTCTTGAGAAGGAACTAACTTGCCATCTTACTGAAAGGCTGGCCAGGGCCTTGGCATCACGGAGGACTCAGCGAATTTTCTTCGTCCTATGTCACGGCCCACTCAGAGCTCCGTTAATGTGCGTGGGATCGACTACGTATAAAATAAGTAGGGAGCCCTGGCCGGCTTGGCTCAGTGGATAGAGCGTCAGCCTGCAGACTGAAGGGTCCCAGGTTCGATTCCGGCTGAGGGCACATGCCTGGGTTGCGGGCTCGTTCCCCGGTATGGGGGGTGCAGGAGGCAGCCAATCAATGATTCTCTCTCATCATTGATGTTTCTATCTCTCTCTCCTTCTCCCTTCCTCTCTGAAATCAATACAGAAATATATTTTTTTAAAAAATAAGTAGGGAAATCTGTCTCTAGCAAAAGAGGAAAGGATATCTGGTTGACAGTTCTGATCTCAAGCTAATGCTTATTATTGTAGCTATTTTCATTATTATTACTATTATTAAAGTAAATGCACCATGTGCTCATCAAGTCAAAGGAATGTTTAAAATGTGGGTGGCAGAATGGAAATGTCGGGGGGGTGGGTAGAGAAATCTAGCTTCACTGTCTAGCTCTGCCATGTACCATGTGACCTCCGAAAAGCAGCAGCGTAGCTGCTCTGCAATCCCCCTGCTTGTAAACTGTTGAGAACTCCAAGGATTACCAGGGGGCTCGAATATGGCACAGTCTCGTGTCAAGCGGTACAATGCTGCCGATTCTAGCCAAGCCTTAAATGAACTGGTACACAATCGGCACCCACGGACCTCAGCATTTGCCCAAATCCAACAAGCACCTAGCTGTGTGACCTTGGGCGAGGTGTTTAACCTCTCAGTTTCTTCATCTGTGAAATGGGACTGTTAGGAGAAAATAGTAAGGTTCTTGGCAAATTAGTAAGTTAACGCATTCAAAAGACAGCACCCAATAATTCATGGGAAAGAAACAAAACACAAAGCTAAAGATGAGTGGGTATGAGATGAGCCTACAGAAGTACCCGTAGGTAAACTCTACCCTATTATCAAGGGCAGTTTTCCCCCAAACGGGCCTGGTGATCTTAGGTCTCTGCTTCTGAAAGAAAAGAGTAGCCGTGATGGGCCTTTCTCAAAATGTAGACATAACATCAAGAAAATGATATTCAGATAACGCCGGCGTGCGAGCGATGATGCTCTCCCACTGCTGCAAAAGCAGCCTTTGAAAAGCTTGCCGCCCCCCAACACACATGTGTAGCTTCCCGGGAAGATGGACAGAAGGCGAGGGAGCCCAAGGCAGGGGTAGCCTGTCTGTCCAGGCTCTGCGGGCAGCCTGGGTCCAGACACCATTCCCTAAGCCGCCAGAAACCAGGGGGGCCGGGCCCTCCCCTCTGACAGACAGGAGGCAGGGACCTGGCTCCGTGGGGATGTCAGGAAGAGGCATGAGGAGGCTTTCAGCAGAACCAGGAGGGACTGTTGATGTACAGGGCAGTGCATTCGGTGAAATAAGCTCCCTGCTCAGACCACAGGCTCAGCCCTGAGGATGCAGCTGGGCCCGGCTGTCTCACCTCCCGGACCCCCAACCTCCACCTCCTTCCTCCAGATCAGAGCCCGCGCTGGAGCTGCCTTCCGCTGCAACCGCAGCAGAGGCCTATGGAGAAAGGAAGCTGTTTCATGGAGGGCGACCAAGAGGAAGGTCTGACCCCGGGCCCAGGGTCACCCCCAGACAATGTGCAGGTGTCTGGGCGTCTGTCACTATGGGCAAGGCCACAGACAATGTCAAAAGTCTCTTTCTGTGAAAAGCAACCTTCACGGCTCCACTCAAAATTCCCCCAGGCGATGGAATCGTGATGAAAAAGAATTGGGGGATGAACACAATTTGGGGGAGAAGGCGGGTTATATTGCCAACCACTTGAACGACAGTCCCTGCTCTCTGGAGGCCTTCATTATTTTCAATGTGAGAGTCATAAAATGTCAGTGCTCAGAGCAACCTCATAGGCCATCGTCCCCAGTTAATTTCTTTGACTCATGAAGAACAGGAGGTCCAAGGTCACAGGGATAAACAGTCGCAAAGCCAGGGCTAGAATCAAGGCCTCCAGATAGTGGCAGGCCCCCCGGAGTGGCCATCCTATTTATTCCGTACACAGTATTTGTTCCTACAAGGCTGGCGGGTCTCCCCTTATCACCCATGAATTCTCCTGACACCCCAGGCCTCTAATTGCTATTCGAGGATAGAAGACAACATACGCATCACGTATAGAATAAACTTAAATCTTAGGCAAAGAATGTCAAACAGATAGAAAAAAAGGTAGGAACACTTGAAGTATTAAAGTCCACACAGGAGAATTCTGCTGAAAAAATCTCCTGGGAGGCATTTTCTGAAGGGAATTTTAGAATCAGACTCAACAACACACTCTGACTTGAAATGTACATGACAACTAACGAGTGACCCTGGCACAAAGCTGTAATTGCATAAAAATCTCATCAGTTGTGAGCAGGAGTTCCGAAATACTTCAAAACCCAGGTGCCTACACTTAGCAGACTTAGGACTAGCCTGGCCTGACCTAGTTTCTTTATTTTCCATTAGTACCTTGAAAATATGTACGTGATTGATCCTGTCATCATCTCTGAGGTTTAACGCTTAGCCTGATAAGCTGATATAGAGGTTTTAACAACTAACAGTTTGAGGGTGAAGTAAAGTAATACTACAAAAAAAAAATCACCTCTCGCCTAAGGCTCTTCCAAAACACTACTCTGTCCTTAAACACCTCCCTTCTTTCAAATGGGATTCCAGATGCTCTCACATAGGTCATGCCTCACACTCCCTCCCCTCTCTCCTTCCTACCATCAATATATTTTTTCATATTTATGTAAGCCTTTCTTTCACCCCAAACTTTTGGCATTCCTCCTACCCTGTCTTCTGCATCTAAAACCTAACACCACCCTATCTCTGTTCTGAGGCCTCCTGCAAATGCTTCTGAAATACCCCTGTTCTCCCTGAAGCCGACCCATGAACTGTTGGAAGAAGGGGCCCAACTGGCACAGAAAATAGGAGTGTTCATTGATGCCCATATATTTCCATAAATTCCAACAGTGGTCTCCTGCACCTCTAGCCATGGAGGCACCTGGAACACCGGGACTAGTTGGTCTGAGTTCTCCTGACCAGCCACACACCCCACCCGGGAGGGGTGACAGGTACCCAGAAACAATTACACAAAGAGTGGCACCCACGCTGACCGACCTGGTCGCCGGAGACGGCAAACCCCATCCAAGGGCAATGCTTGGCCCATAGGAGGACTTTTCCAAAAGTTGACGAAACATCACGTACAACCCTTCATTCCTTTTTCTCATTATGACCTTTTGTTGTTGCATTCGTTTGCTTACACTTTCTTACTGTTTTCTTGTTATCATTCCTCTTCCTTCCTCCTTCTGTAGCCAAAAGGGATGTTGCAATTGAATCCACCGTTCCCTTCCTCCCTCCCTGAAGAATTGAGGGCTTACTTTTATATTTTAGTGTTACCCACTTTCCTGATGCAAAAACTCTTTTTTTTTTTTTTGGCCCCATTTGATCCCAACAGTAGAACTTCTCATCTCGGTTAAGCATTAAAACAAAACAACAGCTTTAATTGTCTTCACTTGTGTAATGATGACATCCCCCACACCCCCACCTACTCTATACAAGAAGCAACCAATGAATGCATAATGAAGTGGAACAACATCTCTCTCCCTCTCTCTCTCTCTCTCCACCTTCCTCCCTCCCTCCCTCCACAGAACTTTGCAAAGCAAAAGTGAACAACAGCTTAGCATCACAACCCAAAGCTACCAAGAGGCTTCAGATGCTTGAGATGAACTTGTTTGAGGTTGATGTTTAGTTGTTTCTCAGGCGCTGAGAAATGTTATATTATGCGTCAAAAACATTTAAAAATATAACCTATGGGGTTGGGGAGAAAACCACACTGCACTTACATTGCCTCAAACTCTTCATCTGGCCCTCTCAGCTTACTTTGGCTCGTCTAAACCCTAAGATTAACAACTCAGAGTAGATATTTAAAAAGAATATTATCATTCAAATTCCGTGTCTAAGTAGTTGACCCTCGTTTGCTGGGAGAATTCCAGTTCATGTCTATTGTCCCAGTGCCATTAGTAACAGCGCCCACTACATTGTCAAGTGTTCAGGTTTAGATAGCAAATTATATGACCTCCCAATCTATACGCCATCAAGATCCGAAATCCAATAGCCTAAAACTTTCCACTGTTCCCCTGGGTCTTAAAGCATGACCTGGCCAATAGTTTACGATTTTCAGAGAAAGAATTAAATGCTACAGAAAAGAACTGAAAGAAGTTGATGAGGCAGTAAGAAGCCATATTTCAAGGGTCCGGGGGAAAGGCTGGCACCCCAGCAGGAGACACTGGAAAGCACCTGGAAAATAGAATGAAGTTGGCCAAATAATCAATAAATATTTATGGCCCGAACAACAACATTTTGAGTGTGTCTGTAAGCATGGCTCCGCGCCAGCGAAATCGGATCTCCTGCAACCTACGCTACAGACCGATCTCGTTCTGTATCTGCATGGAGACTCTAAACTGCCCAATTCAATTAAAAAGGTAACACAGCTAGACACGGGGCTTCAGAAAGGGAGCCAAGTAGGAAGAGTCAGTTTCTGCAATTTGAAAAACATCTACTGACAGGATGAAAAAAAAAAGGGGGGGGGGATCTTCAATCCAGCTGCAAAAAGTAGCTGTAGACGCATGACGAGAAGAGATGATAGATTTGGGCATTGTCTCAGCATTCCTATCCCTGAGTTAAGAAAAGCTTCACAGCGAGAAGCAAAGAAGAGACCTAGAAGGTGGTGAACAGAGAGCCGAATCCCATCCGAGGTTCTGTCTAAGCAGCCAGATAAAAACATGGTGACTGTGTTGTTAACACACAGATTCCTCTGTGATGACCGCATGGGCCTGAGGACGCTGGTTATTTGGAGAAAATGCTCCCCGCCGGGCCGGGGTAGAGGAGCCGATACCTTCCGCTCAGACAAGGAGCCTGGTGTCTGGCTGCTTCTCCATCAGCCATGGGCTGTGGAGGGCGGGCGGGTCTGCAGGTAGAATCTTAGGGCTCACTTTCCCTCTCGTGCCCGAATAACTGCAAACAGTGTGCCCTGGCCCGTGAAATGGGCTTGGAAACACTACATTTTAGGCTTTGAAAAAGCACTAAATTTTAGGCCCCAAAAAACACACACAAAAAACTCTTGCTGTGCAGACAGCAAAGGTAGGTACCTCTGGTCTCTTTGCAAGCAGGAAAATGCAATGAAAACCATAGAAAGAAAGTGAACTCATTGCTGGTCTGTCTCTCATCACCCAGCGTGTAAGTGAGATGCCGGGAAGGGCAGCGTCCGTGATGAAAGAGGGAGAACAAGCCGAGTCAGGAGCCTGGGGAAGGATGCGACCTTGGAAGTGAACATAATCACCGCCCCACCTGTGCGACAGTGACTACACTGGGGAAACAAGAGCCCTGGATCTCTGCTTGGTGGTCGGAGGCAAACATTGCTGGACCCTTCCAGCATCTTCCGGAAGCAGCCCAGCTGACTGCCAGGTCTGGAGACCGGGCCTGGGCAGCCTCTTGCCCCAGGCTCAGCGGAGTCATGCAGTGTGGCTGGGACCCCTGTACCTTTTAAACCCCCAAAGCACCAACCATCACTGCCTTCTCATCGCCCCCTTTTTTATTTATTTTTTTAAAGCCAGGGGATTGTCAAGGGTGGGGGGAAAAGGAGGCATATGTAATACCCTTTGTAATACTTTAAGCAATAAAAAAATAAAATAAAATAAAACATATTTTTACTGATTTCAGAGAGGAGGAGAGAGAGAGAAACATCAATGGTGAGAATCATTGATCGGCTGCCTCCTGCATACCCCACACCAGGGATCGAGCCCACAACCCAGGCATGTGCCCTTGATCGGAATCAAACCCAGGACCCTTCAGTCCACAGGCTGCCGCTCTATCCACTGAACCAAACCGGCTAGGGCCCTCTTCTAATTTCCACAGCTTCTAAGAACAACACGGTGTTTTTATTTTTAGGCAGAAAATGCCTGCAACAACTGATCAGTTTGCAATTTTCTAACAGTGCCGCCTTGGGTGAATTGTGCATCTCTGTATATCATTTTTCTCCTCTGAAAAGGAGATAAAATAAGACCTCCCCAACCCCAGAATGTAAAAGAGCAATTGTATGTTAGCATGACACGTACATGATGCAGGATCCACCTGTCTCAGGAAGACCCCGATAGGGGTGAATGCAAGAATCTCCCTTCAACACAAACTCATGGAATGCCACCACAGCCCCAGGCCATTCCTTCCGCAAACCTGAGAGGCATCTAATGGTGCTGCCACCGAGCCTCTACCTGTAGCTCTTGGAAATGGGAGCCTGGCTTTGCTGAAAAGCCCTGACCTGCATTAAGCAGCTCTGGGTTTGCACAGAGTCCGATGGAGCTCAGAGCAAGCTGGCTCTGGGAGGCTGACCAGGGCTGGTTTGTCTCCTAGAAGGAGGTGCTCTCCTACAGGGTGGTCTGGTCTCTTTAAGAAAGAAAAGAAGTTGCACAAACCAAAAAAAACACACACATACACACACACAACAACAAACAAAAAAAAACCCAGCAATACTAACCAACCAAAAATGCCAGGAATGCAAGCTCTGCCAACCAAATAAATAAATAAAATGTGAGATACTTATAATAACTGGACACGATGCATTTCTCAAGCCTGCATAATTGAAATACCCTACTTTTCCATCCGCCCTGCAAAGGTCCTGGTGGCCTCTAGTCTTGGTGGCTGTTTGGATCTGAGGTAGCGTTGACAAAGCCCATCACCCAAAGTAACTAACTGACCCCTTGTGCCTTTAGCTCTGACAGGCGAGGCCTCGAGACCCTCTGAAAGTTACCCATCTCCATGTGTGCTCTTTGGAGATCTCCACTAAACAGGAGAAGGAGGTCTCTTTAACTATACTCTTCTCTTACCTACAGAGGTACAGAATACAGCGGTAGCCCCTATCCAACATTTCAAGGGCCCCTAAAATTTCTACCCCAATCAGGGTCCCTTTTTTGTTGACTTGTTTTCTAGTTAACTGTTCAAGAGAATATATTATGGGTCCGGCACTGTTTTAAGAGGTTGCACACATTCCTAGATTTAAATCTCATATCAACCCGTGAGGTACAACAATTACGACACTCATGGATGCAGGAGCGGGAGCACAGAGAGATGCAGTCATTTGCCCAAAGTCACACAGCTGGGAAGTGGCAGAGCTGGGATTCCAACTCAGACAGGTTGGCTCCAGAGCCCCAGCTCTGAGCCACTGGGGTCCTTAGTCACTAATGGGGTGGTCCATGCGGGGGGTGGGGGGGTCTTGAAGCACGGTGAACAAGGGATCCTGGTAGCCTGGCAACTCTGCCTCCTCCTTGTCTACACTGATGAAGATACACAGACTGATGAGAGAGACGGGGAGAGGGACAAAGTGTCTTCCTATCTCTAAGGTCCCCAATGGATGGACATTCTCTGCTCGGAATGGGGGTGGGGGGCGCGAACCTTTTACTCTTGTAAAGCAGCACACATCCAGAATTAGGGCTCTCGCTCTTCTCTGGAAATTACACTCACCTCCCCAAGAAGGTGGAGCGGGAAGGAGACAAACACTGAAGCAGCTTGGGAATGTATTTGCTTTGGCACCCAGCCTCCACCCCGTCCCCAGCAAGGTCCCCACCGGGAGGGAGCTCCATGGACCCCCAATAGCTTTGTTTGTTTTAGCCCATTTAAGATCTGAGAGCAATTGCCATCGCACATTGCCATCAACACGGTCTATCTTCCCACGCCGAAGGAAAACGCAATTCCAATGTCATTTCAAAATACAGGCATGTCAATTCGGGCCCGAAAGCTGTCAAAAATGCTGGGAGGTCTCCATCTCTAGAATAAAGGTTCCTGATCAAGTCCTATTCACAAACACAGGCAAACAATCCAGGACTCCGTCCCTACCCACCTCCCCAATCCCCCGCCTCCCTTCTGCTTGTCTCTCGCTCTCCCATGGGAGTAGGGGACAGGGTGCAGGGAGGAGGGGGGGCGGGTGGAGTGGCCTGGTTTAACCATTTAAACCAGATAAGATCCCAAACTAGTCGTCTCCACACGTAAGAAACTAAACAACCCATAGACTCATTCTGACAAATCTTTAAGTCACAGCTGTGGACACAAAGCCACGCTGCTGCGAGAAGTTAAACTTTAAACACATGTCTTGTACGGTCTGATGGGCAAAGCAAATCCCTGCTCGGCCAGGGTCTTCTCCTCCCACAAGAAAGCAGGCGGCCAGGCCGGCGTGTTTTCCATCCTTGCACCTGCACGTTTAAGTTGCAACTGAAGGTTCTTTACTGAGCTTTGAAAGGTAACCTGCAGTGTTGCTCAAGGCAGTGGATGCTGAAGTTAGAAACAGGGATTCATTGTACTTCAGCCGCTAGCTCACTAGATAATTCTCAGGTGAGTGACTTACCTTCTGGGCCTCTCT
>NW_006299479.1:1337120-1339627 GCF_000327345.1 Myotis davidii | reverse complement strand
TTCCCTCTCCCCTGTATGGGGTATGGGTATAATGTTCACACATGTTTCTAAACACCCAGAATTAAATTCACTAAAACTTGGTTATTATAATCTATCTATGTATTTTCAAGTTTCTCCCTTTTTCCCTCCTCAAGATAGTTCCAGAAATCAAGCCCCGTTACAATGAATGGCAGAAAACTGCCCGATCCCTTTGACCAGCTGAAATTTTATTGTATTGAATGTTGCTAACATGGTTTGTTAGCCTTTAAAAAATGAATAAATAAAGAGACCTATAAAAACGTTTATTTGAATGGATGCGACTGTAACATTAGGCCTTATCCTACCCATTTTACAGATGGAAAAACAAAGGGAAGTTACGTACCCAGGGTTTGTTTTTTTATCAGTAACCAACAGCATCATGCACTTAAACTCTCTAAAATGTCACATTTAATTACTTAAAAGTTGCTTCAGCTGTTTACTGTGATCTAAACCTTGGGTTGCCAGGGACTCTTCCGTTCCCCGCACCTGGGCTCCACTGTAGGGGTGTGAACTGACATACTGGTAGCTACACCATAGTTCCCACACGACCCAATTTATGGACATGCGTATCAACAAGCCACTCTAAAGGAAAAGACCTACTAGGTGCGTGCATATCTCCGTAGGGCACTACCCTGTCACTTCTTGCCTCTATGGTTTGAATCAACTGTGACTAACAGAACTTATTCTGGCTTCCTTGGACCCCCCCAAGGCAACTGTCATAGGGACGCCAGTTTTGAGTGGTAGCTCTAAGTGCCTGAAATGTCTCTGGTTCTAGTGGATCTCAGCATTGCTCTCACCATCCATCGCCATCCTTTGAGGACACACAAGCTAGAGCCTTCTCTGTGCACTTCTCAGGGATCCAAACTGGGGCTGAGGGTTAGGACAGCAGTTCTCAACCTGTGGGTCGCGACCCTTTTGGCAGTCGAAGGACCCTTTCCCAGGGGTTGCCTAAGACCGTCCTGCATATCAGATATTTACATTACAATTCATAACAGTAGCAACATGACAGTTATGAAGTAGCAACGAAAATAATATGATGCTTGGGTCACAACATGAGGAACTGTATTTAAAGGGCCAGAAGGTTGAGAACCACTGGGTTAGGGGGTCTGAGAGGGGAGGACGTGCCCTATCTTCACTGGCATCTATGAAGGACCCTCCAAGCGACAAAACATGGGCTTGGCTTGTGTCGAAAGTTTAAACAGATTCAGAAAGAGTTAAAATGCACAACTAATCCTTCTGGCAGAGGCGAGGAAGGGTAAGCCACAGGGAGCAGCAGCTAAACTAATGGAGAAGCTGATGCACACTTACACATGATTGCCGTTCATTATTTTCCAGAAAGCATCTCCTTTTCTCGGTATCTTGCTAACTTCACCTCCAAAATCACAAATCTCAAAGGATAGCTGGCAGTGCCTTATCCTAAAAGCAATCATCTTTTCTTCTTACACGGCATTTATTCCAGGAATAATGGAGTGTCAGACTCCATGAAACTGCTTAGCACCAAAAAAAAAAAAAAAACTGTGCCTAAGGCAACATGAAATTTCTTTCCCACCCCTTTCTTCTTCAAATCAAAGAGGAGGACACCACCGCTCACTAACTAACCAAAGACCCAAAGCGGGGTGTTGGGGTGTTTGCCCTCTTCTAAGGCATCTCTAGTCCCTGAGGGCAGATGAGAAAAATGGCCAAAGTGAGTAATCTGCATGAAAAGCATCAGCGTGTTTCCCGACATTAAAATGTCCATTTCAACGCTCCTCCCCTCTCCTTGTCCTTCACCCAGAAAAGAGGCGCTAGAAAGCTAAGCGACCTGTGACAGGGGAGCTCAGGAAAGCAGGACATTTGAACACAAGCCCTGGAGGGCCGGCCAGTTAGACACTTTTCCTCCTCTGCTGGCCCAGGTCCTCCATCCAGGTCCATTTCTAGGGGGTGCAAAGTCAAGGGAAGGATGTCCTCTGAGGGTGTCCATTCCCCAAACGTAAAGGGGAAAAAAAGCCAGAGGGTTCTTGCTCATTTGGAAAAAAAAAATGAAGAAGCGAGAATGGGGTGCTGGACATTCTATAAACTGTTTCCCACTCTTCACGAAAACACAGCTGTGAAAATAAATACCACCCCCAAACCAGGGTCTCAGGCCACCAACAGTCCTCCTCCCTGCCTCTCTCCAGCTGCCACCAGCATCGCCCGCTCAGGCACAAACGCACAGCCTGCAAGGAAATTGCCAGGCGTGAGGGGAGACGCGGAGGAGACCCCGAGCCCGAGCTGGGGTGCGCGTCCAGGCCGTCACCACTCACCCGGGGAGGGAAAAAGCTCCAGATCCACTTTTTCCGTCTTGATGATGGTGAGGGTCGGTTTGAGATCGACGGCCGCCTTCATGGTGCCGGGAGTGGAGGGCGGACAGGGTGATAGCAAGTTTGCTGTTATTCTTGTTGTTTTTGCTTTTTAATGGGGATTCGTCTCGGGGAGGGGAGAGGGGACGGGGGCAATCCGATTTTTCTTCC
>NW_006299479.1:1333318-1336736 GCF_000327345.1 Myotis davidii | reverse complement strand
CAGTCTCCCCGACCTTCGGGAAAGTCCCCCTGATTCTCCACGCATTCTTGAGGGCTTGGTCACCCGCTCCGGCCCCCTCCCGGTGGCAGCATAGTTTTGGAAGTGCGTGTACATCATTCATTCACAAAGACTGACACACAGGACGTGAGGCATGCGGGTGGAGGGCGTGCGTGTGAGCAGGCGCGGGAGCCTCGCGAGCGGGTGTCCGCACAAGGGCTGTAGGCATAGTGGACTCCCTCTGCTTAGTGAGCCAGGGAGCGGGACTGTTTGTAGGTTTTTTCAGAACCTACCGGTGCAATCAAGAAAAAACCGACCTGCCCTGGATAAGCCTCAAGCCCAAGGCAGCCTACTGGGCACCCCAAAACAGAGGCTCACACGCTGCTGTTTTATTGGGAGAGTCCAGAACAGGGCCCCCAAACTAGAATCAGTCCTGGGCTTCCATAAACTTCATTTTACTTAGAGCAGCGCTGGCGCCGAAGGGGAAGTTACTGTTCTGCCCCTAACTATGTCCCCGTTGTCCCTTTCACAGGCTCTCCCCTGGGAGATGAAACTGACAACGCCACTCTACCACCACCACCACCACCAAAAAGGCCACCGGATGTCTCTGTGGCTGTGAATTTCTGGAGCCATCACCCGTGACATCATCCACTTGGGAACGCCAGACACTTCAGACACCCCAGCGTGATCCCGAATAATTAATGATTTGCCCCTGGTACATTGCTTATCATAAATGGAGATGGTTGGTCTTAGCAACCAGAAGATATAGAGGTACGTACATCTACTCCTATATAGAGACAGCTAGGGCCAGACGTTCAGAGCTCTCTTTCAGTCACTAAAAGATGAAATGTAAACTTTTCTGAGCAACCTCGGAGAAAGCTATTTTTACTAAGTGCGGTTGCCTGATTTCTAAGCATACGTTGAACTCCCACAGCTTTGCCTGTCGCTGTAACGTCTGCCTCTCCTGAGTTGTAACACACCTGCTTTCTTTCCTCTAACCCCAGGTTCGTCTCCTTGCAGCCTTCTAACTCGCAGGCTTCCCACAGCAAACGAGGGAAGGAACTAGGAATAGAAAATAAATCTTGAACTTCCGGTTCACACTGCAGATCATGCCCCTCCTTCAGTAAACCAGGGGGAAAATATTTGTACGGAATAATCCTCATTTGTGAAGGATTGTTGTCATCCAGCTGTGTCTCCAAAAGGTACAGGAAAACAATGCTGGCCCCCAGATGACAAGAACAGGCAGTTCTGATCCTGGGAAAAGCCGGGGAAACAGCTGATGGATGAATTGTGCATTCACACATCCAGATGAGCCCCAAAGAAAAGGATCGGAAACCAGCCCTGCCGTACCCACTGTGAATACATTAGCAGAAGAACTGAGCAAATCAAGTGTTGCTTGGAGGAATTTTCTCTCATTGATGTTATCTTCAGAAAATGTTGGGTTTTGTTTTAATTCTAGTATGAGTACTTGGCTTTTTTCAAAAGCAGCTTCCTCAGAACACGTCCTTTCTCTCTTCCCCAGTGGGGTCCTTCGCTTTCTTCTCCAGGCTAGCCTAAACACCGCTGCTAATACCCCGCAACCCTCCTCTTCGCTAAGAGTCCTCCCTGGTTAAACTGTAAACACTTTCTACTCCAGCAGCGGGGAGGTTTAGTCCTTCAGTTCTTCAACTCAACGTGTCCTCACCCTTTTCTAACCTAGCCAGGCCGGAAGCACAGAAACTCGAAATGTTTGAGGGTCCCAGTCAAGGAATGGGGTTGGGGAGATGGCCAGGTTGGGGAGATAGCCAGGAGCCCCCCACGGACCTCCCAGAAAGTTATCTCTATGGGAGCTGATCATAAATATCATATCGGTGTTATCAGAAGTTATGCATCGAACCCTCTGGTTGAAACTTCACTTGGGACAAGGAGCACTAGTACAGACAAGTTAAAACATTGCAACTATCAATGTGATTAATCCAATCAAATTTGATTAATGAACATTTTCTTCTTTTTTAAAAAAATATTTTTTTATTGATTTCAGAGAGGAAGGGAGAGGGAGAGAGAGAGAGAAACATCAATGATGAGAGAGAATCATTGACCAGTTGCCTCCTGCACGCCCCCTACTGGGGATTGAGCCCTTACCTCAGGCATGTGCCCTGACTGGGAATGGAACCATGACCCCCTGGTTCATAAGCCCAGGCTCAATTACTGAGCCACATCAGCTGGGCGAAAATTTTATGCTCTTCAGAACACAAGTAGATTTTCCTAAATGTTCCTTATGAACTTCAGATGCCATGTCCTTAAAGACAATGCCTGGCCCAGCGCCTGACACACTGCAGATGCTCCATAAATATGTGTTGAATGATGAATTATCAACTTCCTGGTCATGTGGGCGTCAGCTTGCCACCAACTCTCTCTAATTTCAAGATCGAGTGAGTTTGGTCTGCTATGGCTGTGAAGATGAACTTGAAAAGCGGCAGTGACTCCGCACCCAGGTCTGCCCGTTCTCCCACAGGGCAGGGGGGAGGGTCTGTTCCCCAGCCCCCATGTCACTCCAGGTCATTTGTGCCTCAGTTTCCCCACCAGCAAAACAAAATCGGCAGAACCTTGCCTTCCACTTGGCTAATTGTTCCTAGATTAAATCTGATTGCTAAGGCATTCAAGACAAATCAACAGAGGACATACTTTTTACTAGTAGCTTGTGCTTGTTCTCCTCACTTGGGAGAAAACAGAAGTATATTTTTAAACATTCCTTAGACTTAGGGAATTACATCCAGCAAGTGCTGCAGCTGTTTAAGCCAGGAACATCATGCCAGTAAGATTTTTTTAAAAAAAGCTGCAGGAGTTGAGGGCCAAGGGTGTGGAACTAGACATTATTGTACAAGAAAAAAAAATAGTCACATTTTTACATGGATTCCCTCAAAAAGAAAAAACCATAAACTCTGTCAGTTATAGTCTTCCTTCAACTCCACCCCAAATTGAACTAAAAGAAATATGAAAATTCACCTAATCTCAAACACAGCAGGCAGATGCCCCTCTCCAGAAGTGTGCGAGAAGAAGTCGTCAATTTCCTGAATGTTGAACTTCGACAAACCGAGGGATCTCTGAGTTTCCAGCTAAAGTACGCTTTCTTAGAGGTAAATGCAAAAACAGTCAGACCACTAACGGCTAATCCAGGACAAGCTGATGACTCACAGATGTTAATTTACCGGTTTAAGTGTAAGATTAAAAAAAAGAGAGAGAGAGAGAAACTCCTCGATTAACAACCTGAGTTTGTGGTTGTTTTTCTTTGAGAACAGGCAACAGCCTCTGACACAGAAACAGGCTCCTAAGGCTTAACTGGAAGGCAAGTGGTTTCTCTGATAAGTTGAGCCCTTTAAAAGCACCCGGGGAAGAAAGATGCCTGGGGCTCCCCGTCCACCACCATCAAGCAGCAATAAAA
>NW_006299479.1:1327610-1332952 GCF_000327345.1 Myotis davidii | reverse complement strand
GGGGGGGGGGGGGGATGAGAATAACTCTCTTAATTAAACTCTGATGTCTAAGGGCCTTGGGGTCAACCCAAGAACCCGAGTGGGGGACCCAGAACTGACTTCAGGCCGGCTCTGTGACCTCACCAAACCCACTTAACCTTCCTGTGTCACAACCTCATCTCTGTTCCAGGGAATAAAACCAACCCTGGCTCTCCCCACCATGTAATACAGACTCATTAGCTATTGTTTAGATGGTACAATAAACAATGAGCGATAAGAGGAGCTGCAGTTGGGAGGGAAGCAGCCGGAGGGATGGGCAGGCCAGGGGAGGGCTGGGGGAGGGGGCGGGCTTGTTGGCCTGGGAAGCTCTCTATAGTAAAACCAAGACGAAAAGGAGTGGTGTAAGCTCTGGAATAAGACTCGGGTTCAAATTCCAGCTCCCCCACCTAACCAGCTGAGTTAGCCCGCCCACATCAGGCACAGAGTCCTGAACCTCAGTCCCTCCCTGTGAGAAGCAGGGATGATAATACCACCCACCTTTTAGGGTTGTTTGGAAGATTCAATGAGAAAAATGCGTGCAAAGCCATAAATCAGAATGAGTGCTCGGTTATTATTAAATCACTGTGATTGCTATTAAGCTCCAGCATAAGGTAGAATATTTGAGAAATCACAGTAAATCTCTCGGAGGCTGGTTGTCTTCTCTCCCGCTCAGGCAACTGTCAATCTGACTTCACCTTCCTACACTTCATTCAGATCCTTCCAGAGAGCCTTCTACTTCACATACGAACAGCCTTGTTTTAAGCTGAACCACATTTCATTTACAATTCTCCCCACGCCTGCTCCTCGCTTCCCGATCTGGAACTCACCAGCATGGGTCTCAGTTGGGAAACGCCACCCTATCTGAGAGGAAGAGAAGTCTGCAGGTTGGTATTGGTTTTAAGAGTCACGGAAAAGCTGTGGTCCACATTCAAGAAGGAAGGTCATGTTTGTGGTGGCTCTTTGCAGACAAAACCTTAGGTGTCATCTTTGTCACACTTTAGAACTAGGGGAAGGTCTCTTAGGGTGAGGCAAGGCCAGCCCTCCTGTTTACCAGGGTGTGTGTGTGTGTGTGTGTGTGTGTGTGTGTGTGTGTGTTTGAGAGGGTAAGTCATTCAGCCCAAGCCACACAGCCTGAAAAAAAGGCAACACCAGGACTAGAACGGGACCCCCCTGATTGAAATTCTCTCCTGGCAGCTCCCTGCATTTACAGATATCACATCCGCTGGAGAAGCCACTGCCAATCGGCTTGGTCTGTTGCCGGACACTGTTGAGACACGAAGCAGGGATGCAATGTGCACAGGAACAGGCCGAGGATCAGACTCGGCTTCTAGAAATATAACCGTCTTCTGGGCACTGCATGTGCTGTCGCTGGGCGAGCACATGACAGGACAACCGCTGTCATTCCCTGTGGAAGACAGCTTGGCGTGGGCTGGCAGGAGAATAGGGGTCTGGGTTGGCTCTCTCGCTGTCTGCAGTTTCCTTAGACTGTAATTATGAGCCATTCAGCTGCATCTGCAGCCCCAACAATGTGGGATGGATTGGCCCCATAACCAGGCCAGGAGACATTTTAGAATCCACCAGTTTAGACATCACGTACCCTCATCACACACCAAGAGGCGGGGAGCTGCCAGGCAAGGCCACTGGGTTCCAAGGCTCCCCCACACCCAGCATCAGCTTGCTCTCCTGCAAGGGCCTGAGCAGATTTCCCAGGAATGTTGCTCCCTCTTGGGCAGGGATCCTGCAGAATGCATGCTGCCCCACGAGCCTTTGGGGATTGTGTAATTTGGATTCCAATGTAAGTTGTCCTAAATTGGCCTCTGGGGGAGTGAGAGGGATGATGGCATTAGCGTAGATGGCAGGAGGACCAATGTTCTTAAATAACTGGGCAGGGGCAGGGAACCAGGCTGCTAGCAAGGTGCTTCGCTGCACCCCTGGGAACGGGATCCTGGCCCCTCCCCAGGATGCAGGTGTTTTTGCCACTGGAAGGCCTCGGCCCTCCCCTGACCTTACCCTGTTTGCCTCTTGGTTACAGACAACACCAGACTTCAAAACAGATGTTCTGTGCAGCTGTGGCCTGAATCTTAAATGAAGATAATTTTATTGTGGAATCTTCCCCCTCCCCCTTCTCCTCTCCCTTTCATTTAGAAATGCCAAGTTGATGGCCCCAAAGGACTAGCATTTACCACCCTAGAGATGAAGGAGCAGAGGTGGGGTGGGGGGTTTCTTCATCCTGTTCTTGACGCTGGAGGCCAGGCAGAGGGAGCAGACAGCACTGGGAGAAGAAATATCCCTGAGAGGAACGGGGACCATGGTGTAGGTGGAAGCAGTAGAAGGGACCTCCTCTGAGAACAGTGGAAGGAGAAGTCGGGGGCCTGAAGGAAGGGGAGGGTGGGACCGGAAGAGGCGGTAGACTCACAGAAATTCTATGTCCTTGTCCCCACGATTCCAAAATGAAATGAAGGACTGGTGATACATCCAGTACTTCACAGAGCCAGTTTAATTGTCCTGCATGGCCAGTGGTGATGGAAGGACAATAAGCCACGTCAATAGGAGGCCCTCTGTCTGGTACAGGGCAAAGGATACAGAGTGGAATGGAAGTGACAGGGTCTCAGCAGGTCACAGGAGCTGCAAGGGGAGGTCAAGCCAAAAATCTACACTGAACACAGAGGCCCTTTCTCAGTCTTTCCCCACATGAACACTTGCTGCACGCAAAGAATTCCAGAATCCCTCTCCCTGTCCCCAGAGGTGCCCCCTTTGTGCTCAGCAGCCTGAGCACACCCCCGGGGACTATTTGAACCTGGGAGTCTGCCTCCCACATGGCCTAAAGCAGTGGTTCCCAACCTGGGGGACAGGACCCACAGGGGGGCAATTTGATTTTTCGGTGGGGCAATTCAAGAATGAGTTATTCACAGTGAATTGTTTGTATTTCTTCTAGTTCTTGGGGCCTCCTATATAGCATATAGATATATATTGTGACCAATTCATGCATTTCAGCTCTCTCTTCTATGTTTTGAAACTTTATTTGCTATTTTTTTCATGTCACTTCATATGATTATTTGAACAATTTCTTAGTGGTGCCTTCCTCAGTCCTTCAACTGTCCTTTCGTTCTTTTCTTTTTCTCTTTCATGGATGCCATGTTCTTTGGAAGCTTGTTTAGGCCAAGTTAATGGCCTTTTAGGCTTCCTCCACGTGAATAGGAGTTCACTTTTTGAATAATAAGAATTCTATGTCAGGGGACGGGGGCGGGGGGGAGTTCGGAATTTTAGAGATGCTTAGGTGGGGCATGGCCCCCAAAAGGTTGGGAACCACTGGCCTAAAGGCAGGGGCTAGCTCCAATCCTCATTATAAACTAAGGTGCTAGCCAAGAAGGGGAGGAGCTCAATAAACTATGTTGATTATTTAATGAATGAACAGATAACTTTCTAACATCCAAAGGTACATCTTGAACTCCGATATCTGTCTTGTGTTTTTTGTGAGACTTCAAGTTCCTCAAAGCTGAAGACTAAAGAGATAACCAAGGGACTCTCTTCTAACGGAAAAGGGCCTTGTAAACTTCTATTCTGCTCCTCTCATCTCCCACCCCCCAGTCCCGTAAAGGAAAATGTTACCTGAAGTCACCATATTTGTGTTTGTTTGTTTTTCATCTGAGTATTTCTGGGTATCGTTAGTGGAAAGTGGCATTTGGCTCACCACAAAGCAAGCTAGCTGTTCTGTTGTTGGTCTGAACTTGTGCACAGCATACCGTTCAGAGTCTCAGACTGCTGCTTAGAAACAGTCTTCAGGAATTTCTGAACTTTGAGTGGGATCTTTTGTTTTGTGGATTGTCATGAAGGTAAGAGGTGCTCGCCGAATTCACTATTTGTGAGATAAGAGAATACATAAAAGGACCCCAGTTTTCTCCATCTTTGTGAGGAAGAATCAAGCGTCAGACATTCTACAGGGAGCCCAGTGCCTGTTATGAATCCTCTGCACCTTCTTAAGTTTACTGTCACTGGTCGGGTCCCCAGAAGCATTGCATTTTTGGAATCCTTTGGGCATACTGCAGGCACCCCCCAGGGAGGGGATGGTCTGAGCGTGGGACTAGGAATGGAGAGGGGAGGGGGAGTCAGCTAAGCCACTGCCCCCTCACAGGTGGTGCAGAAACACATAAAGAAGGCCTGAACCTCTTGCTGGCTGGACTGTGCCAGCCTACCCCTCTCCACGCTTAGTTATATCTGCTAATGGACAATGGAGCTGTGTCCATGGGAAACCAGACTGATCTTAAGCCATAGAAACCAAAGAAATAATGGGTTTGGTTAGGGTCTACCATTGCCACTGAGCTGTGATGGTGATCATGAACACACATGATTTTGTATCCCTTCCTTCAGACCTCGGTTCATGTAACAGGCCCACGAAAAGATGGAGTGAGTATATCTTACTAGCCCATAAATCTAATATTCTTTGAATACAACATTGCAGTCACCTACAAACATCGCACACAGGAATCTATTTCTATCTTACCTTTAGCATCCTTCACCGTACAATGTTATTGGGTTCAAATGAGCCAATACAAATCCTACCTTTGCCAATGCTGAATCTAGTAACAGAGATCTCGTTTGATGTTACAGATCTTGCTGCGACAGACCTCTTTTGTATGTGTATTATCCTGAGAAAATGTGCCCAGAATCTGAGTTTCATCAATAACGCAGGAAGATAAATCCATTAAAACAACAACAGGGGGTCCAGGTAACGATTCGAATTTACTAAGCAGCAACTATGCCACTGAGTGAAAGCTGACGGTTGAAAAACAGCCTCCAGAAAGGATATGTCAACTTGTCTGGGATTCCAGCTCACATTTAAGTCTCTGTTCTTAAGGGCGGAAAAGAGAGGAAGCCTCTTGAATTGACAGGAAGCCAGCTGTGCTCGCTCCACATCTGCATCTCCCTTGCGAGGGAGCCTGGTGATGACGCGTGGGGTGGAACAGCCCCCAGCGCACATCATCTATCTGGATGGGCTCCTACGCAACAAAAACCTTTCTTCCTTCAAGCTGGTGAAGAGCAGAGAAGCAAGTCTGACGTGTGGAACCTGCTAGAAGGCGCCTTTTAATCAGTCTGGCCCGTGCGGCCCTTTTAAGGGTCCAGGTCTCGACATCATAAGTGATGGAGGCAACGCGGAGCATGAAGACAGGAGAAAGTATAGAGGTTCCTTCCACGTGGAAACGGATTTCATCAGATTGATCAGAAACACGTGTTTTCCCCAGACTGGGAAACCATCTTGAAAGACTTCATCCCAGAAAGGCCCTGGGTGGGAAATGCCACAGGGATGCCGTGGGAGTATGGGGGGG
>NW_006299479.1:1322778-1327539 GCF_000327345.1 Myotis davidii | reverse complement strand
TGGTGGAAGGGTGAGGTGCAGAGGGCGGGGACCTGAGCAGACTGCGGGGGAAGCACAGGGCAGGCAGCTCTCCCAGGGCAAGTTCCCAAGAGAGATCCCTTTCCAGGAATTAGACCTTCTAACTCAGGCTGAGAATTTTGAAAAATCAAAAAGATGCGGGGCTCTTCTTTCAGGGAATTCCACAGCATTGGGGGACCAGATGGCTGGCAGCAATCCCTGCAGATCCAGGAGAGGACCAGCACATTCCTCAGTCTCAGGGAGCGAGCATGTTCTGTTGTGGAGAGCAGGTTTTGTTTGTGTTTTGTTTTTTTTAATTGAATTAAATTGACTAAAGTGTGGAGGTAAGGAGACATGTCTAAGTAAATGCCCCCTGCAAACACCTGCAGTTTCCAAATAGCCCATACAAAGCCCTGCAGTTTCTTGCCAAATCCACTATCAAGGGGCTTTGCTTTTCTAACTGCAGAGAAGGTACTTCAACCCTGAAGCAACGGAGGAGACGAAGTAAGAGACTGGGAGCACAGGCCCCGGCAGGAGGTAGGCAGCATTTGGGGGTTAGCCCTGCCAGTCCCCAGCTGCCTGTCCTTTGGGCCCAGGAAGCCTCAGTTTCTTCACCTGTGGAATGGAGCCGATCACAGAGCCCAGTGTGCAGGGTTGAACTGAGTGTGGAAGGAACAGTGCGCCAAGGACTTGCACGGTGTCGGATCTAGAGCGTGTGCTCAGGATCCCTTCGCTGTCGTTTTTCATTGGAAAACAAGCTTGTGACCAATGAAATGCAGTGAGTATAGCATTTTCACGGAAGTTCATCCAAACTGTGGCGTACGACGTTCTCCAACATGGCGCCTCCCCCCCGCCCCTGTGTGTGCTATTAAAATCATGACGTCATCATAAAGCTAATGTTAGGCCGGTGTCTGCAACTCTGCACAAATCTTAACACCAAACCCTTGTATGAAAGCAGTTGATTATGATTATATAGACATGAGATGCGAAGTTCCAATCATGTGTTCACAGCTACGTTATATGTTAGCAGCATAGGCACCCTCTCGGATTCCTTCCACTACTGGATTCTTGCTGCAGGTTTGATACCCACTCAGTGGTTTCTACCGCCTGAGCAAAATAAGAGCTTACGCAAATGGCCTCGCCATTTGGCTTTTAAGGTGGTCAGAGAGTAAGCAGGATCTTATACACTGGGCAGTACCTACCCTAGTCCATGTGGCTGAGGCCTCCTCCATATGAGCCCCCTTTAGGCAGAGCACCATTGCCTTCACTTCATGAAAGCCCTTTCCTGTATTATCCCATCTTGGATTTTCCTTACCTAATCTTTTGTCTGACCGCCAAAAGTTTTCTAACAAGTTGTACTCAAACCTGGATTTCTAACCATTTCTAGTTGGGCTACACACATGCATTCGGTTACAGAATGCTGGGCCCATGTAGCACTCCCTCCTAGCTTGGACTGGCTACCCACAATTCTGATGAAGTACCTGTGCTAATTGCCCAAAAGCGCCCCAGGGAAAGGTATTCTCCTTGCCTCTCCCACACCACCATCAGCACATCCCTGCTCTTATGTTGCCCTCTAGCAACACAGATTGCGCTATTTAGAGGCACCAGCTACACAATTTGCATTCTGGCACGACCAGTGCCTGGCACCCAGCCACCGAAGCTGGCAGCATGGAATATACATCAGTCTCCACACTGGTTGCTCGTTCCGTTTTTGGCAAGATGAAGGCCCTCCCACGGGGAGAGTGAACTTAATTGGTTTTCTGGGGGTGCTTAGTTAAGTCACCCCGCCTCAGCTCCAAGTGGATTCGAGTGTCGCTTTGCCCTTTTCCAACAAGCGTAGCAAATGAATGATGGGGAAATACTCCGACATGCACATGGCCGGGTCCTCCCATTCTCTCTTTTTTCCTAGTGACTTTGGGGAGGTTTGGGCACGGATCCTGCACACACAATGCTGCTCTTGTTCCTCTTTGCTCTACAGGGCAGCCTTGAATAGCTCTGTCTAAAATTATAAGCAGGGGCAGCCCTAGGCTCCAAAGGATCAGAGCCCTCATGCTGGGCCTGAACAAAGACCCTGCTTTTCCCCAACAATTAGCCCTGCAAAAAAGGACATCTATCTCCCTCCATTAAAACCACCACGTGCCTTCAAGTCAGCCCATTGTGAAGCTAATTAAATAACACGCCTCTCTCCCCATGCAGGTCTCCTGATGAGCTAGCCTCTGTCCAAAAGCTCCGCAAAGCGCCGAGAGATAGGCAAGCCAACGTTCCACTTCTCACCAGCTCCCATCAGCAGTGGGAGCCTTTGAAAAGCCATCTCATCAAGATGGCATCGTTGGAGCATGCTGCATGCACATCGTCAATCCGAGCTCAGACTTCAGTTACCTCCAGCCTCACAGAATGGATGAAATTTATTTTATTTTAAAAATAAATGAATTGGGCTCTAGCTAAAGATGAACTATTCTAATCCTGGCTGGTATGACTCAGTTGACTGGAGCATCATTTGTACTCCGAAAGGCTATGGGTTCGATTCCCGATTAGGGTACATACCTAGCTTGTAGGTTCGATCCCCAGACAGGGGTGCAGGGGTGCATACGGGAGGCAACTGATGGATGCTTTTCTCACATCGTTGTTTCCACTCTCTCTCTTTCTCTCTCTCCCGCCCACCCACCTCCCTTCCACTCTTTCTAAAAATTAATGGACATATCCACAGGTGAGGATTAAAAAATAAAAATTAATAAACGATTTGGGAAGGAAAATTTTCTGTTACCACATAAAAATCTTTGGTGAGAATCCAGCCACATGAGAGCTGCATTCCCGCCAGAGGGGAGCGTTTCTGAAGGGCTCCCTGCTGAAGCCTCAGAGCCTGGGGGAGGCAGCCAGCACAGCCGCAGGCAGGTCTGTGTCCTGGGCAGGGGCAGCCCTCAGATCTGTGGGAAGGGAGCACTTCTCGGGCGGGTATCAGACAGGAAAGCAGAAATCAGAGACCACGTGGCAACCACAACTTTCTAAATATGACGGAGACATGAATCCCTCCAAAGACGTCTTCTTTCCCATCAGATAGAATCCTAGTGGAGCCCAAGAGGCCAACATTGGTGTCTACCTTCTTTCAAGCATGGCTCACTTGTTTCCCGCAGAGGGACCCTGCACTCCAACAGTGGGGACTTGTTTGGGCCCTTGAACACACCCTACTGCTTCACCCTTGGGTGCTCTTTTTGCAGGACTTTGTCTCGCTGGAAAGCCCTAGACCAGTGATGGTGAACCTATGACACGCATGTCAGAGGTGACGCGTGAACTCATTTTTTTGGTTGATTTTTCTTTGTTAAATGACATTTAAATATATAAAATAAGTATCAAAAATATAAGTCTTTGTTTTACTATGGTTGCAAATATCAAAAAATGTCTATATGTGACACGGCACCAGAGTTAAGTTAGGGTTTTTCAAAATGCTGACACGCCGAGCTCAAAAGGTTGGCCATCGCTGCCCTAGACGACCTGTTCCATTCATCTGTCACAACACTGCAGCAAATAGCACCCCCTGCCCCCCATTCCATGAAGATTTCCAGACCCTTCCTGGACACAGTCCTGCCCTCCTGCCCCAACCTTCTCTGTTCTCAGGACAAATCGCTTCAAATCAGCGCACAAGGCCCTGACTGAGCGAGCATTCTCTCCACGGCTCAGAAATCTCAGCCCTTCAAAGGCAGGAACCACATTCCATCCACGTTTTCATTTCCAGCTTAGAACACAGTGACTTCACCATAGTAACATCGTCACTGCTTTCGTCGGTGTTGAAAGAATAGATAAAGGAGTAAGTGAATGAAATGATGAGTAAAAGGGTGGATGACGAAAATGACCATTTGATGTTCCATGTGACCTGAGATAGTAAAAGCAGGCCTTTGGCCAGCCTTCCTGCTGCTGGCCTGTGCCCTTGGAAAAGAATATTAGTATTTTAAGACATGGTTCTCTCCATTTGAAAGTGTCCCATCTCATTCACATGCACACACATACACACACTTTTTAGGTACAATTTTTTAAAAATATATTTTTATTGATTTCAGAGGGGAAGGGAGAAGGAGAGACAGAAACAGAAATAACAATGATGAGAGAGAATCATTGATCGGCTGCCTCCTGCCCACGCCCTCCTGGGGATTGAGGCCTTAACCCAGGCATGTGCCTTTGACAGGAATTGAACCTGGGACCCTTTAGTCCGCGGGCTGACACTCAATCCACTGAGCTAAACTGGCTCAGGCTGGATAATATTTTTTAATAATAAAATTGAAGACCAGGCCAGCCATTTTCTAAATCTTTTTTAATAGTTCGAGCACTGAACTTTTCAAACCAACTCCAGTTTTTGAGGGCTCTAACTTAATTAATTTGTAAACCATACAAACCTTTCCTTCCAAGTGTTTTAAGAAGCCTCACCAATCTGTTTGGATGCCTACATTGTTGAGGGAATGACTGAACTACAAAGAAACCCCATTCAATTTAAATTTTCCATGAAATAATCATGGGCCTCAAAATTAGCATTAAAAAAAAATTAAAGCACTTGGCAAAACAGAATCTGAACTCTGCCAAATCCCTAAACATTTTTTTTTTAAAAAAAGCCAAAGTCATTGAATGATTCCAATCCCTAAATCATAAAGTCTTGTATATGTCTGATGACTCTTGTATAAATTCATTTCTGTGCATGGGGTTATTTGGGGTCATTACTTTCCTTGCTATTTTGCCGCCACAATTTCAACTTTCAAGGGGTGTGTTTTCTAATATTTG
>NW_006299479.1:1320830-1322250 GCF_000327345.1 Myotis davidii | reverse complement strand
GGAGGGGGTGTGCAGGATGCAGCCAATCAATGATTCTCTCTCATCATTGATGTTTCTATCTCTCTATCCCTCTCTCCTCCTCTCTAAAATCAATAAAAATATATTTTAAAAAAAGAAATAGCTGCTTTCTAAAACCAGTTGAGGTTTTGAACAATGTCAAAAGGCATAATAGAAACAAATAAAGACACACAAGACACGTCTCATTAGGAAGAGGAAATTACTATATAGAACGGCCCTGTGGATAGTTTATGTCAATACATTCCAGTTAGCAGGTTAGTTAACCAATGGCTTCAGGATAAGTCGGCCAGGTAGTTCTGCAAATGGGATTCCTTAGAAGAGAGATTAAGACCCTTAAGATATCCATTACATGCTACCTTCATAGAGTTGGGTCATTTTATTTTTTAAGTTTATTTTAGTTTGCTTTTTAATTATAGTTTACATTCAATATTATGTTGTATCGATTTCAGGTGTATAGCATAGTGCTTAGACGATCAGATACTTTACAAAGCGTCGCCCCCCCCCTCCCGATATTTCCAGTACCCACCTGGCCCCATACATAGTAATTACAATATTATTCACTATACTCCCTACATTGTCCTTTGCATCCCCGTGACTGTTTTGTAACTACCAATTTTTATTTCTTAATTCCTTCACCTTTTCCACCTAGTTCCCTCCCTGCCCCCGCCCCCCGCTCTGCGGTCATCAGTCTGCTCTCTGTATCTATGAGTCTGTTTCTGTTTTGTTTGTTTGTTTGTATTGTTCTTCAGTTTGGGTCATTTTAAAACCTTCATGTGCCAAACCTTAGAACTAAATGTGAGTGTGCACAGCTCCTTTCCTGTGATTGAAGCAACAGCAGTGAGTTACCTTGTCTGGCCTGGAAGGTCACGGAGCAGGTCCCTCCACGGCAGTGGTTCTCAACCTTCCTAATGCCACTACCCTTTAATACAGCTCCTCATGTTGTGGTGACCCCCAACCCTAAAATTATTTCCGTTGCTACTTCATAACTGTCATGTTGCTACTGTTATGAATCGTCATGTAAATATCTGACATGCAGGATGTATTTATCATTGTTACAAATTGAACATAATTAAAGCATAGTGATGAATCACAAAAATAATATGTAATTATATATGTGTTTTCTGATGGTCTTAGGCCATCCCTGTGAAAGGGTCATTGGACCCCCAAAGGGGTCACGCCCACAGGTTGAGAACCGCTGCTCTACGGCATCTCCCAGCCCCTCTGAGAAATGTCCAGGAGGAGGCAGGACCCCAGTCCTCGGCCTGCGTGTCTGTCTGAAGGTGCAGAGATTCTCCAGTGCTTTGCACAACTCTGATCCAAATCAGCTGCACACAATACTGAAGACACGCATTGGCTGGACTCTTTCAAATTATTCCTAAGTCCCAAATCTCTCACCTGCCCC
>NW_006299479.1:1312489-1320531 GCF_000327345.1 Myotis davidii | reverse complement strand
GGGAAAGGTCTCGTTGTCCTAAAGTCACATATCTCAAGTTCTCCCTCAAAGGCCAACTGAGCTCCTGACAGAGGGAGAAAGAGGAAAAGAAGGTAAGAGGACTTGCGGGGTTGATTTGGGTATAATGTGTACCCACACGTCCAATATAGGAGGTATTTCTGCTTCCTCTGGCTTCTTAGTGGCTGTTCTTTTAAGATGCCCTAATTGAATATATTAATCCTATTAACAGTCTTATTGATGTTGTCCAGGCCAATGTGGCTCAGTTGGTTGGAGCATAATCCAGTATACCAAAGGGTGATGAGTTTGATACCCAGTCAGGGCACATACCCAACTTTGGGGTTCAATCCCGGGTCAGGGTACATTCAGGAGGCAATAGAGCAATGTTTCTCTCTCACGTCCATATTTCTCTCTCTTTCTCTCTCTTCCCCTTTTCTCTCTCTAATATCAATCATTTTTTTTAAAAAAAAGAGTCTTATCTATGGCAAACTCTGTACTTTCAAGATGCTTGCCAGACAATTGTTAGTGACCTTCTTTAAAACTATCAAAAAAAAAAAAGAACTATAGCATCAATATTAATGCCTTGGGCAAATAAACTTGCATTAAATGAGATGTATACAAATAATTCATAACATTTTGATGACATTTTCCTAGGTAAGTCTGCTGATTTTTTTCCTTGGAGTTAAAATACACTGAAGTAAATTAAAAATAAAATATGCTGTGGTTTATTGTAACTCAGGAAGTAAGGGGAAGGAATTGTGTTCCTATTTGGAGATGAGGAAATTGATAACCAATTGGCATTACTAGATTTTCAGATTTTTGCATTCTTCACAAGTTGCACAAATCGTGGCTTTTTTCTGTTTTTTTGTTTGTTTGTTTGTTTGTTTGTTTTTTCCTGGCTACCATTATTTCACATAAGTTGCTCAAGGGCCCAGCACAGGAGTCGAGCTAATCTGACCTCAATTCAAGGTCTTTTTAACAAGTGGTACTGGGACAACAAGATATTCATATTCAAAGGAAAGACCCCTTCTCACCAAGTACAAAAATTAACTCAAAGTGAGTCACAGACCTAAATGTTACAGCTAAAGCTATACACTCTTATAAGAAACAATATTTACAAGAGTAAATCTTCATAATCTTGAGGTAGGCAATGATTTCTTAGTTATAACACCAAAAGCACTAGAAACAAAAGAAAAAGTAGGTAAATTGGGCTAATTAAACCTAAAAACTTTTGTGTTGCAAACTATATCAAAAGAGTAGAAAGACAACTCATTGGGGAAGAAAATATTTGCAAATCATATATCTGATAAAAAAAAACACACACAAAAAAATTTATATCCATCCCTCGCTGGTTTGGCTCAGTGGATAGAGCATCGGCCTGTGGGCTGGGCTGAAGGGTCACAGGTTTGATTCCAGCCAAGGACACATGCCTGGATTGTGGGCTCACTCCCCAGTGTGGGGGGAGGGGGTGCACAGGAGGCAGGCAATCAATGATTCTCTCTCATCATTGATGTTTCTATCTCTCTCTCTCCCTCTCCCTTCCTCTCTGAAATCAATTTAAAAAATATAAAAACAAACAAAAAAACTATCTAGACTATAAAAAAATAACTCTTAGAACTCAATAGTAAAATGACAACCCAATTTAAAACAGGGCAAAGATTTAAAGAGACAGTTCTCCAAAGAAGACATACAAATGGCCAATAAGCATATGAGAAAAAAAACATGTTCAACATCCTTAATCTTTAAGGAAATATGAATCAAAACCACAATGAGATCCTACTCCGCATTCACTAGGGGAACTATCAGAAAGACACCCAATGACAAGTATAGGTGAGGACATGTAGAAATTGGAACCCTCAGGCATTGCCGTATGAGGAATCTAAAATGATGTGGCCACTTTGGAAACCTGCCTGTCACTTCCACAAACAGTTAACTATAGCATTACCATATGACCCAACAATTCCACTTCTACAAGAGAAAAAAAAAACATATGTTCACACAAAAACTTATACAGGAATGCTCATAGCAGCATTATTTATAATAGACACAAAAGTCCATCAAATGATGGATAAATAAAATGTGGCATATCCATTTAATGGGATATTATCTAAAATAATAAAAGGATAATATACTAATTAGACCAGACATCTTCCGGACGTCATTCTGGGTGTCCTTTCTAACAAAGCCGGGGCAGAGGGAAGCCAGCCCAGGTCCCGATGCCTGTGGGCAGCCAGAGGAGGGAAGCCCAGGTCCTGGGTGCCAGAGGGAAGCCAGTGTCAGCAACTGGGGGAAGGAAGGCCTACTCTTGCATGAATTTTTGTGCATCAGGCCTCTAGTTTGATGATAAAAAGGAATGAAGTACTGATATTTGCTACAAAATGGATGAGCCTTGAAAATAGTGAAAGAAGACAGTTGCAAAAAGCTACGTAATGTGTGACTCCATCTGTAAGAGAAATCCAGAATGGGTAAATTTATAGACGAAAATTCCACCAGTGGTACTAGGGCATTGGAGTGTGAGGGATGAGAGAAAATGGAATTGATTGCTAATGGGTACATAGGATTTCTTTTAGGAGGGACAAATGTTTTAGAATTCAATTGTGGTGATGGTTGTGCAGTACTGTGAATATATATACAAACTTTAACTTGTACACTTTATGGGTTAATTGTATAGTGCGTGAACTCTATATCAATAAAGGTTATCTCAGTAAAGTTGTTTTAAAAAAATAACCCCTCTGCTTTTCAGAGGTGAAGGCAAGACAAATAAAAGAGAAAGAAGAAGGAATGTCCTATCATCCAGTAACGTCTGCCCAGTGGAGCCTACGGACATCATCTTAAGACCATTTGCTTAACCCAAGTTCAGTGGAAAAACGTCTAACATTTCCATGACCTCCTTTTCTAAACTTCCTAAGTGGCTTAGAGAGAAGCTGCCCAGGAAACTCCAAATGGAACCTAAAAATATTATCTCCTGGCTCTGTAAACACCAGGCCAGCTAATGAAGTGAGCCGCGGCTGAGCGGCGAATGGAACATTTCACGCAGGTTGGGAGGCATGAGCCAAGTCTACACTCACCTCTGAAAGGCGGGCAGGCAGGCCCACACGGGGCCAGACTGGGGTCAGGGAGGTGAACATCAACACAGGGTACGTACGGAAAGAATAACATTGAACGAGGATACATAAAGCAGAGCAAGAGTGACCACATTCTAAACAGCAGTAAAATTGCCCCTGTGCAAAGCTAAGGCTCTGTCCCTCATCCTGCTCCCCAAGTTTGGACAAGGGAATGCCTCTCCAGGCAAACTCCCTCCACATTCACGCACGTTCACACCTTTTAGAAAGAGGACACGGGAGAAACCTTGTTGCCTTGGTCTCCCCTCACCCCCACTCTCTTGGGGTTCTCCTGACTGCCCGTTGTGGTTCTGTCTCTCTCAACTCCCTCACGGTTACACTGATACTACTTGAGCACAAGTGGGACCCCTACTTTGGGACCCCAATACCATGCAGAATAAAGGCTCAATAAATGTGTTCACTGAGGAGGGACAGAAGAAAGGTGCTCTAATGTAATCAGGATCTAAAACTAGTCGAACACCTTGAATTACCTGGGATCCAATTGAGCACCCAGATACCAGACACCCCTCCATGAGCTGTGCCAAATTTGGACAGTCCGGATATAGATAGTTATCACACCCTCCGCTCTGGGGAAAGCATTGGCCACACAACGGGGACATAGGAATAAATAGCAAAGTCCCTTGGCCTTAGAGGGAGAGGAAACAGAACACAGCCTTCTGGACCAATTGTTTGAACTTTGCTCTGAAGGATTTGGAGGGTTTGGTTGTTGTTGTTTTGAATTTTAGTAATTTCTTAGCTGATTTCCAAGTCTTGCTAGTTCTCACAGCCATCTAGAGGGGTGCATTGAACAATCCTACTTTGTTTATCCATCAGGCCCTCATTGTCCTGGCGGAGTGCTGTTGGACTTGTCAGTTCTGTAGGTCCACAAATTCCCTTCTTAAACTTAAACTGGTTGAGGCAGATGTCTGCCACTTCCAAATTAAAAGGGCCTTAAGCAACCTAAAGGCAGAAGGAAGGGAGTGAATAGTAACTTCCAGTTTCCTAGCCTGGTGATTGGTAGATGATGGTGTCATTCATCGAGACAGAATAGAGGGCAAAGACTAGGCTGCGGAAGAAGGGGAAAGTGATGAGCTCAGGTGTCACTTTGAGGTGTTTGTGTGATATCCAGGTGAGCTACTCACAGAAAAATATCCATGGAAGAGACCTCAATGCTCTAACCCAGCCGTGGGCAAACTACGGCTCGCGGGCCAGATCAGGCCCCTTTGAAATGAATAAAACTAAAAAAAAAAAAGAAGACCGTACCCTTTTATGTGATGATGTCTACTTTGAATTTATATTAGTTCACACAAACACTCCATCCATGCTTTTGTTCCGGCCCTCCGGTCCAGTTTAAGAAGCCATTGTGGCCCTCGAGTCAAAAAGTTTGCCCACCCCTGCTCTAACCAGTAAAAGAGGAGACCACACTGCCTTTCCGCCAACCATTCTTTAATTTACAACTTTCCTTTAAAGAGATATGTTTATAATGATTACAAAAAAACATGACATATAAGCATATGGTAAAGAACCAATATATAGCCAGAAAGGGGAAAGACTATGTGTTCTTTTTTTAAAAAGCATATTCTTAGACACGTTTTTTTTAAAAAATATATATTTCTTTATTGATTTCAGAGAGAAAGGGAGAAGGAGAGAGAGATAGAAACATCAATGATGAGAAAGAATCATTGATAGGCTGCCTTCTGCACACCCCCCACTGGGGATTGAGCCTGCAACCCAGGCATGTGTCCTCCGTCAGAATGGAATCTGGGACCCTTCAGTCTGCAGACTGATGCTCTATCCACTGAGCCAAACCGGCCAGGGCAGATTATGTGTTCTAAAGCAGCCCAAACTCTTCCCACCTCCTCCCTCCCTTCCCGCCCCGCCCTCCCCCACCCCCAGATCTGTCCGTCTGTTCCATATGCTTTCATGTCTCTGGACCTATTTTGTTCGTCACTTTATTTTGTTCATTAGATCCCACATATAAGTGAGATCATGTGGTATTGTCTTTCTCTGCCTGGCTTATTGAACTTAGCGTAACACTCTGCAGGTCTATCCATGCTGTCCCAAAGGGTACGAGATCTTGTATGCATATATGCAAAGCCCATGAATACAGACAATAGTGCAGGGAAGGCCTGGGGTGGGGCGGGATCCTGGTGGAGGGGGGCAAAGAGGTGAAAATGGGGAAACCTTAACATTCTCAGCAATAAAAATATATTTTAAAATAATAAGAAAATAAAAATAATGCAACAAAAACAACATAGATTCCCTTGCCTTACCAGCAGACCTTTCACTTCTGTTAGGGGGAGGGAGGAATGACTAATTTCCACCTGCCCACTCAGGCAGACATGGGAATTTAGGAAGTGAAAAGAGAAAGTGACCAATAGCAATGGGAGAAGGTGCAGATTAATATTTCAAACGCTCTATCCTTGGCCCCCAAGTCTTATTGGTTGAGTTCTCCTATCCGCATGCCTCACCCGAGGCCCCTGCTGCCTCACTCACCAAAGCAGAAGTATAAGATTATTTTCAAAGTCGATGGCTTACTTTTCATAGCTGACCTGTTCTCTTCCAATTGGCCATTTCCTAAAACATGCCCTAGAAGTTTCCTTAAAACAGTTTTTGAAATTTTTGTCTTATATGACAGAAGCAGAAGGATAATACGAATGTTTAAACATCACTTAAAACTACCTCCGAAATATCCTGGAAAAGTATTTGAGGGGAGAGGTAAATCCCCAAATCCTTTCAAAATAGATTTCAGAGTGAAATTTCACCCTGGCTAACCTAAATCCCTCTTTTTCCATTTATTCCATCTTTTCCTTCGTTTTCCATAAATCCAAAGGGCAGCTGGTAGCACGCTGGTGATACTTTAAGAAGAGTTAACTCCACGCTGGTATTTAATCTTAATTGATTTTATACTTAGTTCCAACTCACTGCTTACCTGCAGCCTGTGTTCTATGCAAGCCGATGAAAAATTGAGGAGGGACAGTGATTCAAGCGAGGGAAGCTGAGTGGGTACTTGATACAGTCCGTAATGCAGAGGTCGAACGTGTCCTAATTCTGGAAACCGCCCTACATGTTCTAAGAAAGCCGATTTTCTGGAGTTTGCCATGTAAAGTTTTAAAAAGCTCTTTGATATAAAAATAGGTAGGGAGCCAAACAAGCGTTCCTGCAATTCCATGAAAAGCATGGGAGATCAGGAAGGAATTCTGAAAGGGCAGATGGGAAAGTGATTAATTGTTTACTCAAAAATTATATGGAATTTCCCTCCGTCAGCCTTCAGCCCAGCCGGGTAGGGCTGAGAGATGCAGGCAGGCAGCCTGGGGCCTGTGGATCAAGATCTGAGCCTGAGCCCCTCCCTTCACCCTCCCCCCTGCCTCCTCCCAGTGATGCTCAGACACATTTGAATCCCATTCTTTCCCTGGATTCCCCCCTCCCCGTCTGCAGAGCAGCAGCTCCGCATCACAGTGAGTTTAAAAGAAAGCAATGCTTTTTCCTAAAGAATTCACACACAAATAATCTCATTACCCCTTGCTTGGGTTTAGACATCAGGCGTCTTCTGCCAGGAAAAAAAAAGAAAAGAAAAGAAAGCACTCCACGCTCACTCACATGGAACAGCTGTGAGGAGGAGAGAAATGGTATTTAATTCATTGTGGAATATTCAACAATGGCTGCGCTGCACTTTTCAAAGCCTTTTGATAGTAAAACCCACAGAGAACAGCCCAGCCTGTGTGCCGAGAGCAGCTTCCCTTCAATTAGTCTCCCCATTCGGAGGGCTGAGGAGTCTCTGTCAACCTCAGCACGTGCTGTGTACACTGTGGGCAGCGTCAAGGGGACAAGCTTTCAGGAACGTTCCAAAGGGGGTTCCTCTTGCTCAGCGACTCTGGGTGTCCCACAAAGCTGGTTGGCAGGGGAGTAAGAGGCGACAGAGCTGAAGTGAATGCCCAGCAGAGACCACGCCATTCTCCGATGCAGCCTCGCAGATCAGTGCCCCTTCATGCACTTCCATCACCAGCGTTGGACCGAAAGAAACCAGAGAGCGGGTCCAGAAGAAATCGGGCCACAGTGGCTCCTTTTCCCTATTCCGTCTGTGTAAGGTTCCCATGGCTCTCGATGGCTAGAAAAGCTTATATTCTCTTACCCTAGAGCAGGGGTGGGGAACGTCCGGCCCGCAGGCCATATAAAGCCTGAGAAATTATTTGGTCTGGATTTGCCAAGGCATTAGGGGTGAGTTAATGAATTGTTTGATCAAATATAGCAGGCTAATTTTTAAGTTGATCATTTGGTATGGCCCGCGAATGATGTTATAAATATCCAAATGGCCCTTGGCAGGAAAAAGGTTCCCCATCCCTGCCCTAGAGGGTAGACATTACCCACCAAGGATGAGGCAGCAATGAAAACTAGGTAATGTTTGTTTAATGGTTAGGAACACGGGCCTTAGAGTTTAATTACACCTCTCCCACCGCCTAGAATTATAGTGAGACTTCTTTGGAGAAGTAACTTTACCTCTCCGAACCTCATTCATCTCATCTGAACAGGTGTGGATAAAGAGATCAGAATGAGAAGAACAAGGAATGACACTAACTCCTGAAAATGATACCACACACACACACACACACACACACACACACACACACGCACACACACACCTCACAGCACAAAAGGCAATGAACTTTGCATCCTAATAGGTTTATTTTGTTCATTGGGGGACTTTAAACTCAAGTTTTTCAGAGCACAAAGCACAGATGAAATGCTGGGGTATTTCAGACATGGTTGAAGCAAACACAACTTTTTAAATCTCCAATCTTTACTCAACTCTCCAAGAATAGCCCACAGTCCTCTCAGCCTGTCTCATTATAAAACCCAACAGTTAACCTATGAGCATTCAACATGATGCAAGTCCGTAACCCTGGTAAGAATGTCCATCAGCATTGACCAAACAAGGAGATGCTA
>NW_006299479.1:1311217-1311934 GCF_000327345.1 Myotis davidii | reverse complement strand
ATGTCTCCTCTCCCACCGCCTAGAATTATAGTGAGACTTCTTTGGAGAAGTAACTTTACCTCTCCGAACCTCATTCATCTCATTTGTAAAATGGAAATGATGTCACCCTCATAAGAATATTGTGAGAGTGAAAGAGACCACAGGTGTGATCCTCAGCATATGGGAAGTATTCAGTGAAGGACAACTCCTCTACCTCAAGGACAGGACAGGACTTCTCCTGAGTTTTCTACAATAATAGTATTTAAAACTGAAGGAGAATGGGAACTATTTTTACTTATAGTCTTTTTCTTTCTTGATCAGTAGAGAGGCAAGCTAGAGAGAGAGATAAGTTCAGCTAAGCTATCTACCTGGAAATTCAGAGGAATGGAAGCTATGTTAAACACAGACACACACACACACACACACACACACACACACACACACACACCTCACAGCACAAAAGACAATGACCTTTGCATCCTAATAGGTTGATTTTGTTGATCAGGGGGCTTTAACCTCAAGTTTTTCAAAGCACAAAGCACAGATGAAATGCTGGGGTATTTCAGACATGGTTGAAGCAAACACAACTTTTTTAAATCTCCAATCTTTACTCAACTCTCCAAGAATAGCCCACAGTCCTCTCAGCCTGTCTCATTATAAAACCCAACAGTTAACCTATGAGCATTCAACATGATGCAAGTCCGTAACCCTGGTAAGAATGTCCATCAGCATTGACCA
>NW_006299479.1:1309035-1310151 GCF_000327345.1 Myotis davidii | reverse complement strand
AGAGAGAATCCTTGATCGGCTGCCTCTTGCAAGATCGGGGATCGAGCTTGTGCCCTGACCGGGAATCCAACCATGACCTCCTGGTTCATAGGTCAACGCTCAACCACTGAGCCACCGGGGCCAAGCCAAAGGTCCGTGTTCCTAAACAGCAAGAAAGTCCAAAAGTCAAACGTTTCTTTGAAGGTCCTGAGTGAATCTAACTGGGATGTTGAGAAATGGAGCGGGGGGGAAGCGTAATCCTGTTTGTAAAAATAGTGATGGTGAGGGAGGGGTGGTCACTTGTCCAGACCATGGTGTGGGGGCAGGGTCTGGACTGAAAGCTGGTAGCCCATTCAATGGGCAGCCTCGAAGGAGCCAAAGGTTGCCCTATACATCAGTGAAAAGGTCATTTCTCTCTGAGTGCAATTAGGTCTCATGTTTGACCTATGACCTCTAGCCCATGAAATATTTATGCTCTCCAGATAGGCAGCCAGGGAGCAAATGCCTGGAGATGGAAGCTGAAGCACTTAATACAGAAAGATAAAGGAAGGGAAGGGAGGGACGGAGGGAGGGAGGACTTGGTCAATTTAAAGTAAATATGAAATCATGAAGTGGGAGCCATGCTTTGGTGCATTTCCATCTGCAGTGAGGGCCTTTCTTTCGGCCCCACAATTCTGTGAGGTGGCCACTGTTACGGAAACTGTGGCTCAGAGGCCTCAGAGCTTGGCCATGGTGGGAGGGGTGGGAGGCGCAGGCCTACCTAAAACCTTGGACCTGAGTCAGTCCCTCTGACCTCTGCTCATCTCCACAGCAGCAACCCGCACCTGTGCTCTGGGTGGGGGTGGCCCCCTTCCCTAGCTCCCTGCCACCTCCCCCTCCCCCACACATCTGGAAAAACCGAATCTGAGCATGACCGGTGTAGCTCAGTGGTTGAGCATCCACTTATGAGCCAGGAGGTCACAGTTCCATTCCGGTCAGGGGCACTTGCCAGGGTTGTGGGCTCCATCCCCAGTGTGGGGCGTGCAGCAGGCAGCCGATCATTGATTCTCTCTCATCATTGAAGTTCCCATCTCTCTCTCCCTCTCCCTTCTTTTCTGAAATCAATAAAAATATATATATTTTTAAATCGGAGTCCAG
>NW_006299479.1:1306704-1307051 GCF_000327345.1 Myotis davidii | reverse complement strand
CTGAAAAAAACACACAATGAAAACAAACAAACAAAAAACAATGAGCCGGGCTGGGCATGGCTCAGTGGCTGAGCATCAACCTATGAACCAGGAGGTCACAGTTAGATTCAGGTCAGGGCATATGCCTGGGTTGCAGCTGGATCTCCAGGGTGGGGCGTGCAAGAGGCAGCCGATCATTGATTCTCTCTCATCATTGAAGTTCCCATCTCTCTCTCCCTCTCCCTTCTTTTCTGAAATCAATAAAAATATATATATTTTTAAATCGGAGTCCAGAATCTGTGTTCCAACCTTCTCCTCCTCGCTGGGAACAGACAGACGTGCCAACACAGACTTGAGGGGAGGCCTTC
>NW_006299479.1:1291001-1306158 GCF_000327345.1 Myotis davidii | reverse complement strand
GGGCTGACGCCAGGCCCCCAGCCCCCGCTCCAGGGCTTGCAGGAGAGGGGTCAAACTGCTGGAGTCAAATAGGAACTCGGTGCCCCAGGGACCTTTTCCCAACGCGGTCCAAATATTTGTGGTTTGAAAAAGTTAAGAGAATGTGTGTGTGTTTTTTTCTCCCAGCCCCCTGGGATTTCCAGTGCAATGCTGTTACTTCCGAGGGTTTTGGAGACACAGCGGGACAGCTAGGAGAAGGTTGGCATTGGCATTGTAACTCCTCAGCCAGCCAGGGCTCAGCGGCTTCCTCTAGGTCGCCTTCCTTCCCAGGGACCTGCGGTGCAGGCCTTGCTGTCCTTGCTGCCCTGGGCTGCCCGCACTCTGTGCTGACCCAGGTTGCTGGTCCCTAAGGGCTGGGCTTCTCCTTCTGGTCCTCACAGGCCGCCTCCCCCTTTGCCTGGTAACAGGAGGCACCAGGAGGAGTTAGGTTGGCAGGTGTGAGAAAATTAGCCCTGGGCAGGAGAGTGGGCAAGACTCCTGAGGTAGGGTGGGACTTCTAGTTTCTTTGTCTTCCTGAAATTCACCCTCGCATCATGCCGAAAGGAAGAAGTGAGGTAGCATTTATTAATCGCCTGCTGTCAGCCGTGGCCACTGAAGTGTACATCCTATTGAATGGGCATAGCAACTCTTTGAAATAAGTGTAAGTATTGTGTTAACGGTGAGGGAACAAGATCCCAGATGAGTTCTTGCTCTCTTCGCGCACCACACTTAACCCTTTGCTTGGACTCAGTACCTTTCAGCTTACACTCAGGAACATGTATCAAAAGTTCTTGTAAATCTATCCTGGCTGGTTTGGCTCAGTGGATAGAACACCGTCCGGCCTGTGGACTGAAGGGTCCAGGGTTCAGTTCCGGTCAAGGGCACATGCCCAAGTTGTGGGCTGGATTGCCAGTGGGGGGCATGCAGGAGGTAGCAGATCAATGATTCTCTCTCATCATTGAGGTTTCTATCTCTCCCTCCCTTCCACTCTGAAATCAATTAAAAAAATATGGATATTGCCCTAACCGGTGTAGCTCAGTGGATAGAGCGTCAGCCTGTGGACTGAGGGTCCCAGGTTCGATTCCAGTCAAGGGCATGTACCTTGGTTGTGGGCACATCTCCAGGAGGAAGTGTGCAGGCAGCAGTTGATCAGTGTTTCTCTCTCATTGATGTTTCTAACACTCTATCCCTCTCCCTTCCTCTCTGTAAAAAATCAATAAAATATATTTTTTAAAAATATGTATATTTTTTAAAAAGGTATTGTAATCGAACAGCACAGGGTGGCAAGCTACCACGGAGCCAGAGTGGAAAGAGAAAGGATGGGGCAATGTAACATTGACAAAAAGGGGCAAACCCAGCCCCTAGCCAGAGAACTAGCCTTCACTTATGGAGAACGGGACCAGGCCTTCGTAGAAACCTCCTTAGCAGAAGAACAAAGTCATAGGGCAGGTATGTAGGATGGGTTTTTGCAGATAGATTCTCTTCCTAATGTACTGCTTGAAGCTGGCCGATCTGCTCCGCCTCCTCCGGCCCTTCCTCCTTAAACCCTTGGTCCTGTCAGGGATGGGATGCTGGTGGACAGAGGGTCTTGCAGGAACCTCCATCAGTGCCATCTCCTGGAAGTGGCTTAGGAGGGCAGCTCAGCCCTAATTGTTGCCTTCTGTGAACTGGTGACAGGGTTACAGCTTTCTGCTTCCCAAACACCACAACCATCAAGCCAGATTCCTAGTAGATCAAGATTTTCCCTGAGAGAAATACTCCCCCTGGCAACAACCCAGCAACACGCACACCAATGGGATCTGACTGTCCTGAAGAACAAAGAACCTGCCAGGGGTCCTCCAGGAAAGGAAAACACACCCCGAATGAGGAAAGAGCAGATATGCACAGCAGATAGAGTTTAAAATACTGTGTTTTGAAAGAATAAACCTGCTACGAGAATAAACATTTCACAGCAAGGTGGATCCCCATTTAACAAGCCTCTCTGGCATTCCCTCCAAGTTCCCAACACTTAAAAGCCAAATTGGAGGTCTGTTTTTCTTTTTTTTTGAAACTTCCCACCTGGGCTCCGATAGCCTTTCCAAACATTGGCCCAGGTTTGATCTCTCCCAGCCGCCCGCCGTCTGCGAACGCTCAGGGGCAGACCGTGAACTCGGCCTCTCAATACATCCCCCACTTGAACCTCCAAGAGTTATTTGGGAAAGGCATTCTTAAGTTCTGCCATGTTACTAGCCAATGTATTTTAGGAAGTTTAAATAGTAAGATCCAGAGTCACACACTCAGACTGCCAGCTTTTGTCCCAAATAAGTGTAATATTTCAGACAGGAACCATTTCTCCTATCGTGGAAATGGACCTCCACATACACACTTCAATACACGTTGCTCAGAGACAAGACCTGTCTTCTTTTGTCTACATAGATCTGCTCCGTTTCCAGGATCTGTCACGGACAATGTTCAACCAGTCACTCTTGGTTCCCTTTCTGACTCAATACCCAGACACTTCTGGTGCCCTCAGGCACTTGGGGACAATGTTATACTGGCAAACATGCATCTCTGCTTGCGAAGTGACGGCCCTGCTCTACGTCTGACATCTATTAACTTAGTGGATCTCAAAGCCTGGTCTCTGAATTAGCAGCAGCTGCCCCTGGGACGGGTGGGAAATGCAGATTGCTGAGTTGTACCCTAGATGCCCTAAATCAGGAACCCTGTGCTTTAACAAGCCTTCTGGGTGATTCTGACACACTGAGAACCCCTGGTTTAGAGGAGGAAATTGAACTACAGAGGTTGAGTGGCGTAAGGTCACACAGTTAAGGAGAGCTGATGTTCAAGAAGCACAGATTGGCAGTTATAAAAGTCACAGGAGGTAAACTGCAGCATAGGGAGTATAGTCATTAACCTATAATAATAAAAGCGTAATATGCAAATCAATTAAATGGCCGGACAGCAGAACACCTGTCCAGATGACCACGCTATGACACCCACTGGCACCAGGCCAGCCAAGGTGGGTGTGATGTGATTGGTGGGGGGCCCGGCCATCGCCCCATGATGGCCCTGCAGAGGGAGGCCCAGGCCACTGACCAGTGGGGTAATCAATCAGAGGGAGGGGGCTCCACGATCACCCCAAAGAGGGAGGCCCAGGCCACCAATCGGTGAACTGTGGCGGGTGGGTGGGGCTTCCCTCTGCCAGGGGAATCCATCGCAAAGCCCCAGCCGGGTGGGCAGGGCCTACCTCTTTGGGGCGATCAATTGCGGGGCTCCTGGACTGTGAGAGGGCGCAGGCTGAGCTGAGGGACCCCTCCCCAAGTGCACGAATTTTGTGCACCGGGCCTCTAGTATTACAATAACTATGTGTGGTGTCAAATGGATACTAGACTTATTGGGGTGGTCGCTTCATAAGGTATACAAATGTGTAATCACTATGTTGTACACCTGAAACTAAAATAATAGTGCATTGTCAACTGTAATTTAAAATAAATTTGAAAAAAAAGCAACTTAAATCTGTTTCCAGAGTCTGAATTCTTTACCATTATACAATATACACTTCCTTTCTCATGAACAATGAAATGGAGGGTGGGATGTGAATGTGGGTAGATAAGGTTTTTACTTCACTCATTGACCAAAAACATACCAAGTTGCACTATACAAGAAGAAGAAATATATATTGTCCTCTTTCCCAAATCAAGGATCGTGCTGATGAAAACCTCGGACTCACTCCCTGAGGCCAAATTAGGTTCCCCCTGGTCTGCAGCTGCAGCCTGCTTTCCACTCAAAGCAGCTATTTTGTAAAAGAGAACTTTGCTCACAACATCACATGCACCACTTGGCTGATTCAAAACCAATCCATCCCTGAAACAAAAAAAATGCTTTGATAGACTATCACTAATAAGCATCATATTTTCTGGTACACCCCACTGTCCTTGGAGGTACTCATAGCTGTCAGGTGAAAATCAATATGGGCAGCTCTCCGTTCGTAGGATGGACTGTGGTCCTGGCCTGATGCTCAGTGGGGTCCCTAATGTCAGTCTCCAGTTCCCAGTGGAAAATAGGCATTGAATGACTCCAGCTGGATCTGGGGACCATTCTGAGCTCACTGCCTGTGTCTAAAAATGGCTTCCATCTACACAGCCCTTTCAACAGGGCTGTGGATGGGGACTAGTCATAATAATTAATGGCTGTGAAGTGCTAGTGAGTTCTAAGAAGCAAGGAGTAAGAGACTGACTTTTTAAAAAGTGAATCTTGCTATGATGACTGAAAGAAAGGGCTGAGTTTGGGGGCCAGAATAGAGGAAGGGAACAGAGAGGAGGCAGGGTCAGTGGGCGCCACTCCGGTCAGACTATACAGAGTAACAGGCATTTTAACCACATCTTGTGTAAGGGGCTCCATTGATTCACAAGGCTCCCCGACAGAGGGATGACGAGAAGCTAAGGCAGAAAGGGCCCATTCATTCATGCAGAACACCAGCACTCCATCCCCATTGGCTCTCGCTAATGGCTCCAGGCTGATGGTGGTGGTGGGGGGGGGGGGAAGCGGACGGGAGGAGGAGGTAGAAATGAAAGAAAATGATGACTACAAGATTGTCACGAAGCAACGTACAGCTGCACAGGCAACTGCATGCAAGTGTGGCTTCCCTATTTAGCTCAGAGCTAATGTCCTCAGATTCATCTATTCTTCTCTTTCATGTCATTTTCCCCTCCCCTTCTTGCCTCGTCTTTCTCTGGGCCACCCTTCTTCCCCCTTCCCATTCATCTTTTGTGTTCTCTTCTCAGTATTCCCCACCTCTCTACTCACACCCACCTTTGCTTTCTGTCCATTTTCACACATCTTTTCTTTCTGCCTCAGCACCCCTTTCGCTGTCTCTTGTGTCTAACAGGTTCTTGACTCATCTCGGTCACTGAGTATTCTCTCCCACTCACCTGGAATGGCCCTCCCCCATTCATGCTCTCTCTCAGCTATATTGTCTCCCATGCTCCCGCCCTTCTCCAGCCTCTGTCCCTTTGTGAACAGGAGCGACAGTCAGAAGAAGGGGCCTAATCCTTCCGCCATGGCCCCTCCTGCTGGGTAGTCCAGCCACTGAGAGATGTGCAGTACTCGGAAGAAGAAAGTTCATTCATCCCTTCCGAGAGCACAAAATATGAGACGGGGTGGGGGTGGAGAGTGGCCGTGAGACGGAGGACGAGAAGAAAACTGGAGTTATAAATAGCATAAAAGAAGGGGGAAGCTATGTAGAGTATTTTTTTTCCCCCTCTTTCTTCTTACTCAACACAACTCCAAGGAAATGTGCTGCAGCTGGAGAAATCACTGTTCAGTCCCTGTCTTCCTCTCCCTTCGCTATAAGCCCACGGTCTCCTTCCAAAGGACACCCATCACCGAGGAGGGCTGGACCACAGCCCAGGCATAATCACTGCCTCTCCTTCATCTGGACAGCGCAGAGGCGAAGGAGGGGCTGGAAAAGCTCAGGGTTTTATGTGGTGTGTGTGTGTGTGTGTGTGTGTGTGTGTGTGTGTTTGCCAGATATTTCCCTCAGAGGAAGCCTAAGACAGAGGGAGCCACAGATACTACATTTGCCACTGAGGCACACTTCCCCCACGGAGGCTTCCAGTCTTTCTGAGCTACAGTTGATGGCGACTATACATCATTTGAGGACGGGTCATATGGGTCCCCATCTCCCCATCCTACACATAAGCCACTGGTCTGAGTGACCCCAGCTTCCTTCTTCTTGCAACCATAGAGTAGACAGGGAAGAAGTTAAATATCTCTTTATTCCACAACACTGTTTGGTAAACTACTGGTATAATAGTAGAGATATAGGCCCTGGCCTAAACTACTGGTATAATAGTAGAGATATAGGCCCCGGTATGGCTCAGTGGTTGAGCATTGATGTATGAAGCAGAACCAGGAGGTCACGGTTCCATTCCTGGTCAGGGCACATGCCCAGGTTACAGGTTCAACCCTAAGTGTGGTGCATGCAGGAGGCAGCCAATCGACGATTCTCTCTATTCATTGAAATTTCTATCTCTCTCTCCCTCTCCTTTCCTATCAGAAAGCAATACAAGTATTTTTTAAAAATAGTAGAGATGGAACATAGATGTTTGTCTTGTTGTCCACGCTTTTATCTTTCACCAGGAATCCACACACAGGCACAGAGCAAGATGCTGTAAGCCTTGGTGGGGGTTGGAAGGAAGGCATGGGAAGTACTTGCCAGTTGCCTGGCACTTCTCCAGGGCAGAATGAAGCCAATCCTTGTGTATAATATGGGAGACTAGATGATACTGCTCTAAGTCCTTACTTTTTAAAGCAGCTCCATGCTAGGATGTTCTCCACGGACCCTGTCTCCTTGTCCCTGAAATGAAAACTCTTGTACCTCTGAGAACCTTGACAAGGAGACGTGAGAAGTGATCTTCACTTGGGAACGTATGTACTTCTCAGCTAAGAAAGAAAAAGACCATGTCCTTTTTCTATGAAGATGAAGCATTCTGATCTGGAGGCTACGGGCGAGTGTGGGGGTGATCTCAGCTATTGATAAGATGTAGCCTGTCGCAAGCAGGAGCGCCGTCCTGAACTGAGAGTCCGAAGACAAGATAACTTTAATCTCTATGGAATGGGTAGACAGAAGACTTAAACCTACTGGTATTTCATAGGATTCACAATTTAAACTAATACTAGAGGCCTGATTCATGAAATTCGTGCAAGAGTAGGCCTTCCTTCCCCCGGCTGCCAGCACCGTCTTCCCTCTGGCTCTCGGGACCTGGGCTTCCATCTGGCACCCAGGACCCAGGCTTCCCTCGCAGCCCCGGTTTTGTCCGGAAGGTCGTCTGGAAGGACGTCTGGTCTAATTAGCATATTACACTTTTATTATTATAGATAGAAACAACCATATTGATCTTCATTTCATACAAATAAACTCTATTTTGTTTAGAATTTCAAAGGATCACTTTTTTCATCTCTCAAAATGTGAAGTTCTTAAGTGTCACCCGTGAACAGGCGCAAAGCCCTCCTGTCTCCTCTCCAAATGGGTAGGCAGGTGCGGGATTCGTATTTATGCTGGAGGACTGAGATACCAAGCAGAGAGTGACAGCAACATGCCTCCAACCCAGGGTGATGCCAACCAATGCCTCAAAGATCAATGCCCACTGAGTCAAGAGAACATGGGACAGGGTCATTGGTTCCATTCTGCCCTGGAGAAGACCCAGGCAACTGCAAATCAACTCCCATGCCTTCCTTCCGCCCCCCACCAAGGCTTACAGCATCTTGCTCTGTGCCTGTGTGTAGTTCTGGCGAAAGCTAAAGTGTGGGCAACAAGACAGTTCTTTTATATCTCCACTGCTATACACGTAGTTTGCCATACAGTGTTGTGGGATAAAGAGACACAGAACAAAAAAAAATTGCATTTTAGTTCATTTCCAGCAGCTTTCGCCCCATGAAATTCCTTAGAATTTCAAGAAGTGGGAGAGTAATGACATTTCTTACGCTAAGAACGTATCCCAGGAATAAAACGCAGGTTTTAACTGGCTTTTGGGTATCTGGATATATATGATCATAACCTGCTTTCATGAAAAATCGAACTTCATTTCTGCACCAATTATTTCAGATCCCCCAAATTCAAGTTTTACATTTTGTATTTAAAATGAACCCCCCAAAAGGTAGCAGGTAAACAGAGGCTAATGGGATTTGTGAGAAACACAAAATAGAATTGGGGTGAAGACTTTGAGCTTTTCTCCACCCAAGTTCCCAGGAGGAGTGCGCCTCCTGTTCACCAGGGGGCAGCAACGTGACCAGCCAGCCTAGAGAGCCTGGAGTGCTAGGAGGAGAGGAGCTTTTGTGAAGAAGATGTGGAGAGGGAAAGCAGGTGGAGGAAGAAGCCAGACACTGGTGGGCATGAGCAGAGAGGTGGGGAGTCATGGAAAGAGAAGGCAAGTGAAAGACACTATGCTCTGTAAGAGGCTGTGTTCCCAGTTCACACTCTGTGACTGCAACACTTCTAGGTCCTTTCTCAACAGCCAGGCTCAAAGGAGAAGGTCGCAGGAAATGCACAAGAGACAAAACTAGTCACAAAATGAAGACCTACACCCACCTCTCCTTACTCGGGTCTATTCCTAGAGCGTAGTTTTCCTGTCTTTGGAGAACAAAAGTAACTCAGATTGTTGAGAACACCTGGGGCTTTCCATCGGAGAACAATAGCATCCGCACCCACGTAAGATACAACAGCTGCTATTTCAGAGCGCAGCCCTCATCCAATGTCCATTGTCCTTCAACGCTGTGCTCACTCTCAGCTGTTGTTTAGGTTCCTACCTGAGCCGCAGTGTTCGAGACCCGTCGGAACTTCCTGAGTGGCCATCTCCTCCCAGAAGGAATAGCAAGTTCTTTGCGGGTGGTGATTGGACTGGAAGCCACAGGCCATTTGAGAATCTTCATAAGAGCTGATAGCTCCCTGCCTCTGTAACCAAGGGGGAGGGGGGAAGGACATATATTAAGAGGAAAATCTCTATAGTTTAGCCTGAATGGAAAGTTATTTTATAGCATCCAGGCGCATTTTTGTGAAAATCATTCATAGATGATAACAGAATAGAACCAGTTATTGATCGCACACCCCCCCCCAACACACACACACACACCACCACCACAACAACAAAAAAGTCACAGGAAATAGGAAGTGTTTCTGACTTAGACTATGTATTTATTTTCTTTATGTGTGTGTGTTTTGTTGTTGTTGTTGTTGTTAATCCTCACCTGAGGATGCAACCCCTTTGGTGGTATTCTCATCCCCAAAGGGTAGCTTGCTAACCCTCAGTTAGACCCTCAAACTAGAGAACCTCTTACGGTCTGTCTTCCCTTTAGCTGCACACAAGAACTCAGCCCTATTGTGTTAGATTCAGTCATCCACACTCTCTTCTCCATTTTGCAATTGTCCATTCACTTAAGCTCAGTGAAACCAACAGAACAGAATATATTGGCACAGAGAAAAATGACAATCAAGCCCAAAATACAGAAGGAGGTCTTGCGCCCATTAGTTCTGACCATATTTTTCATAATATTCATAAAATCATTCAAACTAGAGCTGGATGAAAGCTTGCTAACCCTCAGTTAGACCCTCAAACTAGAGAACCTCTTACGGTCTGTCTTCCCTTTAGCTGCACACAAGAACTCAGCCCTATTGTGTTAGATTCAGTCATCCACACTCTCTTCTCCATTTTGCAATTGTCCATTCACTTAAGCTCAGTGAAACTAACAGAACAGAATATATTGGCACAGAGAAAAATGACAATCAAACCCAAAATATAGAAGGAGGTCTTGCGCACATTAATTCCGACCATATTTTTCATAATATTTCATAAAATCATTCAAACTAGAGCTGGATGAACTGTACTTTAGGGCTCATCATCTGCCAACTGACCTAAGGGTGCTGAGAATGTGCTAACACCCGTGGGACTGAACGGAGTTGCTTTGAGTTATTGTATATCAGAGGCTGAAGTCCTTGGCCTTCTGTTTCTAGAGGGAACCACAGAATAGAAATGAAGCAATGAGCCCTAGCCGGTTTGGCTCAGTGAATAGAGCATCGGGCTGCAGACCAAAGGGACCTGTATTCCGGTCGAGGGCACATACCTTGGTTGTAGGCTCCTCCTCAGCCAGGGCCCTGGTCAGGGTGACTGCAGGAGACAACCAATCAATGTGTTTCTCTCACATCGATGTTTCTCTCTGTCTTTCCCTCTCTCTTCCACTCTCTAAAAGATCAATGGAAAAACATCCTCAGGTGAGGATTAAAACAAACACACAAAGAAATGAAGCAATGACAATTCTGTTGGCTCCTTGTGTTTGAGGCCAAGAGATTTAGGGAAATCATCAATAAGGACACACTATTGGACACATTTCCTTAGTTCTGTCTTAAAACTATTTTTGCTGACCTGGTCTTTTAATATTATAAGTCCCTAAAGGAACAACATTCAAGTTTTATTTAAAATCCCCAAGAAACGATGAGTAGTTGGAATCCCACAATACTTTGCAACAGATCAATTTGAAACACATTTTCTAGACTAGCTGTGTACTTTTGATATCTACCTATTCCCGTCTTCTTATATGTCTCTGGAGTCTTTCCCAAAACTCAGTGCCAAGTATCAGGGTTCTAGGAAAAGGGTCTTGAAGGAGGACATTTTTATTCCGTGGCATAAAAGAAAACTCTGAGTTGCCTGTCCTATCTCCTTTGGGCACAGTGTGTGTATCGTTAGCATTAACCAGATCTTTGGGAGATGGCCGTAGGCCATACAAGTAGGATCCACGTAGATAGACGGTAGGTAGTTAGTTTGTCACAGGCCCAGCTAGGGTAGTGGGCACCTGAGGGGAACTTGAATTCAGGGTTAAAACTTCAGGCTTTCCCTGCTAAGGAAAGGCCTCTGAAGGGAAGGTGTAGTGTGCAGGGGAGAGATGGAAGGCAGGAGGAGGTGGTGGGTTAGGACAAAGCAGTGAAACACAGATCTGGGCAACGACCATGTGGCTGCGCGGTGAGTCAACTGCAGGCTTTGCTAACAGCCACGTGCAGCGCCAGCCCGAATTTATGTGGTTGGCTTTGTTTGTAGAGTCTGTCCTGCCCCCACACCAGGCTCCCACATTGTCAGGGATAGCTCATGTATCATTTGATATTATTTTATCAGTGGAGCTCTGTTTTTAAGATGCAGTTTGTTTTTCAATGTCCTCAGGGGATCCACAGAACCCTGGTTTTTGAGAATAGGTTTTTGAGGAGACAAGGCACCGAGCCTGCCATGAATCGTGAGCATCTTTGCTTACAGATGCCCCTGGAGCACCATAGCCCTTGTCACCCAGACACCTGCCGGTACAGTAGACATTTCGCACACTGACCTAATGCCTATTTCAAAGCGTCTGAAAATGACATTTTTACTCAGGAGAGCCACGGAGCCAGTGCCAATTCATTATGAAACTGTCGCAGTTGAGGGGAAAGAAGCAGGTTGTTAGCGGGTCAGAAATCTGGGCAGCACAGCCCCGCCTCGCTCCTGCAGAAAGGCTCCACCTGGAACAAGTCCCAGCGTCTTTGTGGGCACCTGCCCCTCCTGGCTGCAACTGAACGCGACTCCAGGAGAGGCAAGCTACACCCCAGTCTCTGCCACAGTTTTTAAATATTTTAGGCTAAATATTACTCGACCTTGCCCAGCTGGCATGGCTCAGTGTACACACACACACACACACACACACAGACACACAGACACACAGACACACACATACATATATATACCAAAGGCCCAGAGCACAAAATTTGTGCACGGGTAGGGTCCCTGTGGCTGCCTGCTGCCAGCTGGGGCCTTCCTTTGTTCCACACCACCCCCTGGTGGTCAGTGCACTTCATAGCAAGCAGTCGAGCTCCTGGTGGGTCAAACTCCGCTTGAGAGGACAATTTGCATATTAGGCTTTTATATATATAGATATACATATATGGAGAGCTAGTGGGGGACATATATATATACATATGTATACATATGTATACACATATACATATATACATATATATATATATAATTGATTTCAGAGTGGAAGGGAGAGACAGATAGAAACATTAATGATGAGAAAGAATCATTGATCTTTCAGCTGCCTCCTGCACACCCCACACCAAGGATCAAGCCCACAACCCAGGCATGTGCCCTGACCTGGAATCAAACCATGACCTCCTGGTTCATAGGTCAACGCTCAACCACTGAGCAACACCAGCCAGGCTCTCTGCCACCGTTTTACGGACAATATCTGACAGGCCCTCCCGCATTCTCCCCGCAGATAATTACTGAAAGAAAGTAATGCACATCCCATACCCGCTATATGTCAACTAGCTCAGCATTGCCCAGAGATGGTCGCGTTTCATCCTCATCACAATAGTGCAAGATTCGCATTTTTATCTCCATTTCATCGAAGATCAAACTGAGGCTGTAAGAGGGCAAGCAAATTTCCAAAGGCCACACGGCTAATGAAATCCCAGAGCTAGGAATCTGACCCACATCCATTCGATTTCAGACTCTTTTCTCCTCCTAAGTGCAACATGAAGTGTGTGGGGCTCTGTGCAGATGGCAGAGGACCAGCGGCATCCATCCCATGAGAGCTAGTGGGTGACTTACGGCAATGGGTATTCACGGAACAAATCTGTAGCGTGCCAAGTATTGGGTTAGATGCTAAGAATACAATATGAGCAAGAAATGAACTTTATTCTTAGGAGCATACAGACAAATACACAGGAAATTACAGGGAGGGGATGTGACAGGGTTCAGAGCTGATGTGAAGGGGGAGGGGAGCAGCAGGGGGGACTTCCTGGAGGAAGCAGACCAAAGTACTAACTGAAAAGTTGTGTAATTTTTTAAAACAATTTTTATTAATTTCAGAGAGGAAGGGAAAGGGACAGAGAGATAGAAACATCAACCATTAAAAAGAATAATTTATTGGCTGCCTCTTGCACATCCCACATTGGAGATCGAGCTCGCAACCTGGGCATGAGCCCTGACTGGGAATCGAACTGTAACCTCTTGGTTCATAGGTCAACGCTTAATCTTGGAGCCGCGCCGGCCAGGCAAGGTTGAGTAATATTTAGCCGAAAACACTTGGTGAAAGGTCTGGAGAGTAAAAGAAGGAGATGGCGTACCTAACAGTACAATTATAAAAGGCAAATAAGAAGGATTTAGGCAGGAGAGATAGAGGTAAGGACTGTGGGGTTTGGGGGGTGACAAGCACAAGGGAAGTGCGATCTGGGGCCGTGAGGATGCTCAGCATGCAGGGGATAAGGGAGGGTTACAGGGGGGGCTGCAGAAGGGTCAGAGGGCTGAGGGCCATGAACTCCAGATAGGAGCATGGCTTTAGGAGTGAGGCATTGGAGGCTGTGTTAGAGGAAGTGACATGGTGGATCAGTAAGTTCTAGAAAGCTTCATTTCACGGACTAGGCAGGAGCAGTAGGTGGGGAGGTTGATGCAGGCACATGTGTCCTGCTGCCCCACAGAGCCACACTGGAGACTGGGGCAAAAAAGAAACATTAGCACCACTGATCGAACTTCACTTTTTAATTTTTTTTTTTATAATAATTTGGCACTGATGTGATCTTCTCTTCCAGTTTATTCTCTTCAGTCAAACAGCCTTCAATGCCCAGGTGTTTGTCTCTTCCATCCTTACTATTCTTCTGCACAGGGCAGAGCAAAAGTAGGTTTATAGTTGTTTATATGGGAAATAACACAATCCTATATAATAAAAGGGTAATATGCAAATTGACCGAACAACAGTACCACCAGAATGCCTGCTGCCCCTCACCCTGGCTTGCCCTGCCCCCGAGCTGGCCCCTGGACTCCAATCAGGCCTGGAGCTGGCCAGAAAACTGCCTGTGGCCCCTTGCTCCAGCCAACCTCACCCCCAATGGCCCCGATCAGGCAAGCTGGCTGGACCCCATCAGTGCACGAATTCATGCACCAGGCCTGTAGTAATTAATAAATAACAATACAAGAATAATTCTGTGTTTCACATACTTAAAACTGTGAATCAACGTTTGCCCCACCCTTTACATGCCAGTGCACAAACTCCATGTGATTAAATCTATCTTTTCTTTTCTTTTTCTTAAATATATATTTTTATTGATTTCAGAAAGGAGGGAAGAGGGAGAGAGATAGAGATAGAAACATCAATGATGAGAGATAATCATTGATCTGCTGCCTCCTGCATGCCCCACACTGGGGATCGAGCCTGCAACCCAGGCATGTGCCCTGACCGGGAACTGAACCGTGACCTCCTGATTCATAGGTCAATGCTCAACCACTGAGCCATGCCGGCCGGGCCAAATCTGTCTTTTCTTAATCCACCACAGAATCTTAGATTTTAGCCCTCCTGCAGAGCCATAAACATTTGAGACACAATAAATATTTACAGAAGCTGCTGCTTAAAAATATTTAAAAAGTACACTCAGAGGCAAAGCAGAGTTAACCCTGGATGAATAGGCTGAGGGCTCTGCCATCTTAAGCACAGCTCTATTCATCTAAGGATGCCACAGGTATTCGTGTGCTCCAGCAGGAAGACAAACAAGCCCGGACCTGGGAAGCCTGGATTCGAGTCCTGCTCTGCCCCTGAGGCGCTGGGTAACCTCCAGCCAGGCTCTTAACCTCTTTAAGTTTTTGCTTCCTGAGGAGGCTGGCCCCAACAATCTCCAAATTCCTTTCCGGACTTCAAGCCTCCTTTTTGCTGATCCATCCACATTTTTTCTCCTGACCTTGTGACTAGCAACCTCCACTCCATAAAGAACCACCCTGGGCTGGAGAAGCCTTCAGCCAAAAGTTGTCATCGTCATCACTTGGATTCGTGGCCTACAGTGTCCCCTCAGAATGTCTGAAAGCCTTCATTGTGTTTGTCTTCCTTCTTCCCTAAAGCCATCCTCAAACACTGTTTGTTTTTAAATATACTTTTATTGATATCAGAGAGGAAGGGAGAAGGAGAGAGAGATAGAAACGTCAATGATGAGAGATAATAACTGATCAGCTGCCTCCTGCCTGTCCCCCACTGGGGATCGAGCCCGCAACCCGGGCATGTGCCCTGACTAGGAATCAAACGGTGATCTCCTCATTCTTAGCTTGATTCTCAACCACTGACGCACACCGGCCAGGTCTCAAACACTGTTGTGACCCCTTTCCCTATTTTTCAGCACACAACAGTGAAGTTTAGGAAGTTCCTGGCTACTGAACAGCGGTAGGAGCTCTCGCATAGTAGCTGCTCAATAAAAGTTTAGGTACCAAGTGGACAATTTCTCAACTTAAGACCTTTCACCCCCACGCATGCACTTGCCCCTCCACAATGGGCTGAACAGCTGTGCAGACTCCTACTCAAGCCTGGGCTTGCTCGTCCTCGGAAGATGCTGGATAAGCCAGAGCCTCCTTTCAGTTTGTCCAAGGTGTCACAGAGCAGCTCCCAGATCAGCTCCGTCTGCGGGCAGAGCGTCTCTGTCCTCGGAAGGACCCTGGGCATGTCTGCTTCCGGAGGACACTTTTGTCCTGCTCCCTGAGAGGCAGGAGGGAAGGAGCCCAAGCAGAAATGCTCCTTGGCTTAGTGCTCCCAGTAGGGAGCGGGGCGAGAAGAGGGGTGGGGGAGGGGGTGGGGGGGAGGAGGGGGGGGGGGGGGCAGCGCAGGGGGC
>NW_006299479.1:1284619-1290981 GCF_000327345.1 Myotis davidii | reverse complement strand
AGGGGGAGGGTGGTGCAGCCACCAGGAGGCAGGAACAGACAAAATAGGAAACTCTCAAAGGGCAGTTTAATTTTAGCCTCAAGGCCAGGAAATTCTTTTTAAAACAATAAGACTGATGGGCCTGGGCCTTGGTGAAAGGGCAGACCTGACATAGGCAGGTTTCTGAGGGAGAAAACATCCAAAGCGAAGCGCAGAGAGAGCGCCACGGAGACGGGGAAGGCTGTGCGTGGCTCCTGCGGGACCATAGTGCAGCTGGCCCTGGGAGGCACACCCAGTCCTGCAGGCATGAGCCCATCAGCCTGAGACCATAGCCCCTCTGCTCCTCACAGTTGTACTGGAATCGGCTGATGGTGGGAGCTGGGCAGTGCCAAGGGCTCTGAACCCCAGACCATCCCGGGCGCCTTGGCTTGATGCTTCTTTGCTGAGAGATCTCGGATGAGACAGTGTCATTTGTCAGCTTCTACTCACTTATCATGGAGCCTTCAGACTCCCAGGCCTCCAGGCTGACAGCCAGGCAACCCTCAGGAGATGGGAGGGGAGGTTGACTTTGAGCCTCACCTGGGACGTTGGAGGGAGAACTCGCCATGGCTAAACGCCTGGGCAGTAATTCCCAAACGGAGCTCTGTGTTTTTTCCCTAAATTGGGGAAGACTAAGTCACTAAAATATAAATAAAGCATATAGATGTGGGCATGAAAGTCTGTGCTGAGTTCTTACAATCACCAGATGTCTATACCTCAATTCAGATGAAGTCGGTAGTAAGTCATGTCCTATCCCCGGAGTCAGGAGGTCGGGATCACCCTTCACCTCTTGCCCTCTTTGTAAACTCAGGCAACTTATTTAACCTATTAGACCTTAATTTCCGGATGTTGAGAGATGGTCTCCAGGTTGCAGTCCGGCTCTGAAATTCTCTAGATCAGTGGTTCTCAACCTGTGGGTCGTGACCCCTTTGGGAGTCAAATGACCCTTTCACAGGGTCACCTAAGATCATCGGAAAACACAGATATAATTACATTTTGTTTTTGTGATTAATCACTGTGCTTTAATTATGTTCAATTTGTAACAATGAAATTGGGGGTCACCACAACATGGGAACTGTATTAAAGGGTCACGGCATTAGGAAGGTTGAGAACCACTGCTCTAGATTGTGCTGATGGCACCCAATCCCTTAGCAAAGCCCCGCTGTCTAAGATGCTGAGGAAACATACATTGTCACTCTTGTTTCCTTCCAATTCTCTACCACGAAGGGTTGTGGCCATAGATCACTTCCTGAAACATGATGTCCCAGCAATCTCTCCAGGAGTAAAGTCGTCACCATCCCAAGCAATAAGAAAAGAATTTCTTTTTCGGTTTCCATTCACATCCCAGTCCTGCTTCTCTAACCCAGAATCCCTCTGCTCCTCGGGATTCCCGGGGAGAAGGGAAGGGCGTCTGTGTTCAGGTTCACAGAGACATGCAATGGCAGGTCCCAACAGAGCAGGGGCAGTCCAGACGCCTCTGAGCACATGGAATCCAAAGGCTCCAATCCTGAGGCGTGTGGGGTACAGGTGAAGAGTATGAGCATCCCTGGGTGAGAAGGGCATTGCTTCCCCACCCACAGTGCAGCGGGGGTTCCCTTTTCTCCACATCCCCACCAACACTTGTTGTTTGTTGATTGACTGATGGTAGCCATTCTGACAGGTGTGAGGTGATATCTCACTGTGGTTTTAATTTGCATTTCTCTGGAGATTAGTGACTTGGAGCATCTTTTCATATGTCTATTGGCCATCTCTTTGTCCTCTGTGGAGAAGTGTCTATTCAGGTCCTTTGCCCATTTTTTAATTGTATTGTTTGGTGAGGGGGGGGGGGGGTGCTGAGTTACCCAAGTTCTTTATAAATTGTGCATATTAATTAACCCCTTGAGATGTCTCATGGGTGAATATGTTCTCCCATTCAGTGGGTTATCTTTTAATTTTGTTGCTGGTTTCCCTTGCTGTGTAAAAGCAGCCACTGTGGAAAGCAGTATGGAGTTAGCTCAAAAATTGAAAATGGAACTATCTTGTGACCCAGCGATTCCACTTCTGGGGCTATATCTAAAGACACCCAAAACACTGCTTCAAAAGAATATATTCACCCCTGTGTTTATTGCAGCATTATTGACAATAACCAAGATTTGGAAGTAGCCCAAGTGCCTATCAGTGGATGAGCGGATAAAAAAGCTGTGCGACACACCCTGGCTGGTGTGACTCAGTTGGTTGGCATCATCATGTGCACCAAAAGGTTGCTGGTTTGATTCCCAGTCAGGGCACACCCCCGGTAGGGAGCACGCAGGAGGCAGCTGATGGACGTTCCACATTCACATTGATGTTTCTCTCTCTCTCAAAATCAATAAAAAAAATATTTTTAAAAGCTGTGGCACATTCATACAATGGAATACTACTCAGCCATAAAAAAAGAAGGAAATCTTACCCTTTGCCATGGCATGGACGGACCTGGAGAGTAGTATGCTAAGTAAAATAAGCCAGTCAGAGAAAGGCAAATACCGGATGGTTTCACTTATATGCCGAATCTAACTAACGAAGTAGAGACAGACTCAGATACAGAGGACAGACTGACAGCTGACAGCTGTCAGAGGGGAAGGGGTTTCGGGGCGGGGTGAAAAGGGTGAAGGGTTAAGAAAAAAAATCTCATAGACACAGACAACAGTGTGCTGATTATCCGCGGGAAATGGGGGTGCGGGAGGTAGAAGAGGGTAGAGGGGATATACATGGTGATGGAAGAAGATTTGACTTGGGGTGGTGAACACACAATATAATATACAGATGGTGTGTTATAGAATTGTACACCTGGAATCTGTATAATTTTATTAACCAATGTCACCCTAATAAATTCAATAAGCGATCAACCGAAGGACTTGTATGCCTGCATATAAGCATAACCAATGGAGGCAAGGCAATGGGGGAGGTGGTGAGGGGGAGAGGGGTTAGGGCATGTGCGGGAGTGGTAGGGGAGGCCTGGGGAAGGTCAATGGGAAAAGAAAAAAAAGGAGACATATGTACTGCTATTTGTAATACTTTAAACAATAAAATAAAATTTAAAAAAATAAAGACCTGGCACACACACACGCAAAAAAACAAGATAAATAAATAAATAAATAAAGGCATTGCCTCCCAAGGAGGCCCAATTAAACTGCAATTACTCAAGATAAGAGAACGAGGGCTGTTGACACCATGGGGTTTAAACCACCAGCTGATTACAAGAGAACTTTGATCTGGTGGCAACAGAGCTGTTTCTCGTGCAGGGCAGTGATGAAGCAAGGAGATTGCTCCACAAGGGTGTCTCCATCGCTCCCCCAGGAGCCCCCTCTCGTCCTGGCAACACCCTTGTATGGACAACAAGTGGGATCACCTCTCCTCCTCCCTCCAAGCATCCACCTAACACAATCACAAAGTCCAGAGAGAAACGGAGAAGAGACCGTGAACCTCAGGAAAGGGAAGTAACTGCAGTCCCCTGAGGGGCCGGCACTGGACAAGCATTCTCTCACCCAGCCAGCACCAGGACCTCACATCTGTCTATTTCGCAGATGAAGACACTGAGGCTCAAAGATGTTAAGGCATTTGTCCAAGGTCACATGGCTAGGAGCAACAGGCCAGGTCTTTCTGACTCCAAAGCCCATGTGCTTTCCATGATAATTGGTCCGGCTACATTCCATAGCTGCCCTGCCCAGGAGGCCCAGGACTGAAGGCATCTGTGTCTAATGCATGGAGCAAATGGGGCAGGAGTGAGGCCAGGCCCCTTCTGCCTCACCAGAGTCAGAAGGTGGAAATAGAATTATGTGTCCATCCATTCATACATCCATCCATCCACCCATCCACCCACCCATCCATCCGTCCATCCATCCATCCATCCATCCGTCCATCCGTTCATCCGTTCATCCGTCCATCCGTCCATCCATCCATGCATGATGGAAGGAAGAAAGAAAATGTACAAAAGAGGGTTTGCTCAAGCCCTGGAATGATTGGCAAGATCCACAGCCAATCTTAGAGGCCTCTGTGGCAGGGATCGGTGTCTGAGGGCAGGTGTTTGGAGCTCACTTCTGCAGTGCGCTGAGCTCAGCCCCCAGGCCAGGCTGCTCCCCTCGGCCGTCACCACACTACGGATTCAGATGGGCCGCCAGTACTTCAAGTCCCAGTGGAACAGCACAGGGAGGACGAAGGCCAATGCCTAAAACCTGCCAATGGCTGTCAGACTCCCTTTTGCCCCCTCCAAGCTGGCATCCAGCACGGACTTGGGCATATTTCCATCTCCTATTTATCCTGTGATCACATGTCTGAAATAGCCCTGATTTCACATCATGTTACTCCAAACTATCAATTAAGCGTCTGATAAGTGTGATCCCATTTATACAACTTGAAAATCTTTTGTATAATAAATTCACACGTCAAAAAAGTTCTTTGCTGGGCAGTTTCTGAAACCCTTGCTTTCATTAAAACAAACAAACAAACAAAAAACATAGTCACCATATGAAGAGCAGTTGATCCAGAAAGAATGGCAAGTGTTCAATGCAATTACCCCACCTCAAAGTACAGGGACGCTCCCTCCACCCAGGGCAAGCATGTCAAACTCATTGCCCGTGGGCCGCAGCAAATATTTTTGAAGCCCAGCCAATATAACAGTATGTAAGAGACATTTTAATAAAAATTTCGTAACTTAATTTTTACAATATCCTGTTATACATAATTATTCATAACAAACTACAATGTTCACTAATGACTAATGACTATAATCGTGTTGCATTCATTTCCATTACGCACCTTACGTGCAGGTGCACCATTTCTCTCCACTAATACCAGCAGCAAATATTTTAGCAGCCAACTGCCACGTCATTAGTCTTGGACTGACTTGTTTGGTGTGTGCAACAGGAAATACTTCGCTTTCGGAGAACAAAAAAAATAGGTGTATTTGGGTTACGCTTATTAATTTGTGCAGTTATTCAGTGTCTGGTAAGTTAATGTTCAAGAAAAAATATTAATTTTTATGAAAATGTTCTATTACTTTATGTTAATGATGACTCATTTATTTCAGCCCTTTGTATTCAGCATGTCTCTATCGAAATAAACCTACATTTCTATGAAAATGGAAGCTTTTGTGTTTTTTCAGCCCACATACCCTTAAACCTTGTTTATTTGGCCCGTGTGAGCCTTTGAGTTTGACATGCTTGACCCTGCGTCTCATCCTAGGAAATTGTAGCATTTTGGAAAATCCATTTTATCGGTTAGGCAGCCATTCTGCCCCAACATATTGCTGCATCCCTGAGGGCCCACGCTCTGGGGAGGTGAGTGGGCAGTGTCGTTCCTTCCCTCTGAACATTCAAGGTGCTTCCTAAAGTCCCCTTGGCCTCCGGGGTCATTGATCCCCAAGGACCTCCCCCACATGTCCTCTTTGCTTGTGAAGTAGCCAAGGACTGCGACATGTTTGCTCAAAACCAGGAGTGGCCCATCCCTCCCGTTCCTGTCCTCCCCCAGTTCTGCTGGCTCAGTGGCTCGGAGGGGAGGATGACGCACGCAAGGACCAGGGACCAGCGCTGCAAGGGACTTCCAGGGCTCCCCGCAGGCTTGCTGGGGTAGCATAACAGGAAGGAGTGCTTCCTCCCCTGGATGAAAGGGTCCCTGGCACACAACCCATATATGTCCCTGGCCATGTCACCCCCTCCCACACACTGGCCAGACCACTTCCAAAAGTATTGTTTCACTGCCTCCCCAGCTGTGACATCATGTCATTCATTGTAGTCTCTTGAAGGGCTGACCTTACAAGGGGGAAAACGTGTCCTGGTTTTGACAAGCTGACCCTGCGGCAGATGATGTGATTTCTGTGCGAAATGGCAACATTAGTGTCACATCTGCTGCCGATGTGAACAACCCATGCTAATGCTACCTCTAATTGACAAATAAAGAGTCCAAGATTTAGTCATCTTCAAGGAACAGAAAATAATCTTATCCTGATTTAGAAGATTGTTTCTTGAACAACTAATGTAGTGTGCTAAGCAAAACCCCTCATGACATGAATATATTCTCAAGATTTTGTTTGCTTGTTTTTAAGATTTCTCTTTCTAAAGCAATAATTTAGCCCTAGCCAGTTTGGCTCCGTGGACAGAGAGTCAGCCTGTGGACCGAAGGGTCCTGGGTTTAATTCCAAAGGTCAAGGGCACCTACCTCAGTTGTAGGCTCCCCCCTGGCCTGGGCCCTGGTCGAGGCTCAGGCAAGAGGCAACCAATCGATGTGTTTCTCTCACATCAATGTTTCTCTCTGTCTTTCTCTCTCTCTTCCACTCTCTCTAAAAATCAGTGGAAGAAAATACTCGAGTGAGGACAATAAAGAAAGAAATA
>NW_006299479.1:1276732-1280169 GCF_000327345.1 Myotis davidii | reverse complement strand
TGCTATTTTCAATTTGATTCAAAGGAAGTTTTTTGGCAAGCTTAGGGAAATACTCTAAAAAGGAATTAATAGTGTATGCTAAAAATTAACAGTTAAAATAATAATTATTTTCCTGTTTATAAAAAACATGTTCAGTGTATGGTATTTGGAAAATACAGAATGATATAGAGAAGAAAACCAGCCCTCGCCGGTTTGGCTCAGTGGATAGAACATTGGCCCATGGACTGAAGGGTCCCAGTTCGATTTTGGTTCCCCGTCCCTGGTTGGGGTGTGTGCAGGAGGCAACCAATCAATGTGTTTCTCTCACATCAATGTTTGTCTTTCTCTCTCTCTTCCTCTCTCTCTAAAAATCAGTGGAAAAATATACTCGGGTGAGGACAATAAAGAAAGAAAGAAACAAAGCAATAATTTACAAGTTAACAAAGACCTGCTTTGACCAATCTGTACACGCGGCATCATCCTGCCTTCGGAGTTGGTCTGTGGCTGCTCCAGGCCAGGTCTTCTCAACCTGCCCACTACTGATGTTTGGGGATGAATAAGTCTTTGTTGTGGGGACTGTACTGTGTATTGTGGGACACCTAGCTACTTCCCTGGCCTCTACTGTCTACGCCAGTAGTATCTCCATCCCCCAAGTTTTGACAACCAAAAGTATCACCAAATACCCGCTGGTGGGGAATGACATAGCTGAAAATCCGCTGCCCTCATGGTTTTCCTTTCACCCTCAAACTTCCCAGATCTGGGACACAGTTTCTTTGCTTGGTGGCCCAATCTAACTAAATCAGAGACCAGGGCACTGGGCAGAAGGACTTGGTTTATTGGACTAAGCATCAGGGGTTGGCTCCCCCAGAACTGAGAAGAGGGTGCCTCGGGCTCCGACTTCCTTGCCTGGGGAAGTGAGTGAAGCTCTACCCATCCACAAAATCTTAGGTTGGGATTGAAAGTGTGAAATTTGCTAGTTTCTCTAGCACCGATGTTACAAGTTTACATCCTGTAGATAATTTACAGATTTCTCTGGCTGTGTATTATAGTCCAGCCTAACATGGAAGGTAATCCATGGGAGCTGGTTTCTTGAACTTGAATGTGTACTCATAAATGTCATTTACTGATTTCTTTTCATTAGAGAGAGCGTATCTAAGGAAGTGAAAGGACTCTGCTGCTTCCTCTATGTTCTAAAATGTTGCCTCACCAGTGCCAGTGATGGAGAAACTGAGGCCCAGAGAGAAGTTCCGCCCGCGGGAAAGCGCTGGGCCAGTCAGTTCTCTTACCCAACCCTCTGCGTTTGCCCAACAGCATTGAAATTTGCAGTGAAAAAGGATCCTGCATATTGGTAACACGCCTTTCATACATGGGTATCAAGGATGAGGTAAATGCGTTCTTTGTTTTGAAATGGGTAGAAATCATTCCAAATACATTAAAAACATCCAATGTATCCAGTTGGCTGGGAGCAATCTTTAGTTCAAAATATGCACTTTGAGTAGACTGTTTTGTTTTAATCTCCTATAATTTTCAGATACCTTGTCTAGGATCATTTAATATTATATCTGCAATTTGTATACTTAGTGTACGGTTTCTATTTAAGTAGCTAAAATAAAATAAATAGAAATTCTTGTGGCATAGATTTTTTTTGACAAGTCGTTAATCTTGTTTCATTTGATTACAATACTGGTAAAGAGAATTCACATAAGCTGGCTTTTTTAATCTACTTTTCCAAGTCAACGACACATTTCACCCTGACATCACAAGATTCCTGTTTATTTTAACACATCTCTACAATATCGGTTTTAAGAAGAATGTAGTGTACTTTGTGTTGACCTTAGACAATAGTGTCTGTAGGGGAAATGGGAGGAGTTGTTCCCTGCCAACTTCTGCAGCCGCTTGTGTGACCTTAATGTACAAGGCCCTTGGCAACTCCTACTAAGCAAAACCGACTGGTGTGTGTGTGTGTGTGTGCGCGCGCGCTTTAAAACATATTTCTGATGTAAACTGTAGTCAAAACCTTTTCCTTCTTCTAATGTTTTTAGAACAGTGAATATTTATATGAAAACAGAAGCCTTTTTATAAGAAGAAACGTGTAACAGAACAGCCAGAAGAGAGGTGCTCTTCCCTTAAATATAGAGTAGCTTTTGAGTAATTAATGTTTCATTTCTACAGAAAACAGTTTTCAAACACATCCGATCTTTCATTCTACGATTCCAGTGGGAACTGACGGTTAACTTAAGGATACCAGTGCTAAACACTGCACAGGATCTCAGGCAAGACAGTCAGGCTGGGGTCAGTAAAAAGCGCTGGTGGACTGGTGTCTATTCAGACCCAGAAACGTCCTGGGAAGGGTTAACAACAAACCTGTCCGTCCATTGCCATAGCAAGTACAAACCGTTCAACATTTATGATGGCTGTCTTTGCACCAAACATACAGAATTTAGTATGGCTAGTGAATGGGACATCTGCTAATATTAAAGTTTCATTTAACATTAGACTCGATGAAGGAAAATTTGGGGATCTCTCTAAATTTATAAGAAATGTTTCTAAACATTTCTGCTGATCAGCACACAGTTCCAGTGAGGCGCCTCCCCTGAGGGCAAGATATGCCACAGTGTCCTGGTTTAAACTTCTTGACCCCTTTAGTCTACAATTTTTGAAATTTCCCTATAAATTTGTTATCACATTTCATTTCTAGTTTCAATCTCCATAACTAGAAAGCTTGTGTTGTTATTTAGCCTTTCTGTATGAGGTCAAATGTAACTTTCATTATGCCAACAATAGGTCAAAGGTCCATCAATCAGTACATGAAAAATCTTCACCAGGTGAACTGAGCAGTAAACATCACCTGGCTTTATCCCTTCGTCATGTTTGAATCGTATTCTCTGACACAGAAACACTAAAACATTTTTCTCAGCCGATCTGTCAGTCTTGGGTATTTACTTTCTATGCTGATCAAAAGACATCATTTCCCAATCCAGCTCTTCCAAAAAAATTCCAAGCTGAATCTACCTTTGGAGTTGGGGCCCAGGCTCCTGGGTCTCAGAGAGGTCAGGATGCAGAAGGCAAGGGGAGGAGGGAGAGAGGCTGGGGGAGGGGGGGCAGTCAGGGGAGGGCCTGGAAGAGACCCCACTTACCGCCACCACAGGACGTGCTGTTGGGTAAGGGGCAGGGCCACTCACTGCGGAATCCACAAAGTAGCTCATCTTGCTTTCAGCACCTGCATGGGAGAAAGGGTTCACTGAGCCGCTGGACGCACCCATGTGGGCACTGGAAACCACCAGAACGATTCCAATCTTAGAGCTGGAGTCTCCTTACGGACCGTCAAGTTCACCTCTTTGTGTGGGAGGAAGAAGAACTCAGGAAGATGAACTGACCAACCCCAGCAACCAGAGAGCAGGACCGATCCCAAGAGAGCCAGTCCCCTGATGGCAAAACAGCACAGAGAATGAATAGCC
>NW_006299479.1:1259887-1276636 GCF_000327345.1 Myotis davidii | reverse complement strand
AGAGTGTAAATCAGACCCTTTGTAGGGTTTCTTGGCAAGAAATCGGTCTTGTGTGTCTTTTTTAGGAACATCCCCATCCATACTTCACCCTTCCTCCACCCGACCAGGCCTGGCACACAGCGGGCACTCGGTGCACAGCGGTGGCATAAACTAGTTGATAAAGGAATAGAGAAAAGATGGGAGAGAAGAAGAATGCAAAAGCTCTACCAAACAGACTTGTGAGCCAGCACTCAAGACACAGAGAAGCAGAAGGAAGCCCTGGGAAGGGGGTTAAACAGTATTCATCTTGAAGAAAGGAGGAGGCTTATTAAAGAACTCTTCTTGAGCGGTCTTATCTACACTGAGAGTCTAGATGGCAAGAAAGCCTGAGGAATGTCCTGCATGGAGGGACTTTCCAGCTAGCTGGGGGTTATCAGGAAAACCATTTCTATATCAAACAGCTTCTGTTGACCCAAATGCTATCTAAAATGCATTGGTTCACACACTTTCATAAACTCAGTGTCATGTACTTTTAAAATGCCCTTCTTGAATCGTTTAGGAGATTAAATTCCTAGGCATACCATTCTGAGGCCAAATTCCTATTCTTAGGAAGTGACATTTTAGTTTCAACTTAACTGCTTCCCCGTTTGGATTTGTCTGTCCTTCTCCTGTATCCTTCCTAACATGTAAAGCCCTCACAACTTCCAAGAAAAATAAAGAGTGCTATGTGTCATACTCAAGTTGTAGTTTTGGCTCACCATCTCAGTAGAGCATAACAGCCCATGAACATACCTTCTTTCCTACAAAATGTATTCAAGTGATAAAGTTAAACAACAGGAAATGATCCTAAGGGCTACCACAGAGATGCTAATGTCATATGGTTGAGAGAAGTTAGCTAACAACCTCTGGAGATATAACTTAGCTCAGAAGTAGCGTTTTCTCCCCAAAGAAGTCAAGGTAACACGAACTAAAAAGAGGAGGAGGAGGAGGAGGAGAAGGAGGAAGAAGATATTAAGGGTAACTAGTCCGTGTTAATCAAGATTTCGCGTCTCCACCTGGCCAGTGTGGCTCAGTTTGTTGAGCATCATCCTGTGCACCAAAAGGTTGCTGGTTTGATTCCAGGTCAGGGCACATGTCTGGGTTGGGGGCTTAATCCCAGTGGGGAAAGGTAGGAGGCAGCCAATCAGTATTTCTCTCTCACATCGATGTTTCTCTCTCCCCCTCTTCCTCCCTCTCTCTCTAAAAATCTATTTTAAAAAAATATTTTGTGTCTAGTTTTTCAGGGAGTTGATCACCACTGCAGCACGTGCCCCCTCACCTCGGGAGAACTCCCCAGTAACACTGAGGAGAAGAAAAAAATGCAAGTCCTTTAGTCCAAGGGCATTGTTAACATCTGTATCTGTGGTCACCTATTCACAGTTTGCTTCCAAAACTAGTGAGCAGCTACCATGTATCAGGCTCTGCGCTGGGCACTGAGCGTGAAGTGGGAATGAGGGCTGTATGACATAGGTCAACATGGCCACGTCCCCACCGTCCCTTGGAAGGTTAGTCTCAGTGAGCTCCATGCTTCCCTCTACCAAAGCGTTCCTTATTTCTAATCTTAAAATCAGGCTATATAGTCCTAATGACTCATACACCCCCACCTGAATGTTTTTGATCTGCTCATGGATGAGACTTAAAAGTTAACATGGATCGTGTCATAATGAAATGACTTATCCAAGACCAGATTCCCTAGGGGAAAGTTGATCACCCCTCCAGGGCTCTGCAGGGCAACCTATACCTTTGGGAAATGTGCAAGGATCGGGGCGTGCTGATTCCTGCAAGCCATTCCGGCCCCTCCCCACCGATTTCCACCCCCAGAACCCACAGATCCCCCTACTCATCACAGGTGTCCATCATACACTCAGCAAGCATGCTGCTGGCTCCCCTGGTGCGGAACTTGTGAATTCGTTCAGTAAATACCTACTATGTGCCTGCAATATGCCAAGCATTGTTCTGGGCCCTGGAGACACAGGTAGACAAAGATCCCTGCCTCACAGAGCATACATTCCATCAGACTCAAGATAAAAGCGAGAAGGGCAGAGTCTCCATCCTCAGGCACTAGAGCAGACAGACTCGCATATCACTAGAATATAATGTGATGCGTGGTTTACTAACAACACGGGGAGAAAGAGCGGCCGGTTCCTTCTGCTGATGTGGGGAAGAGGAAATCAATCGTGGAGCCTGGCACAGTGCGAGGTGTGAGCAGAGGGCCCTATGAATCACTCCCGGACTCCCACAAGCAGTAAAGGCCCTTCGCCCTGCTAAATTCCTGCTTTACTTAAGGAGCGGGAAGAGGAAGGACTTTGGGAAGTGGCAGCCTGGTCCTGAAGCCCAGTTCCAAGGCACCCAGCGCCTCAGCCTGCCTGCCAGCAGCCTCCCCCTCACAGCCGCACTCCATGCAGCCTGGACAAAGGCTCCCTGGCTATCTGTTCTCTCTTTCCAGCTGACAGAGAGGCAGGAAGGCTGCAGCCCACATCTGGTGCACGCGGGGCTGGCTGTATTCTTCAGGCCCTGCTCTGTGAAGGACACTTCCCTGGGGGGGAAAGCCCTGAGCCCAGGGAGGAAGCTGAAAAGTGGGAGTTGCCAGGGCTCTCATGTCAGGAAATAACTCTGGGACAGAAATGGATTACGGCTTCATTATTTCTTTGGAGGGAGAAGAGAAGAACCCGCCCTCTTCCCACTTGTAGATTGTGACACAGAACATCTGCCGGAGACATCAAACCTCTTCTTTCTCCAAAAAGCAAAAGGAGTGTTTGGGGCAATTTTTTTCTTTGGACTTGTTAGCCAAAGAGAATTCCCTCCCACCTGACAGCTATTTGAACATGAGCTGGACCAACATTTTCGTCTTGGCGTTAGAAACATCTATTACCTAAACACAAAACAACTGCGCGATTTCAGACGGACTCCCCCCGGCCCAGGAGTGTCCCCAGGCCTGTCTCAGAGGAGAAATGACTGGAACACTGGGGAACAGGCGTGAAGGGCTGAGCTGAGTTTTCTTGCCTGGGACCAGCAAGGTTGGAGCAGTGGAACAGATGTATCTGAAGTGGCTTTGTCTCCAGAAAGCTCTGGACTGGCCTGCTGTGGCCTCCAGGGCCTCTCTCCTGCCTTGGCCAGCCCCTCATCACCTTGGCCCACCCCTCACTGTGCACCAGTGCACACCCCATGCCTGCAGCTCCCAGTGGGAACTCTCCGTGGCTCTTTTAAGCATCCCATGCTATTTGTCACGTGCCTTCCCTTCTCGTGGGTCCCTGCTGCTCCTCGGGGCTCACTGGCTCAAGTTTTTAAACTGATCTCAGAGTTTTCTTGGCCAGGAATTCTTCCTGAAGCATCCCTCACCCTGCCAGGCTGGCTGCCCCTCTTGCGTGTTCCCTGCGTGTGCTTCAATCATTGTGCCTAGCATACTGTTTTTAAACATCTGCTTCTATGGGCCTCTCCCACTAAACTCCGAGCTATTTGAAAATAGACACCATGCCCTGTTCATGTTTCTATCTCCGGAATTTCAGACAATGGAGCATAAAAAAATGCTTTTTTAAAAAAATTAATCACTGCCAGGCCAGTATGGCTCAGTGATTGAGTGTTGACCTATGAACCAGGAGGTCACAGTTCGATTCCTGGTCAGGGTACATGCCTAAGTTGCAGGCTCGATCCCCAGTGGGAGGTGTGTAGGAGGCAGCCAATCAATGGTTCTCTCTCATCATTGCTGTTTCTATCTCTCTCTCTCCTCCTTTCCTCTCAGAAATCAATAAAAAAATATTTTTTTAAATTAGTAACTGAATGAATGAGCCTCATAAGAATGAAAAACGTAAGAGGTGGATCTGATGTAAATGACATTTGATTTTCAGATCAGAGAATCTCGGTAGCTTGCAGATGTGGGTGAAGATGTACTTGGAAGAAGAGGTTTCTGTGATCCGTTTCTAAGTGAAAACTGCTTCCCTTTGCTCACTACCTGTTTAATGTCACTCATCAGGGAAGCCTTGGCCACGCCTCCATATACACAGCAGCGCCCTGTTCCCCCCTCTCACACTCAGCCCATGGTTATTGTTTCCCCCACTCCCACCTATTGGAATTTAAGCCCCTCCAGGGCAAGGAATTCGTCAACTTCTTCACCCTCTATCCTTAGATCCCAGATAATTGTTTAACAAAGGACTGTAAGATTAAAAAACTTGCACACACCCTTTAACTCACTTAAGCCCCCTTTTTACAGAGGAGGAGAAAGACTCGTAAGGCTATTAACTGGCCAAGCTGAGGCCTGACTCTGGGTGAGCCACCTTCTCTGTCCTCCCCATCCTGGATTTTAGGGATAAAAATGGGCAAGATTGTGCAGAGGATAAAAAAAAAAGTTAGCAACTTGGTTTATGTGGTTGTCTAACATTCAACAAAGCACTTTTTTTTAAAATCTTATTTATTGATTGATTTAAGAGAGAGAGAGAAAAGCATCAATTTCATGTTCCCCTTACTTATTCATTCATTGGTTGCTTCTTGTATATGCCATGACCTGCAATCGAACCTGCAATCTTGGTGCATCAGGACGATGCTCTAACCAGCAGAGCTACCCAGCCAGGGCTCAACAAAGCACTTTGAGTTTGTTTTCTGTGGGACTCTGGAGAGAACTCCATTCTTCATAATACAAGAGACCTACAGCTTCTAGAGCTCTCCACCCCCCTGGGCCACTGCCCTCACCCAGGTCTCTCCAGGGGCAGGTTGAGTGATGCCCAGAATGAAGAGAAACTGGGGAATTGGGAGGTAGGAAGGGGTCAGGCTAAGTCAGGAGAAGAGCAGGAAATCCCAGAGAGCAGGCCTTCATGGAGGCAGCCTCCAGTTGCATGAACTCCACCCTGCGTGGCTGTGTGTCCAGATGATAGCCAGGACATCAGTCCAGCGGTTTTCCCATTGGCTTATATGCTCTGCAAGGAAAGACTACGCCTTCTGGTAAATAACCCAGGAAACTATACTTAATTTTTTTTTCTTTTGAAAATAATTGTTTTTGTCCAAATAATATACACGTATTGAAAAATTACAGGAAATTCTAAAATGAATGCCAAAACCACCTGAAATCCCACCCTCTAGAGATAATTGTACTAATACTTTGTTCAGCATTCTACTGGGTATTATTTAATTCACCTATACAAATATAGATATAACATATATCATAGATATAACATATAACATCTGACCATAACTTTACCTTCACAGTTTTATTCTCTGCATGTTGTTTTGCAATCTGACATTTTTTTAAAATCAATGTTTGATATAATGTTTGATATAATGCTGTGGACATTTTTATATGTCCTCAACATGATAAATATAGTTCTACATCCCAAGTATGGTTGCCAAGTATTATGTGTATATATTATTCTTTTCCTAATGAGCCTCTTATTGTAAAATTAATTTGTACTCAATTCTTTGACATTAGAAAAGTTCCTAAAACATTGTCTATTCTCATTAAATGACTAACATCGGTGTCGCTGGGACAAAGAATCTGTACATTCTATATTTGAAAACGTATTGGCACACTGCCTTCCATAACAGAAGCCAAAATACACTGCCACCAACACAGGCATTGTGTTTGCAATTTGACTTTACCCTTTTGTCTTCATATCAGTTTCATAGGTCAAAAATGATGTACCCAATGTACCTTGGGTATGAAGGTCCCACACAGGGGCTACAGAAGTGCCACACTGCTGTGACAGGAAATGTGGGTCTGTGTTTTCCTCTTTGAAAGCGATGTGAAAGTTAAGTAGATTTGCAATTAGCCTTTCTCCTAATATTAACAGGTTAGGATCCTCATCAATTTATACAAAAAAGGATATCCTTTGGGGGTCTGGAATGCAGTTGGAAAAGAATTTGGCTTCCAGAAGGGCTCATTGTTTAAAGGAAACTTGCTCCCAAAGCCAGCGCCTTTGCCAAACGAAAGACAATACCGCCACCCACGTTATCAAGGCCACATCTTCCATGTGCAGTGGATGGAGTTTTGATTTTTTTCTTCCAAAGAAATGCCACATACATCTGTTTTTAGAAACTCAGACTGCATTTGCAGAACCTGTTCAAAATGGCCCTCCTGTGTTTTTTCACCAGATCCTGAGCTACCTTTCAGAGACAACACACCAAACACATCAGACGCACGTGCACAGGAGAGAACCTTGACCTCCAGCTGCACTGGAACCAAATCTTCTCCCGCCCCCCACAACCATGGGAACCAAAGCATGGGGACATAACCAGAACTGGCAAATGGAACCTTCCAGAAGCCCAGTGTCTGTGGTCCAGGAAGGTCTGGTGCAGGAGTCCCTTACCATAAATGGCCAGGTTCCCAAGCTCTCCCATTAAAACTTGCCCCAGCAGCACCTCCACATACTTGCTCCCCTAACCCTATTAACCGACTCTCACTCCCATTGTAAGCCATGGAGGACTCTGGGTTCTCTTCCATTCTCCTTGCGCAGCGCCTGCAATAAAGCAACTCTGATTCCTCCAGTACAGTTGTGTTCAGGGTTTGGCTCTGCTGTGCTTCAGGCAGAGGATCCCTCTTCCTGTTGAGCTACAGGACTGAGTGCCACCTCCTCCAGGAAGCTTTCCTGGACTGAACCTCCTAAGCAGTTAGATGAGTGTCCTTGATTTTTCTCTTCAGTATGTACTTCCACTATGTGCCTACCAGAGTTCATCGTACTTCCTGTGTAGAGGTCTGCTCCTGAATTAGGAGTTTCTTGGAAGTAAGGACTGTGTCTTTTCAGGGGGCACACAGTAGACATCAACACTACGCATTGCTGACTAAGTGGAAGAACCCGGACTTGAAATAGAGCTGGTGTGTGCAAGACTCATGTTTCGGTACCTAAGTATATCCAAGAGAGAGAAAATGCATCTGGGACCAAAAAAAGAGTCATTCCTTATGATGAATGGCCTGTGTCCATATGCAACCCACGGTTAGACTTCTTAAACTACAGGCAGAATCATGTTTTTCTCTAAACAAACGGAGGTGCCAGATGAATGAATGTGTCTACTCTTTTCTCATTCTTTTCTTCCTGATTCTCATAAGTAGTCCACTTCTATTTTTCAAATCATTTTAGTAGATCTCTCCCTTGATCTGGCAATGTAACAAAACCTACCAAGTCCAAGTCTCAAAAAATTTGAATTTAAGCACTAAGTCAGATTAGCATCAAATTGAGATAGCAGAACATTCCTCACTCCCCCAAGGAAACTTTGTGATTACAATAAGTAGAAAAGAGGGGAAAAAATGGTTAGAGGAATTGAAAATGAATTCCTTCTCACTCCTAAACCTGTAAGAACCTCATTTTCTTGACTGAGTACTCCAATACCATGGTAGTAAACATCCCTTCTTATTTTAAGTAGCAGCTCTGACTGATAAAGGCCATGTTCTGATTTACGGGCTATTGGCTTCTGAGTCTTACACTGAATTAGCTAAGTTCACAAAGCAGTACAGTGAACATCTCAGTCTTGCTTCTCCCCAACTTACTGGTAATTAATCCCCCACCCTTACTTGAATAGAGGCCAGAACATGACTCATATCCATCTCCTGTTTCTCTAAGCAACCCCCATCTTCTAATTAAGCATAACACTTTCAAGTTCTGTATGAATTGACATCGCTCAACGGATCTTTCTTGGAATACTAAAAATGGACGCGTGTGATTATAATAATACAAAAGGATATTGTTTTGTCCTTCCTCAAAGAGTAACTCACTGATATCTCCTGAAAAAGAGAGGGACATGCAATGGTTCTAGCCTGCTAGCCCATCGCAATTAGGAAACGAGGGGTGCCCCATAGACTGGTTTATGTTTCCTCCTCATGGAAAACAAAGCTCTAACGATCACACTGCTGCAACCGCATTATCAACAATGGGCTCAATGGGCGGCTTCTCATACATGTCAAGGCCATGCTTTAGAACCGGCCCTACGTGTGCCCAGGAGCGTTACCAGCACTATGTCCATCCTGGCCTCTGAAACTTTTCAGAAACTAACGCTCTACTTTTAAAAGACTAAAGGTAACATTCAATAACCTGGTTTACAGTCCAAGCGGCCCTGTCTTCAAATGTTATTCCTCAAGTCCTATATTTAACCGGGAAATTCAGCGAATGGTCACAGCTGGCCTTCAGATGGACTCTAGTGCCATGCACATAGTAGGTGCTTCATGAATATCTGAATAAATAAAGTAGGATGGGGGTTTTTTTTGTGTTGCTGTTGTTGTTTTTTTGTTTGTTCATTTGATTTTTTTGCTTGTTTTTTGTTTCTTACTAGGAAACTAGAAACAGAGGAAGAAGGTTAAGTATGCTTTGCTTCACAATGGTTGGCATAGCAGAGGGCATGAAATATGAGATTCTTAGCCAAATTGAACTCAAGAAAAGGCTACAGGCTAAAGATGTCAACTGTAAGCCAATGACTGCTGCCAAAGAAATCCCTAAGGAGTCTAAAATGTTAAATAATTACCTTTCAACTTATAGAGTGGGAGAATGTCAGATATAATCTAGAATTTAGATATGGCTCAGTTTGTTAAGCAACTGAACAAAACTGAGAGACACCATGAGTAGCGACGTGGAGAGAACAATGAGTAGGTGCAGGAAAGTTTGAATAATGCCCTTTTAAAATGGAACTAAAGGCCCCCAGCTGCCTTAGAGCTCTCACATCCAGCAGACAACTTCTTGGACTATGTCTGATTGTGATTTTCAAGGTGGAGTTTCATTTGCTTTATTGCCTAAATGATAAGGTTCAAATTTCCCAGTATAATGCTAAACAACGTGCTGGCATTCTTATATAGACAGGGATTTTGCAAATTCAATGAACTTGGGAGTTGAAAAAAGTTTATCAGATTCACCCCTTTCTTATTTGAAGAAACTGAGCCCAGAGAGGGTAAGTGATGAGGGGGTGATGAAGTGCTGTATGTACAGATCATGGGTTAACCTGGAGCTCCTTACTGAGTGTTTGGGTCATGGGCAAATTTCTTAACATCACAAAGTCTTAGTTTCCTCAACTATAAGAGAGGGATACTAACACCAACCCTTTCAGGATTATTGAGAAGGGTTATGCAAAATAAAAGTACTTTGCAGAGTGCTTTACAGATGTTAAAATGGTCAAGAAATAATGGTTATTATTATTGCTACTAGAGGCCCGATGCACAAAATTCACCCACTCAGGGCAGGGGGAGGGGGTAAGAAAGGGGGGTCCCTCAGTCCGGCCTGCACCTTCTCGCAGTCCGGGAGCCCTCAGGGGATGTCCAACTGATGGCTTAGGCCCACAGAGGGAGTGGGCCTAAGCCGTCAGTCGGACATCCTTAGTGCTGCTGCAGAGGCAGGAGAGGCTCCCACCACCGCCACTGTACTTGCCAGTCATGAGCTGGACTTCTGGCTGAGTGGTGTTCCCCCTGTGGGAGCACGCTGACCACCAGGGGGCAGCTTCTGTGTTGAGCATCTGCCCCCTGGTGGTCAGTGTGCATCATAGCGACTGGTTGTTCTGCCATTTGATCGATTTGCATATTAGCCTTTTATTAAATAGGATTTTATCACAGGGCCTGACATTAGTAAGCATTCACTAATCAATAGTAATCATGGTTTTTATTAATTTGAATTACTATTGCCAAGGTAGCAGAGACCATTTATCTAGGTAACTGCGCCAGAACCCAGGTGGCCTAAATCCATTATCTTTGTTTTTCTAAAGCACTTGCCTTTAAATAATCAAAACCAGGATTCCCTGCACTAACCATCGGTTGAGGAGCATTCGTCAAGAGTTCACAGGAGAAAAATGTGACATTCACAAGGTCTGTTGAATGGGAGTGTGTTTGGATCATTGTTGTGCATGAAACCAAGAAGTGAGCTCTTTTCTTACAGCGGGGCGCGAACTCACTGAGAGATTGCACAGCACGGATGGGGAAATACTCCTCAACCCACACTTTTTTATATAAGTGCCCATCTTTTGTGGAGTAACCCTTTAGCAACTAGATACAACTATAGGGAAGTCGCAAGCTGCTGGGGAAAATATTGCAAGAGTTTTTGCGTGTTCGGGTTTTTGGTTTGTTAGAGCAGCCGCTTCCCCAGCTGACAGGCGGGAGACTCACGTGGGAAGCGCGTTACCATACAGAAGGCCTGAGGTCCCTCCTGGCGGTTTGCACTTCTAACAAGACCCCCCCAATCTGCTCGCTGGATGCTGCTGGTCAGAGGAACTCGCTTGGAGGAGCAAGGCCGTGTCTGGACTAACTTGGTGAAGTTCATGAGTAATTATCACGAGTGTTTAGGAGGCAGACCCCAGTGAGAAGCAGGCAAGAAGGCTTTTGTGTCACCTGCTGAGCAGACGTGTGATTTATAGCTTCGCTGCAGCCGAGCCCAGCCAGGCAGAAGGGACAGCTCAAGACCTGTCCGTGCCTCTGGAGCCACGAGCCAGCTGATGGCCACATCTGGCGAGGCTTCCTGCCTTTACTGAGAAGCTGTGGTTTTCGTTGTGGCGCCTCAACAAACTGGCATCCTGCTCTGCCCCCCTTGACAGGGTTCTGTTTGGACCAAGGATCACCTAAGGCACCAAAGTTCATTGAGAGTGACCTGCATTCTAGTTTTCACAACGTTAAGGGCCTTAACGCTTTTGAAAACTCTTTGGACTATGTTTTGCAACTTTCTGTGTATCTGAAATGATTGCAAAATAAACATTTTAAATGTCCCAAAGACTAAAATCCTGGAGTTTTCTACCTTTTTAATATACTACTTGATATATTTATCCATTATATTGCTCCCATTCAGAATATTTTCTTGGTAGCCGCACTACACGTTTGCTGCTTGACTATAATAAAGAATAAATACTATCTGAACGGTCTCTTCTAAGTTGCTGAGACAGCGCTGGCATTTAGTCAACTGAAATGTCAAAGCCACCCTCTCTGAGTATCAAAATTGATCACAAACATCTTTCCCTCACTGCTCTCAGTACCATTTTTTCCATGTGAACTCTGAGAGCACTCTGTATCATATCACTTAACAATTACCTCTTATTTTTAAGCTCTTTTCAGATAAGATGTTTGCCTCCCAAAATAAATGGTTACGTTTTAAAACTGCAATTTACAGAGTGTCCCTTATGTGTTCATCTCCGCACAGAACACAAGGCTGGCCACAGAGTAGAAATTCACCTGATATTTGTCAGAAGAGGAATGGGGGAGAGATTTTCCTACCCAGGTGACCACACATTGTAGCCTTTCTTCACAGTCAGTGTCTTCCGAACAGTGAATACTTAATCCGCAGATTCCCCTTTGAGAAATAGGCCCAATCCACCGTATTCTCCCAGATAAAAGCAAATCGTAGGTCTAAACAGAAAAGCCCAGCCTAAAGTCTACGTGGAGTGTCTCAAAGCTCCTGGGGGTCCTTTGAGATATCACCCCAGCCAGGAGCTCTGGGCTCACATTCCTCTGGCTCTAATCAGCCTCTCCCCACCCCCGCCCGGGTCCGGGCCCCCATCTCCCACTGAGCTGGTCATAGAACCAAGCCTCAGAATCCTCCTTTGTTAACGACTGCACCGGTGGCTAAGTGAGGTCCTCCATGCAGAGCACCTGGCACTGGCCCTGGATCAACCCTGAATAACGTAGCAAGTGCTCAGTAAACAGGAAGGATTATCCTTCCTCCAGGAAAGTGGGGGGCACCAGGCACTGATTTAAGAGTCAGCTCTCTAAAGCTGCATTTGCAGAAGAGCAGGAAGAAAGGAAAGGAAGAGGCAAAAAGTGCGTTGTCTCCAGACCTAAATTTCCCCAGGATTCAAGAAACTCACAAGAGTTGCCTCAGGGGGCACTAAATTGCTGCACACCACATTAATTTTGCCCAGATGTACTAAATACTTGTAAATTTAATTTGCATATGAGAGAAAGAGAGAGAAGAGGGAAGAAGAGGAGAGAGGGAGAGATGGAGGATGATGCCCAGCTTAAGAGACATATCCCCTCCTGTTTGATGCAGAAATGGGAATTTTTTTATTTTTCAGTTTTTTACATATTTTTATTGATTTCAGAGAGGGAGAGGAGATAGAAACATCAATAATGAGAGAGAATCATTGATCGGCTGCCTCCTGCACACCCCCTATCAGGGACCAAGCCTGAAACCCAGGCATGTGCCCTTGCCCAGAATCAAACCCAGGACCCTTCAGTCGGCAATCCGCCACTCCATCCGCTGAGCCAAACCAGCTAGAACCAGAAATGGGAATTTTGAATAGTAATTAGGAAAAGGGAGTTGCCATGGCAAACAGTTCGGTTCACCAGTAAATAAAACCATGAGGTGGTCAGTAAGAAACCCAGCCACGTGTGCACTGAGCTGCCTGTGTAACCAAGAAGACAGGTCAGAACGGCGTATTTGATTCTGAGCAGGCCTTTGCCTTCGGCCTGGTTCCCTCCTAGAGACCCACACCCACACACCCCGCTTGTTACTGCATTACTTCACACTCTCTCCACCTTGTTGGCACTTTCACCCTTCAGAGCTCCTAGGCTATTTACTTCTCTTCTGTCATCTGTGTGAGGCAGGTGGGGGTGCAGATCACTGCCCACGTTCTTCAGAGATGAAAGAAATCAGGCGCAATTGAGTGAAATCACTTGTTGACAGTGACAAAGGCAACCCCTAAGGGCACCCAAGTACACTTCCACCTTCCTGACTCCCAAGTCAGGGCTGGTGCCAGTTCAGACCCTACTCGCCTTTGAACTCGGCTGTACTCAGAGGCAGGTACCTGGCCCAGGCCCATGCCCTCAACCATTTCTCCAAGGTCACAGAGGTCAGCTATGGAAGGATGGCACCCCGCTACCCACCGACCCTCCCTCCCCCAGGCTCTCCTCTTGGACTTCCTGGCACCTCTACCAGCCAGCACCTCTACCAGCCAGCACCTCCATGCAAGGAGCCTGTGGGACAAAGATGCCCTCTCTGTAATCAGACCCTCGCTTCCCACATCCTCGGCAGCGGAACCAGACGGAAGAGGCCTCCACTGTTTGTTTTTTTACTGCTGAGCTGGCGAGGATGGACGTTGTGGATTTACAATTAGAAGCAGCATGGTTCTTCAAATATTAATATTAATAACGACAATGCTGAGCACATGAAAAGGTCTTTTCATCTTCAAAGCACTTTGAAGACATTAACTCGTTAGCTGGCCCTTCGCTCCCTTGGAAGGACAGGTAGGTAGGAATCTCAGGAGCACCCATGGCCACCCGACAACCCGGCTGAGTAGCCGGTGCCAGCAGCAGCAGAAGGGGTTTCTGGGGAGATAAAAAGGCCAGGCAATCCAGAACCACAGCTGATGAAAGGTCAAGGTGCCAGTCATTTACAAATCAAATGGAGCTGCCGGGTTATCATTCGGATCTGTATTGACTGTTGCTTAGCAAACATCTCTCTTGTCAGTTCCATGAAGTAGAAAGAAAAATGGCCTTGAGGTTAACAAAATAATGACTCCTAAGATAATAAGGATCACCTACAATCCAATGCCTTGATCTCAGTAACCCAGCATCTTGTCAATGATCCGTCCACATAAAAATGCTACTTTAAAAGTGGGCAGCAGAGACTTTTAACAGTAGATGAGAAACCACAAAATGGAACTGCTGGAGAAAATCGCTAAGTAGCGGGGGATGGCCGTCCACACCTCCTGCTTTTCCATAGCAGTGCCCCTCCAGCCCAGCTCTGCGGGGAAGGGAGAAATGCCCACTGACTCAGAGACCCCCTGCCCCGTCTTAACTATCGTCCAAAAGACAAGGCAACCCTTGGAAAACTGAGCCCCAAGTCAGGGGAATACACCCAAAAGGCTGGTGTAGCTTGCTCTATTCAAACCCGCAGCAATTTCCTCCCTATAAACCAACTCATTAAGCTGCTAGAAAAAAAAAGATGTAAAGCAATAGGCTACGAGGAGTGAAAGAGGGAAAAATAAAAAAAATGTCTACGTTTAACGACAGCGCCAGTTCTTTGGAAGTGCTCCAAAATGCCAAGAAAATTCAGAGTTTCGACCTGTAATCTCTGCATATCTAAAACGTGCACGACGTTGTTTTATAAACCAGGAAAGAGAGTGAAACAGTGTTGGTTTTAGACTATTTGAATGAGATTAGGAAGTATTCTTGAAGATTGTTATGAAACAAGTGCACGGAAAACACAGGAAAATGGGAAAAGAGAAAGCCCACTTGTATCCTCAAAGTCCCCATCAATTTACCATTTAATGAGACAGGATTTAAAAAAAAAAAAAAAAGTAAAGGGAAAATGGCCTGCGAAGTTTTAGGCAGAAACTCACATCAATTTACCATTTAATGAGACAGGATTTAAATTTAAAAATTTAAAAAGGAAAGGGAAAGTGGCCTGCGAAGTTTTAGGCAGAAACTCACACCTCACTTACTACTTTGCCGGAGAGACAGGGCGAGGAATCAATCAGTCCTGAGTGAGCGTCCCTCAATGTCTAGCTCTCTTTCCAACTACCTGCGGGAATCCCGGCTCCGTGGCAGGAGGATGCAAAGACCATAATGCTCCTAATAGAGCTGCCTCCTTAAATTGGGGGGTGTGGTCAAGCCTGGGAATGCGGAGGAAAAGGCAGGATTCTGTTAGCCCCTGACATCACAACCGCAGCAACTAGGAAGGCTTTGTAGTTTAGGTGGACAAGCAAGTAATGCTACTGGCTGGGGCAACATAAAATCACACCTTTTTCCTATCCTTCAAATTACCCTCCAATTAGATGTAACTCAGCCATTGGGGGTCAGGGGGAGGGAGATGGGTGAAGGGGAACTAGCTCAGTGGGTACCACCCTGGCTCAGCTTTTGCTCATGCATTTTGATTTTACTCTTATTGGATTTGTGAGTGTTTAGGCTTCATATTTCTTGACTCTCCGTGGAGCCTTGATTCACCCAGGCAAGAGGACAGGCGAGGGAGAGGACCAGGCTGTCAAAAAGAGGGTGCCCACTGCCCAGTCACCTGCTCCGGCTTCTGCTGTCTCTCTATGAACCGGATGTGAGATGTGATGTTTCTTGAGGAAAAGAAAATAATACTGTGGAAGGGAGCTGACCAAATAGCAAGCTGTGATTTCTAAAAAGTGAAACAAAAGGATGCTCTTCATAGAAGCCCAGTTTTAGGTCATTTCTAAAATAGATTAGTTTAAGGCCCGGAGCCATGGTCCACAGTGCAGGAGTAAAAGTGCAAAAATAGTCCTATAGCTCTCATGGGGAGAACATGTGAACAATGTGAAAATGATACATCTGCTCTGGGTGAAAACAGAGAGTATCTTCTATTCATATATTCAGAACTGTGGTGAGAATGTTACAATGTGGTATCATTTCTGTATGTAGGGTTATTTCATTACAGAAATTGTGTGTGTGTGTGTGTGTGTGTGTGTGTTAATCCTCACCTGGGGATATTTGTCCATTGATTTTTGGAGATGGTAGAAGGGAGGGGGAATAATTACCACCAAACCACTTGCTGTTCTTATTGTGAAGAAATCATGTTCCTTTTCTCAACATAATGAGATACATTGCGCCCTGGCTGTTGTGGCTCAGTTGGTTGAGCACCGTCCTGTACACCAAAAGGTCTCTGGTTTGATTCCTGGTCAGGGTACATACCCATACCCAGGTTTCAGGTTTAATCCCTGGTCAGGGTGCATACAGGAGACAACCAATCAATGTTTCTCTTTCACATTGATGTCTCTTTCTCTCTCTCTCTCTCAAAATCAATAAAAATATATTATGTATATCAAGTTAGTATCTCCTAAGAGGGAAAATGGAGAAGATGAATTTCCAAAATCTTAGCCCAAGAGTGCTGAACCCTTCCCCCATCAGCCTCCTCTCACTTCCACCCAAGACCCAAAGTGTAGCATCACGTTCACGGCGACCTACAGTGATTCTGCAAACCACCGTCAGCACGCAATAAGAGTTACATTTGAACTGAGCAATGACATTAAGTGTAGTGAGACACAGGGCAAAATATCAGCCACTTATTATATTTCGCATAGTCTCCCTTCTTTCGGCTGCTTCAGAAGATTCCATATTTGCAGGAGAGCAGTATCTAAACAAATTATCAAAACTGAGTAGGGGCAAAATCCAGAGGCTCTCACAAGTGCAGTCGTCACCAAATGTCAAAGGGGCCCCGGAAGATAAGATGAAAGGGAAGCGAGGAGCGAAGAACCGTTGTCTATTCGCGCTCCAGCTCTGGAACTTCTTATCCTGTGCTCTGTAATGAATCTATCTCCTTCCCATGATCAAAAGCCAAGCCTTTGTCTTGAGCCCCAGATGGATCAGAAGTGGCACACGTACGTGTGCGTGCACATCTGGTACCCAGGTGCTGGTCCTTCTGTGTGCCAGAGAGCCCACGGAGAGGCTGGGGTTCTTGGCGTAGTCCTCCCAGGACCCCACGGTGAGTTGTTCCATGATTGTTTGGACCAACTTCCTGTTGCCTCCTTCCTCTCCGCAATGCAAAATGGGCTGGGGAGAGGGGCCCAGATGGACACCCTGAAAAGTAGTTTAGATAAACATGGAAGAGATACTTCGCCATCCTGGTTCTCTGGAACCTGCCGAACATCCTTTAGGTCCCATAAATTCAAATCCACACAGCAGATGACTGTGGGAATATAGCGCACTCGCAACCCATCTCTAACTCCCACCTTCTTTGACTCTATTATTTTTTCCTCTGTATTTTGGTTCCTATGACCCCCATTTCCTCCTCCCTCAAAATACCTTTTCCCTCACTCTGTCAATCTAATTCCTACAAAGTTCTCTTTAAATTTTAATTTGTGTGTGTGTGTGTGTGTGTGTGTGTATTTCCCCCC
>NW_006299479.1:1252320-1259852 GCF_000327345.1 Myotis davidii | reverse complement strand
AACATCAATAATGAGAATCATCAATCAGCTGCTCCCTGCACGCCCCCTACTGGGCACCGAGCCCACAACCTGGGCATGTGCCTTAACCTGGAATTGAACCATGATCTCCTGGTTCCTGGGTTGACACTCAACCACTGAGCCACACCAACCAGGCTAAATTTCCATTTTTAATTACAAAATTAATATGTGGTTGTAGCATATTCAAACAATACTGAAGTGTTTGTGGGTTAAACTGAAGTCACCACCTCTGTCCCCTCTGTCCCCTTTCACCCAATCTCACACCAGAAAGTTAATGACTGCTTCCAGGTTGACATGCTGCCCTTGGACTTGTTCCCACGCCCTTTTCACTGGCGTATGCCATGTGTGTTGTTCTGCATCTTGTTATCACGCATTCGGCAGTACACTGGTTCGTGCCTTCTTTCCATGTCAGCTCCCATCAGAGCAGCCTCATCAATTTCAGCAGCTAAGTCACAAGCTCCAGCTCGAGTCCTCTTTCCCCTCTGTTATTCGGAACACCCCAGCCTCCTTTACCTGCACTTTTCCACGCAGCCATCTTCGTGTTCATATGTTGTCACAATGTGCTATTGGAGTTTGCATTATTTCCTTCCCATGTCTTTCCGGCCTTATCGCCCCTCTGTGCTTGTTAAGTCAGCAGTAGTCACAGAAAGTGCTCCCCAGCCTATACCCTTGAACACAGCACATATTCATATGGTCTGGATGAGTGCAAGAAGTTATGGTTTGACAGGTCAACATATAGTATGTACAGTAGGATGCCATTTTTATTGAAAACTAAAAGCATAAATTACCCACATATTGAGTGATCAATTCTGGTGGTAGGGGAGATTTTTTTGTTCTATTCTTGTTATATTTGTATTTTCTGATTTTCATAGAAAGTTGTATTCCATCTGTAATTAGAAAAAAAATTCATTTTTCACTATGTGATTTTAATGGCTGATTCAGATGACAGAAGAGCTCAGTGCTCTAGCATAGACTCTGAGGTTAAACAGCCCCATTTGAATCCAGGCCCTGCTTTCTCCTATGTTACCGGGGGCATTTTATTGAAGATTCCTGATCTTTAGTTTCCTCGCGTGAATGATACTATGCGCCTCAAGGATTACTGTGAGGATCGAAGAGGTAGTGAGTGTTGCGCAATTCATTGAGTTTGGACTCGATAATATTAATCACTGTCGTGAATGGTAGGGCTGGACCCAAGGCTTCTATTTTCCAACCCCATGTCATCTCACCACACTGCCTGAGTGTTCAGAATAGGAGAATCCAGAGGCCGGTCCTCCCCCGGTTGGAGTGCTGGTTTGCTGACCAAGAGAGAAGAGATTGCGGCAGCACCCAGTCATGGAGCTGGGACACAGCATCCAGCTACAAGCTTGGACATAGAAGGCAGCCACGGAGCTAGAACATGGCACCCAGTCACAAAGCTGGGATGGAACCTAGCTACGGAGCTGGGGCACAGCACCCAGCCATGGAGCTGGGATACTGTATCCAGTCACAGAGCTGGGCCACTACACCCAGTCACAGAGCTGGGACACAGCATCCAGCCACGGAGCTGGGACACAGCATCCAGCCACTGAGCTGGGACACAGCATCCAGCCACGGAGCTGGGCCACGACACCTGGCCATAGACAGAGCAGGGACAGACTTGCTGGGAGAAAGGGTCCTGCTGAGTCTGGAGCAGCTGCTGCTGTATCTGAGGGGCTCACACCAAGTAACACTGACTGCATTAATTTTTTCTTTCGAAACAGTCCACTGATTTCAGATTGCATCTGGTCTTGGAGTCAACCCTTTCCTCCCAAGAATACCACAGAACCAACAGAACCAACCCTTTAACTTTCCTCACACCTGCTCTCTCGTCACAATTTAGAGGACAGCTCACTCTCATTGAAGGGGCACCGAGACCATTACTCTCTTTCCTGACCTATATTGGATAAAGTGATCCTACAGTTTCCACCCATCATTCACGGGAGGCCATCAGGGATTCTCAGACACAGACTGGGCTCTACTTTCTCCAAGGAGCTCAGGAAGCCACCACCTCAGCTCCAACTGTTCACTCGCTCCGTGCCTCCAATATCCTTCCACCTGTGCCCTAGGCCCAGTCTAACTCAGGACCATATGCTCAGACAAGACGTACTTCTCAGGGCAGGGCCATCATGACTCACAGTTCTAGAAGCCATGAGTTTGAGAGCTGGGCAGAATCTTTAGGGTTCTGAGATCTCATCACCTTTCGTATACAATCAGAGAGATTAATTTCTTGTTTAAGGGAACACTGAGAAATAAATTTGCCACATTGCTTCAAAGCTAATGGTTACCTACCTATAGAAATCATCATTGGCTCCATATTGAGCATCTTGAGTCAGTCCAAAGGTCTATGCTTGGAGCTAGGGTAACCAGTACATGAGAAATAAAATGCAAATTAATTGAACTGTTGATGGAGTAATTCTTCCATTTTCACAACAAATTGTTTGGGGACTCAGTGGCTAGCTCAGTCCCCAGTAGACCAAGGAGAGGAAAGAGCAATCCAATGACCCACAAAAGATCATCATGAGTTTTGCCGTTTCAAAACATGCTTAGGACCAGAGGTCCAGAAACCAAGTCAGCTGCAGCTGTGAATGAATTGAGAGATGTATAGAAAGTCACATTTATCCATTGTTAATGTACTCGATATTTTGGCCTGGTGCTAGAGAATGATTTGAAGTAGATTGGTTTTGAGCCTTTATGGAATACCATTTCAACCAATTCTCAGGTTTACTGCTGTCCTGGATACATCCCTTTCTTCCTCAGAATGGCCAACACTATCCCTGAACTCAGGGACAAGAAGACAAACTGAGATCCAGATGTCTCAGGCATTATACACATCTGCTTTCAACCTGAATTCTACCTCTGCAAGAAAGCTTTCTCTGACCACGCCAACTCCTTTCTCTCACTAGATTACATCTCTCATTATATGTTTTAGTAGTGTACTATTTTATCTTTTCTAATAAGACTTATACTGTAGTGGGTTTTTTTCAGTGAATGTCCATCTCCTTTGTTTATTATAAAATTACAGAGGGTTGGATATGGATCAACCTTATTTACCATGGTTCCAGCAATTCTTATCATTGTGCCTGAAACCTAAAGTAAAGGCTAAAAAAATATCTGATGGGTAGATAAATGAGCGGATGGATGGATCAATGGTTGGATCAATGGATAGATGGATGGATGAACAATGGACAGATAGATGGTTTAGTGAATGAAGAGATATATAGATGGATATTTGCATGTTGGCTATATACTACCTAATTTACCTACAATTTCTTAACTTTGGTTCTTTGGTCCTTGATCCTTCTCCCATTGATGGTCCTGTTGTCACACAGCATGATACAAAATCCTGGTGCCCAACTCTGACCTAGAGTGCACATTACATACCTGTTTTAGCGTGAACTTTTTCCCAATTGACAAAAATAAACTTGTCAGGAAAATAATTTATTTTTTATGGAGCAAAAAGTAAAGTGAAGCACTGACAATTAAACAGAAAATTCAGGCTGTGTAAACAGACAGCATGAGTCACCTCTTCACACCAGAATTTTTGGGGAGGAGTCTGTTATATGGGTAATTCAGTCTATAAACAGACAGCATGAGTCACCTCTTCACACCAGATTTTTTGGGGGGTCTGTTATATGGGTAATTTAGTCTACATCTGATGTGTTTTTCTTTTACTATTTGAGTAGTTGCCTCAATATATAGAACAGAAGCAATTGACCTGTTATTTCTGGACTAATACTAGACTTCTGGGTTTTATTTTCCTCCTCGTGGCTTTTCCTGGAGAAAACCCCTACAATATGTCACTTGCTCTTGTCAATGGCTATTGGCCACAGGAAACCCTTCACAATGTACAGGTATGCAGAAAAGAGATCCCAATAGTGATTTGGGGTGAACATAGAGTGTGGAAAGAAACACTTTGGTTGTACAAACCAGTATTTTAACTCCCCAATAGGCATATAGATCAGTTACTTGCAGCGCCGTTAAAAAACAACAACAGCTAAAGAAATCACATAAACTTAACTCAACCTTTACACCAACCAGAAAGCATCTGGAATGACCAAAAGATGCTGACCTTGCTCCCAGGGAGAGGCCTGTGACCGAGAGAATTGGCTCACTATCTAATGAATTTGTATTCCTAATTAGGCAGTCTCCTGCTACTGGCATCATAGCGCGTCCCTGGCCGAAGCACAACAAGATACAGTCAGGGACTTGTTATCTTACTTTGGTGGCATTTCAAAAATGAGCTTTTAGAAATTCTGAGGGTTTGGATAATAGATATTTTTAAAAAGGGCCAAAAGAAACACAAGAGACATAGTGGAAAACAGTGTTGCTCTTTGCTTGGAGTGAGGCAAAGTCTTCTGGTGGGTCAGGAGGGCTGGTACTTGTCCAGATTCGAGAGGTCAGCTCTAAAGGTGACCAACATTCAAGGAAGCTTGGACTGAAGAATCTATGTTGAGATTATGAAATCAATAATTCCTCTAAAATCACTTCCCACAATTGAAATTCAAGGACTTTCATCTTGAACCCAAGAGCAACTCTGCTTTTTTTCCTCTTTTACCAAATAATCATCAATTTAAAAATATATAACATAATCTAAATGTGAGAAATGTGGAAAAAGTCAAAACAGAAGATTCAATTGATCTATAATCTTCCATCTAGAGATAGCCAGTGATAACACTTCAAGTTTCTCTTTCCAGTCTTTCTAAGTAGATAAGTATTTTTTATTTTACAGTAAATAAAATTGAGCACATTACACATGGTATTTTGACCTATTTTTTTAAGTTATACATCTTGACTTCCATTTAATGCCATTAAATGGTTCTACAGCATTTTTTAAAGCTGCCAGCTATGCTCACATGTACTCCCAAAAGTCTAGAAATTTAGCTAGCACCAAATCATTTTATACTGACTCTTAGTAATAAAAAGAATTATGAGATCTGGATTCAATTTCTACTTCTACTAAGTAGTTATATCTTTGGGGGCAAGGTGTCTGGGCATTGATCGGTCTTCTCATCTATAAAGTAAAGACTACCTCGTTGATTTCTAGAAAGTGCAAGAGGAAGACTTCTGGCACATAAATCACATAATGTACAGTTTCTTCACGGTTCCACTGCGCCCACTATGTAGCCCCCAGATGAGAAGGATTGCCCCTTTCCTTCATCCTTTGATTTGCTCCCCTTTCATTTTTTCCATTTCCTTTCTCCTGCAACAATGAAACATGATGCCTTTGATCTGCTCATCAGAGGATGGGTAGCTGGCTTCTTCTGCAGCACTTGTGCAAATTCTCCTGCTGGGAGGTCAGCTTGGAGCCCCAGGCACAAGGCAGGTATGCCTACAGGTGTTCTCGCCACCAGGCTCACCTGGGCTCTGTGCTCCTGGCGCAGAAAACTGACTCCTGGAACTTCAAGTCTGTCTCTGCCTTCTTGAAGTCTCCAGCTAGAGAAAGACTGAAAACAAATGTAGAAGGCAGATTCGTTTTCTTTGGATCACAAACAGAAACCTTCATCTCTTCCGCTTCTAGAGGGGCCAGTAGGAGTCTGTGTTCCACATCAAAGAGAAGCTAGGAAGAGGGAATGTTTTCCCACACTTGGCCTACAGAAATGAATGGGAGCATCAATTTGCCCATAATTTGGCATCTAAAGGAACTCCCGAGATCTGATGCAGTAGTTTTATAGGAAGATTTGCCAGGTCTTCTGAGACTTCCACATGCTCCTGCACAACTAAGTTCTTAAGGTGTTTTTCATGCTCATTGCCTGGAGGGAAGGCTGTCCACCCCCTCTCAGCCCTCACCCCCCCAACTCCCACCTTGGCCCAAGAATGACAAAGACAGGGAGATTAAGGACAGATTTGAATTTTATCTCTGCATATTTCTGGGGTCAGTCAACTTGGCTATCTCAAGAAGAGCCAACATCTCACCAGGGTCTTCCGTAGCTTAGCCACAGAGAAGCTATGGAGAAGCATCTGATGTTTTCCTTTTATCCTGAATTCCATTGACCCCAGAGACTTGTAATTCCGGTGTGAAATGCAAGGGGAGTGAGGACTAGCCTGACACATTTCATTATCTCAGGAGGTGCTGAGATTCCCACAGGTCAGCAAGCAGGATTCCCAAGAATGATGGCATCACATCACTGAGCCTCTTCTGGGACATTTCCCTCTCGATGACTCGTCTCCCATCCTTGTCACAGAAATAAGAGTCATTGACCTGGGCACCACTCCCCACTGTGGCCTACACTCCTAGCAGGTCTTTTCTCGCTGAGATGTTGAGAAATAAAAGGAGATCATGCTTTTGAAAGTAAAATGCTTTGCATATGAAAGGAGCTGGAGATGCTGGTTATGATAGATCCCCCATGAATCCTGCCTTGTCTCAGGGCAGCCATCGGTTAGAATACTTCATTGTTGAAACGGAATTGGCCACATAATAGACAAGTGTCACAGAACTCGGATCAGTAGATAAACATTAGAGGGAAGCATATTTCAGTCAAAATGATGAAGTGCTTTGAACCTTTTAGAGCCACTGAAGAGAGAAGCACCGATGTGCTGCACGGGGGCTGCAGGACCAGCCAGCAAGGATGCTGCCTGGAAATTCCATGCTTTGGACCAGACAACAGCTCAGGTACCACCCAGCAATGCGAATCCGTGAATCCACTGTCATGACGACCTCGACTGTTATTTTTAAATATGTAAAGGGCAGTGATGTGGAAAAGGAAGTGTTTTATTTCAAAAGAGTCCAACTACACCTACTCCATAGATATGATCAGAAGGTAGGCTTTGGCACCACGCAGGAGCCATATGTAAACATTTAGAAATGGCATATAATTAATTGTCTCAAATGCAAGCGGATATAACTATGGAGGAATAATGTAACCAAAGCTAACCCACCAGTGTTAGATCTCAAACTCCCATATTTTAGATTCTTAATCTAGTTCTGGGTTCCCTATCTCATGTGTCTCCTCCAATCCAAGTCTGTGCATATTTGGCAAATCCATATTTTAAAAATGAGAAGAGCCTGGTTGGCGTGGCTCAGTGGTTGGGCATCGACATGTGAACCAGGAGGTCACGGTTCGATTTCCAGTCGGGGCACATGCCTGAGTCTTTGGCTCAATCCCCAGTGGGGGGCATGCAGGAGGCAGCCTATTAATGATTCTCTCTAGTCATCAGTGTCTCTCTCTCTCTCTCTCTCTCTCTCTCTCTCTCTCTCAATATTTCTCTCTCTCCCTCTTCCTTCCTCTCTGAAATCAACTTTTATTATTTTTTTAAATGACAGGAAAGCCATGTGTTAGTGACCATTTGCTGAGAATCCTCTTCTAGTCCTACTGCCTTTCTTTCTCTGGGAAAAAATTATATTAATATGCTCATTGCATTGTTTGCCTCCTCTCTCACCAAGAGGAAAGATACATTGTAGGCTTTGTTCATTGCTGTATCGCCTAGCAGCATGCCTACCATATTAAAAAAAGGGCTCAATAACCAGTGAATGATGAGTTACTGAATTGTTGGAAAGT
>NW_006299479.1:1243841-1252281 GCF_000327345.1 Myotis davidii | reverse complement strand
TATATATATATATATGAATGATTGTTCAATAAAAATTCAATAACATTCCTGAAAAATGTCAAAGAAGTCTCTTGGAACAAAGAGCAAAATTGTAAAGAGATACAAAACACTCAATAATATAAGGGACATAGAAGATCAACCCAGAATACCCAACATTCACCTCAAGGGTTTCCCAAAAAGAGAAGAGAGAAAATACAGGGAAGAAAATATTATGAATTAAAAGCCACCAATCTTAACATTGAAGTTTCATCCGAGGATAAGAGAAGATATGAAAGCTTTTAGAAAAGCCAGGACGTTACCTATAAGAGCCCCATGCATCGATCTTTCTACCCTTCAATGGGGTCCTTTCCCATAATGCTTTCTCCTCTATTCTGAGCCCCTAGGAGATGAGAAGTTCAAACTGTTCCAGTGGCTGTGTTCAGCCCACAGGAACCGGGAACTATGGAGAAGAGCAGAGCAGTTTTTATGCATCTGGCATGCGAACGAATGTGCCAGATGTCCTTTAAATTGCTGGGTGCGATTTCTGAATCAACAGCTCCAGTGCTCCCTGTGGCAGAATCATATTTCTGCACCAAGACCTTCTGAGGAAGCTACTGGCGTACTGAGCACTCCGCAGCCAGCCACCCACCGGGCTCACAGCACATCTTGAAGACACTTATAAGGGGGTGGAGGAGAGCTTTCCTCACAAAGACCTACAACCAGTCCCCCACATCCTACCTCAATGATGTGGGGTTTAGACTCTGGGCAACACGCCTTAGATTGCGTTGGACTCTAATTGGACAGTGGAAGATTGCCTTGGGCTCTGATTGGACTGTGGACGATTGCAAGGGACTCTGATTGGGCAGTGGAAGGTACCCCCTTGCACGCAGGGCACTCCTCTCTTCCAAACAAAGGGCTCCCCAGTTTCTCTCCCCTGGAGTGGTGGTGTTTCCATGGGAGCCTCGAGTAAAGGTTGGGGGTGGGCAGGAAATATACAGAAAATAGAAAACAAAAATGACTTGTGCGACTCCTCATCTGGGAAGCCAGCATTCCTGGTTGCCTGCATGTATAATATCGAGGGGAAATGACAAATATGGCAGTCAATGAGTTAGCATGAATCAGATCTTTGTTCTGTGCCAAGTCCTGCCTGGAAAGCTGAGTCCGGGCTTCTCGTTGACTCGCAGCATCGATTTTATAGAAATGGCATTAAAATGTGCCCAACCACCCATGCTCCGCCCACCAGGCCAGAAGGAGTGGGAAAGGGTGGCCACACAGCTGGATCCCCTGTGGTCAGGCTTATGAAAGGGGCAAAGTCTACGCAGCACCTCTGCAATCCCAAAACACTGGACAGGAGGTGAGAAAATGGCCCCAGGGAGGGAGGAAGGGAGCCAGCGGGAGTAATAATTCTCCTGGCTCTGTTATATACCACCCACATCCACGGGCTAGATACTCTCTCTGGATGCCAAAACCTGCCCTTCCCAGTCATCCTGCAGCCAAAATGTAGCTTGAGAAGGAAGCCAGGAACTCCTACAGTCCCGGCAAGCAAAAGGGTTTGACTGGAGACAAGACCGTGGGGTTGAAAGAGAGAGAAGTGAATCCTTCCATCCATGGGCAGATTCCTCTCTAAGTTCAAGGTGCTTGCACTTTTAACTCATTATCTGAGGCCGATTGTATTTCCTCCATGTGATCAATGAAGAAATCGGGGCTCAGGTGTGATTCAGATCACAGACAATTTGCTGCGGACTCCATGCAATGGGACCACTAGGCAGTAGGACTCCATTCTCCTCCTTGGTGTCTCCGCAGACCACATTGCCAGTAGATATCGTTATCTGATCAGCAGACAAATGCTTGACAATAGACAGGTATACTAGCAACTGGCTGAAAGTTAGGGTTCAGGGGGAACTCCACGAGAGTGGGGGACACTTGAGGCCTGTCTTCCCTGCACAAGCTGCAAGGCTGATCTCATATAACCTCCCGAAATTCAGGCCACTTCCTCTCCTATGGACACTCAACCATACCTCGCCAACATTCAGATCTATCTCATGGAAGCCCTGAGCCAAAGACAATGAAGATGTTGGACACAGGTTTTCCCTCCAAATCTAAAATGCAATTCCAAGGAGTTCATTTTTATATTATTATTACTTTTTTTTTTGGTTAATCCTCACCTGAGGATATTTTTCTATTGATTTTTTTAGAGAGAGTGGAAGGGAGAGACAGAGAGAGAGAAATATTGATGTGAGAGACACACTGATGTGAGAGACACACATCGATTGGTTGCCTCCCGCACTCGCCCTGACCAGGCCTAGAGATCGAGCCTGCAACCGAGGTACATGCCCTTGACTGGAATCAAACTCGGGGACCCTTAGTCCATGGGCCGACGCTCTACCCACTAAACCAAACCGGCCAGGGCTATTTTTTTTGTTTGTTTGTTTTGCTACTTATCCCCGCTGGTCATAAGTCTGCTATGGGTTCCAACATCTCGCATTTCCATTTTAATTCTTACCTGAACGGCTTAAACATGGCTGCCATGATATCCCCTTTCCTGTGCTCATGGGAAGGAAAGGCCAGCCTGTCTCTCACTGGGCAGCCTGCTGCCCTGACCCTGCCATTATCCACATGGCAGCTGTCACAGCATCAACCAGGGAAAGACCATTACCTCATCTGACCCTGTCTCCTGGCCAGGACCGGATATGGGCCCTAAAAGTGCTTCCTGGTCTAACAACCACCTCAGCGTTTATTTGTCCCAGGATACAGCAAACATGGCTTCAAACAACAGGAAAGAGAGCCTCATCTTGGTTCATTATGACACCAGTTATAACAATGGCGGGGGGTTCTCCGGAAGCAAGACTCGCGCTTCCATACAAGGCAGTGGTGGCACTTGGTCCATCCGGGGCCGAGCTGTGCAGCTGCATGACAAGCCTGGTAGGACCTGGGAGTATTGTGTGTGTCTACATGCAGCTTCCATGGGGCCATAGACATAAAGTTAAAAAATAAAAATAAATAAATAAATAAAAAATTTTAAAAAAAGAAAGTTAAATCAGCTTGTGAAGTGTCTCAGTTGTTCCTAAATCACTGAGCTCCTCATGAGTAAATGAATTGTCTCATTCGCCTTCAGTTGTGGCCAAGGCTTAAGAAACGCTCAATACAATTGAATTAGTCAAGACTGCTTCAAGAGGAACCCAATAAAGAGGGAAAATGGGAGATATCTATAATACTATCAAACAATAAAAAATAAAGAAGCACACGTTTATGAGGGAGGAGAGGAAAGAGAAAGTACACAAGGATTCTGGGTTCATTTGTACGGGGGAAGCCTAGGTGAATAATGTTTCAGATCACGTTCAAGAACAAACTCCCCTGCTAATAACTACATTGCTAAACTATTTAAGAGCTAGACCTGCCCTAGCCAGTTTGGCTCAGTGGATAGAGCATTGGCCGGTGGACTGAAGGGTCCCAGGGTCGATTCCAGCCAAGGGCACATACCTGGGTTGCGGGCTCGATCCCCAGTGGGGAGCATGCAGGAGGCAGCCAATCAATGATTCTCTCTCATCATTGATGTTTCTATCTCTCTCTCCACCTTCCTTCTTCTCTGAAATCAATAAAGAAATTTTTTTTAAAAGAATCTTCTTGCAAAAAAGAAAAAAGAGCTAGACCTAAGCCCATTCAATTAACATGCATTATCTCATTTAATACCCTTAAAAACATTAGTGTCAGCTGATTTGGTTCAGTGGATAGAGCATCCACCTGTGGACTGAAGGGTCCCAGGTTTGATTCCAGTCATGGGCATATGCCTGGATTGGGGGCTCCATCCCCAGTAGTGGGCATGCAGGAGGCAGCTGATCAATGATTCTCTCGCATCATGGATGTTTCTATTTCTCTCTCCCTCTCCCTTCCTCTCTGAAATCAATACAAATATATTTTAAACAAAGAACATTAGTGTCAGTGTCCCCTTCAAGTTCGTCTGACTCGTAGCCCATATTATAGACCACAATGTGGCCCTGCCTTTCTGCTCTTGGCTTATTTGGGGGGAACAAGTGCTTTCAGAGAAGAGAGATGAGAGGCAATGATTTGCTGTGATTTGTCAGATAGTGTTCACTCTGCCCCTTTTCTGAGACGTATTTGTTCTCCTCTCCCACCCTCCTTGGACCTCAACTGCCCCTCACCGTGTCTCCCACTGCTCCCTCTCCCACTCCCTCTGTTTAGCCAGTTTTCTGTAACACCCTCAGTGATGGGGGAGCTTGGAAGCAAGGTCAAGCTCAATGACCTTGGATAACTCCACTCTCTCCCCATCCTTGCCTCAAACTCAGGAGAAGGAATAATCTTGTGGGTGATGACTTCCATGAATCAGGGTGTGGCAACCACTAACGTGCATGTACAGTCAGCTCATCCACCACCTTTACTCTCTTGTCTTATTTGATGTGCAAGTAACCAGATAAACCGGGCCAGGCAGGACTATGAACCCATTTTACAGATAGCAAAGCTGAGGCTCAGAAATCAGACACAGTTGAGGTTTGAGTCAAACCTGGTTTCACATCGCATCTGTTTTCCACACAACTACGACAACCTCTGATGAGAATCAGGGCAGGCCCGTTCATGCCCTCCTAAGGAGATGGTCCGCTTCCTTTGCGATGTCAAACTCCACCCCTTGTGCACTGACGTCATTCGGTAGTGAAGGTCGCTGGGTGAGCAGAGGGGCTCCGTGGGATCTCATGGCTAGTGGCCTGTAGGATCGTTCTTCTCCTTGCGTGTGAACCACATTTTTATTTTTTTTAGCCCTTTCTACGTTGCTTTAGACACTGATTTGATAGAAAGGGGAACTATAAGGTCTTAGGTATCAATGTAAAGTTTATCAACAAGTCTACACAGAAATATGCATCTATAAATACAGAGTGTAAAAAGCAGTGAGATGTGAGGCCTAGCCCAGACCTCATGGTGAATTCTAGAAAGTCTCAGGAGAGTCTCTTACACTCCTCAAGACTCGTTTCTGCAAAGGAAACTGGTGAACTACAAGGTCCTTATGGAACCCCTCAATTATTTATTTATTATTATTATGTTTTTAGCATTTTTGGTTATGCTGATTCTGACCTGAGAAGGGCAAGTACATGTGTTCTAAAGAGTTACTATTGTAGAAAACCATGCTGGCCCGGCCGGCATGGCTCCGTGGTTGAGCATCGACCTATGAACCAGGAGGCCACGGTTCGATTCCTGGTCAGGGCACCTGCCCCGGTTGCAGGCTCATCCCCAGTGGGGGGCTTGCAGGAGGCAGCCGATCAATGATTCTCTTTCATTGATGTTTCTACCTCTTTCTCCCTCTCCCTTCATCTCTGAAATCATTAAAAATACATTTTTAACAAGAAGAGAACGGTAGTGTTTTATTCCTAGGATGGCCAAGCAAAGGTGGAGGCAGAAGATGTCCAAGGAAGAGGAGGTATGGGCAGGGCTGGAGGAGAGAAGGTTATCTGCTGGGGGAGGACAGTGCTGAGTGCATCCCCGTCTCTGGGGAAAGAGCGTTGGCGCCCAGTTGGTGATGGTGGTTACTCTCCATGGGTGGCCTTCAGCTCCCTTTCTCCAGAGAAACCTGTAACAGAATGGGCTCCGCAGGATTCACTCATCCAAACAGCGTGGAATACACCCTCTGAGTCCCAGCTATTTGATAAGAACTGAAGAGGAAAGATAAGGTGAGGTCTGTTTTTAGATCTTGTCGTTTATCAGGGGAACAAGGAACAAGATGGCCGAAATTTTTAGTGGAGGCCCCTTCAGTGAAGAGGTAGATGAGGGGAGAGTTAAGGAAACTAAATCCAACCAGCTCAGAGGACCCGTCCATCTCCAGAATGTGTGTGATTGCTCTTTCTAGCTGAACGCCACCCTAGGTAGGGCATCTTTTTTTTTTTTTTTTTTTTTTTGCAGGTCAGATTCTCTTCTTTGCCTCCTCAGGTCTTGAAATACTATCTGAAATCCTACCATTCCTTCCCTGTGGTTTGACAGGAAAGATTAATCCCTATCAACTCATAACATTCTCCAATCATTTGATGCGTGGAAAATCCTAGTTCCCCAACTCCATACCAAGCTCCTTGCGGACTCGTGTTTAATTTTGCTTTTTCAGCAACACTTAACCTAATATTAAACACATCAGGTTTGTTTACCAAATACGGCAGTTCTCCCTCCATCTGAGTCTCACTTCCCTGTACCTTTGAACTTAGGGAGTGGCCTTAGGACTTGCTTTCAGGGGTGAAATTAGAGCACGCCTGGCGGAAGCTTGGGGAACCCATGAACAGTGGCAGTCATTCTGTTTTTCTCTCTGGCACGGTCAGGTGACAGCTGCTCACCAGCCTGGGGCCCAGAGTGACTCAGACACCGGGGAACCAACCCCCTGCCAACCGGTGATGTTCTTGTAACATGAATAAGAGGGACTGCTGCAAGCCACTGAGGTTTGGCACTTGTCGCCGCAGCATAACCGAGCTGAGGCTGAGTGGGTCAGCGTTCAACGAACATCTGCTGCACTCCGTCCCCATGGCTGACTCATAGCAGAGAAGGAGGAGGTAAATGCAATAGGGAGGCCATGGCCTGGGAAACACTGTGCTAGCTCTCTCTAAGATGGCCCTGGTTCTGTTTCTAAAAAACAAACAAACAAACAAACAAACAAAAAAAACACCACTCGAAGCCATTGGCATTGCCTACCTGCCGGCATTGCTTTTGCTTTTAGGCCACTATCTATCTTAGCCGGCAGAAGTTAATAGTCAAAATAAGAAACGCCCCGCATTGTCCTGGAAAGAGGCAGAAAACCTGCAGGAGAGTGGGAAGTGGAGAGTGTCCTGATGAGCTGATGAGTGTGCAAAGATTGGGAGGGAGAGCTGCCACTCAGAGCTGCACAGAACCTCAGTCAAAAGCTGCTGGGAAATTGAAATCGACCTTGGCCTCTGGTGTCAGCCAATCCCGAGCCTGAGTTCCGGAATTCTGCGCACCCATTGGGCAACTCGGAGCAACTTTACCAAGGCTCCCTCACCAACCCAGTCTCTTCATCTGGAAAAAGAGGGTGAGAGGAGAACCCAGTTGTTGTTAGAGTTGCTGAGGACATGAGAAGATAATGTTCCTTAATAATAAAGAAGCACCTTCTGTGCTTAAACACAGTCTTACGGGGGCGTGAGGTCATTGTCCAGTCACTGAGCACAGTAACTACAGCATAAGATGTCTTCAAAACAAACAAACAAACAAACAGCTCTAAAAAGCATGAAAGTCCATGGAAAGGGCCATACAGGGAGCTCTGCCCGGGTCCAGCTTCTAGGAAACTCCAAACGCTTGCCCAGAGAACAGGGATGTGGCCACTGGTTCTCACACAAGCACTGCCCATCCTTTTCCCAGCGATCAGAACTTACCCAAACCTCAGTCGTTTCAAAGGGCTCTCTGCAAAGTGCCTGATAAGGACACAAGCTCGGGAGGCCGTGAGAAGAGAGGGTGAAATGAAGTGAGGACCTCGGTTTTTCTGGGCAGAGTTCCAGGACTTCCCACAGAGCAGGGTTGGGGTTAGGGGGGTGACTGGCACCTGTTCTGTTCACCTGATGGGGAGACCTTGGTCAGAAGCCTCAGGACGAGTGAGAGAATGTGGTGGGTCATCTGTTGGTCTTCATCTGGGGCAGTCACACCCGTCTTCTTGTCCCCGGGAGAGCAGCAAAGCAAGAAACGTTTGATCACAGTTCCCACCTCTCTTTTCTGTACCCCCTCTGCAACCTTCCTTACCTGAGAGGCAGGTGCTGGGTAAAGCCCTGCCCCCAAGAACCCCTTCCTCCCTGGCAGAGGGGAGAAAACACAAGATTCGGAATTAAATACCCAAATCTAAATGCTCTCCTCTCATCAGCTCTGTACTGTATTGTCCCAAAGCCTCAGTTTCCTGAAAATCATAATAACCACCTCAAAGTATAGTAATTATTATCCTATATAATAAAAGCCTAATATGCAAATAGACTGAACAGCACAACAACTGGTGGAACAACTGGTTGTTATGACGTGCACTGGCCACCAGGGGCAGACGCTCAAGGTAGGAGCTGCCCCCAGCCTGCAGGCCCTGACCAATGGTGGCGGCGGCGGTGGGCGGGGCCAGCCTGCCAAGGTGGGTGCCAGCAGGAGGGCCCCCCTGATTTCTCCACCAGTTGCCCCACAGAGTGAGGTGACCGGTGGCAGCGGTGGGGGTGGGGCCAGTGAGTGGGCGGTGCCAGGCGAGCCAAGGCAGGTGCCAGTGAGGGCCCCTCAATCGCCCGGCCAGTCACTCCACAGATTGGCCCTGATCACCAACCAGGCCTAGGGACCCTACCTGTGCAAGAATTTCATGCACCGGGCCTCTAGTTTTATAATATTGTAGTAATTATTTTATTATGTTGTAGAAGTAACAGATTTGGGGGGCGACTTGAACAACAGAGACATCCACAACAACAAGAGATTAATTTCCGCTCCTGTTGATGCAGTAACGCCT
>NW_006299479.1:1243277-1243791 GCF_000327345.1 Myotis davidii | reverse complement strand
ACTGCTCGCTCCATGGATTCTTCCATCAATCCCTTCTCTCAGTAGATATCGACTCTGTGCCTGTCATTACACTAAACAGCGCCAGGCGATGGGCACAGGAAGAGAATGAGAACAGGGTCCCCAACCTCATGGGGCTCACAGCCTAAGGAAAAAGCCACACACAGGGACTGTGACGCCGGCAGGAAACGCAGTGTGTGACGTAGGGCCAGTGGGTCCCAAAGGAGCCCAGCAGTTTACCCTGAGCTCCTGGAGGGCTCCCTGGAGGAGGCAGTGCCCGCCTACATGTGGGTGATGGCTCAGGGGGCAACAGGTGAAGGAGGCGGAAGGGAAGGAAGGCAGGGATGGGAACAGAGAAAGAAAGGTTAACTCGGGCAAAGGGAGGGCAGAAAGTAAAGTGTGAAAGATATTTCTTGTATTGCTGCAACATTCAGTGGGAGTTGGAGAATCATAAAAAATAGATACACTTTCATTTGGGGGCTCCGGAGTGAACCCCTGCTCCCTGGAACCCCCTTGC
>NW_006299479.1:1239828-1243158 GCF_000327345.1 Myotis davidii | reverse complement strand
CCCCCTCCCAGGCTCTCTCTCTCTCTCTCTCTCTCTCTCTCTCTCACCCGTTTTCTGTCCCTTTTGTGAGCATGAAACCCCCAATGGTAGGAAGCATTTGTCTAAAAATAGCCCTTCTAAAAGACCCAATCTTTTCTGAGTTTCACGAAACATCTGCTCAACAGTTTCCTATGACTGTTTTTGGCCATTAAATCAAAGCCGGTGAAACAATGTTCTGTTTCTGCCTTTAAAGCGAAGAATTGCCACCAGGCCTTCCTCTCGGACCCCCGACGACAATGGAGCCAGAAATAGCCAGCGAGGCTTTGAAACACCTTTGAGGCCCCGCGTCTGAGCAGAGAGTTCCCCGTGGACTTGTTTTTCTTTCTTTTTCAAGAGGCCGCTCACCTCCCAGGAGCAGAAAAGAAACTGAGATAGGCAAAACCTCAGCGGGGAGGTGCCCGGCCCCATGCAAATCACCACCTGCAGGCCCGGCCTGCCCGGTGCAGGCGGCTGCGGTGTGAGCCTGCAGAGCGAGTGTGGGCAGCTGGGACCTGGCCGCCTTGCTCTGTGCTGTGTCTGATATGCACAGGCCTCCCACTTGTTTACATGGCACAGGACGTGGGGGGTTGCTGGTCGAGGGGGGAAATCAGATACACGAGGTCAAACAAGCCAGTAGGTTCTGTCCTGACTAAGCTTGCAACTCATCGAGGGTGTTGGTCGTTTTTAATGTATGTTTTTATTGATTTCAGAGAGGAAGGGAGAGGGAGAGAGAGAGAGAGAAACACCCATGAGGAGAGAGAATCATGGATCAGCTGCCTCCTGCACGCCCCCTGCCAGGGATCCAGCCCACAACCGGGCATGCGCCCTGACCGGGAATCGAACCGAGACCTCCTGGTTCATAGGTCGACGCTCAACCACTGAGCCATGCCAGCCAGGCAAGCGTTCTTGACAAGACCTGTCACCTCTCTGTCCTCTCACCTCCGAGCTGCAGGCTGCCTCCATGGGAACAAGCATTGGTGGAAGAACTCCTGGGCCCTGCAACTTCTGTAGCTCTCTGAGAAGAGTTGAATAAGCAATAGATCAATTAATATTTTACCCCAAATAATGAAGCCAAACGCCAATTAAGGTGAAGAGGCAACCCCCACACAGCTGTAACCTCAGGTAATCTGCCTGAACACCCACAATCCAGGACCTGCCTGCCACATCCAAGCCGACAGCCCTAAACCAGCCACCATTTCAGCTTGTGGGTGAAATTATTTCTGCACACGTGTCAGTTTTTGAAGCAAAATGTGAGGTCTATTTATAAATCGACATTTATTTGATAGAATAGCAACAGCACTGAATGGGCCGCTCTTGGGATTGCCTGCTGCAAAATTAAGAGTGAGTGTGTGTGTGTGTGTGTGTGTGTGAGTGTTTGTGAGTGTGTGTATGTGTGTAGGTGTGTGTGTGTAAGTGTAAGAGTGTGTGTGTGTGAATGTGTACGAATGTGTGAGTGAGTGTTTGTGTGTGTGAGTGTGAGTGTGTGTGAGTGTGTGTGGATGTTTGTGAGTGTGTTTGTGAGTGTGTATATTTGTGTAGGTGAGTGTGTGTGTGAGTATAAGTGTGTGTGGGGGGGTGAGTGTGTGTGTGAGTGTGCACGCACATTTCTATGCCAGTCAAGTTGAGGAGCAATAATGAATAACTCAGGCCGTGCCCACAGCTCCTGCCTGGGTCCCCACTGAAGAGTGTGTCCCTCACACTGTCCCGGCCGCTGTGCACAGAAGCCCACGCCTGGACTTGCCCTCCTGTGGTGTAGCTGATGGGCAAGGCACATCTACTGCTAGTGAAGCAAAAGCACACTCAACTAGGAAGAGACAGAGGCTGCACACCAAATGGGTCTTCAGTTGTGTCCAATGTTGTGCCTGGGGAGCAAAGCCTCACAAGTATTAAATGCTTCCATGGAAGTTGCCATGTGACTCTCTCCCTCAGCCTTTGTGTATCAGGCCAGGTGTCACCAGCCAGGTTGGGCCATGACCAACAGATTCCTGCCCCGGTGCTGGTGGCCCTCCCAGCCCACGGCCCGGCCCCGGGAGGCCCATCCGGCAGCACACATGGCGTGGCCGGGACTGCCGTCCCCGTGAGGAGCACGTGGAGCCATCGTGGTTCCCAGCCGGCAGCCTGGCCCGTCTGGAGAAGCTTCTGCCGTGGTCCGGGGCAGCTGTCTGCTAAGCAGCTGGAAGAGCCTGCACATCTGGGCCGGCTGCGGGCACGGGAGGGGCGCTCACCCGCCCGTCTTGCCTTGGCCGCACGTCAGGGCACTTTCCACTTGACTCGGGTGTGCAGTCCGTCTGCTGTGAAAGGCCCCCCTTTGCTGCCGCCTCCCCCTCTGCCTTCCCGCAGAAAAGGGCAGTGTGTTCCTCGTGGGATGCAGATGTGAGCGTGGCACCTGCTGTGGGTGGAAAGGAACAGGGGGGGCTGTGGGGTCCTCTCGGCTGTGCCCACGGTGGCCTCAGATTCCGGAGGAAGGCCGCACCAGGATGGAGCCGTCTGTTCCGAGCCCTCCCAGCCTTTACAGACTCACACACCAACGCCAGGGATAGGAGCGTCGGTGTGACCTCACAGAGCAGAGCCGAGCCCCCGGGAAGGGGTCAGGTCAGCAGCGGGCAGAGTCTGATAGGAATGGTGCGAGGAGCGGAGACTAGGACCGCCCTCAACACTTAATCTTTCTGAAATTTTTCAAAATTTCCCTCCGATCCCTACCCACCTCTCCTCCCAGAGGTGGGAGCCAAGGGCAGCTGGACACAAAGGCCGGCCCTGCGTCAGCATCCAGACAGCAGCCTCTGTGGTCTGGGGGTGCGTTCAGAGCCCAGGACAGCCTCCTGGGTAGGCCCTGGAGACACCTCCCCACACACACACACACCACTCCACCTCCACCTCCACCTCCACCTCTACCGTGTTTATGGAGAGGAAGGCAGCGGGCTGGGCCGCAGAGAGGAAGGCGAGAGCCCTGGTCTGCCTGCTGCTGATAAGTGATTCTACAAGACAGGCGGAGGGACCCAGACAGGGATCTAAGAGCATCCAGATGCTCCTGCGGCGCTGGTTCCTGAGGCCTGACAGGCTTTCATGTGCGCCCAGCTCCTGGGGAGAGAGGCCTGTCTGCAAGCGCCCAGCCCAGCCCAGCCCCAGGCCTGTCTGCAAGCCCTCCCCAGCCCAGCCCAGCAACAGGCCTCTCTGTAAGTCCTCCAGCCCAGCTCAGCCACAGGCCTGTCTACAAGCCCCCAGCCCAGCCCAGCCCAGCCCCAGGCCCCCTAGGCAGAGGAGGGGATCATGTCTATAATCTGATCTCCCCCATCCCAGCTGCTTCTGCACACC
>NW_006299479.1:1233113-1239744 GCF_000327345.1 Myotis davidii | reverse complement strand
TTCACTCCGTGCTGTGCTTGATCATTGAGATGAGGAGTAGGCACCCGGCACGGTGCCAGGTAGTTCAGACACTTTCATAGACTCAGTCCTCACACACAATGAAATAATTACTGTTTTGTCTCCATTTTACCAATGAGAAAAAAGGGCTCAGAAAAATGAGGTAATTTTCCGGAGGTGGTGCAGCTAACACACGGCCACAGTAGGGCTCACACCCAGCCCACACAGTGCCCTAGGCTTGCCAACCTAGCGGGCCCCGAGCCTGGTCCCTGAAAACCAGCAGAGAAGGAGCCCTCAGCAGGGCACGCCCATCCCTCCTCCTGGAGTCTTTCACACCAGGAAGACTGGGAGGGAGGACATAACAGACTGGGCTGCACACACCGAACAGCACAGATGAACTGGGGATATTTTAAAATTCCAGTGAAAACAGTTTCACCCTCAAGTCCATGGTTGCCAAACTTTTTGTAAACAGCCAACAAAGACTAGAGTCCACCCTTTATAGTTAGGAAGAACCTAACACACAAACTAGGGTGAAAGGGAAATGCTCTAGTTCAAAACTAGATGCATTATGTGCCCGCCCCTCAGCACCCTACGTCCCACCCCTCGGATCCTGGGGGCTCCTAACAATTACATGAAAACCGGCTGTCTCAGCCGTGGAAGATGCCAACAAACTTGGTGAGACGTAGAGTCAGAGGTGAAGATCGGAGGTCCCCAGCGTAGACCTGACACCTGGGACATTCACGACCCTCTGAGGAAGCCGGAGCCCACAGCTGAGCTGGGGAGACACTGCCATTTAGAGACCAGAGAGGACCAGTGACCTAGTGACCTTCAGCCAAGCCTCCAGCCAGTGGTCGGCAAACTGCGGCCCTGCAAACCGCGGCTCCAGAGCCACATGCGGCTCTTTGGCCCCTTGAGTGTGGCTCTTCCACAAAATACTGACTTCTGCGCATGGGCCACGAAGTTTCAATCACACTGTACCATATTATTGCACTCAGGATTAGACAAGCCTTTGAGAACCTCTGCTTTAGATGGATCAGACCATCATCACCTCCATCCGTGTGCGGGGTCTCTTTGGTCCTGGTGTATTTTTAGAGCCTCTGCCATCCTGAGGATGTGAACAATATTCCTGAGTCATGGTTTTGCACGGAAGCAGGGCCAGACAGCTCCTTGGACATCTCGGAGGATCGCTTATCAAGCTCCAGCCAGGCCTGCAGGGAGGGAGCTGAGTCGGCCGGTTCCTCTCCTGGAGGGGACCCCGCTCACCTCCCCGTCAGACAAGCAGCTGCCTCCTGGTCCCAGGGAAGCAGCTGAGCCAAACACACTGTGTCCACGTGGCCTCGTCCACGGAGCCCATCTCAGAGGAAAGGGACTGTACGGAGCCTCTGGCTGTGAGGCCGGACCCACAGAAGTAGCCGGTTCAGAGAAATAAAACTCGGCTGGTGTGACTCAGTGGTTGAGCGTCGACATATGCACCAGGAGGTCATGATTCGATTCCCGGTCAGGGCACATGCCCGGGTTGCAGGCTTGATCCCCAGTGTGGGGTGTGCAGGAGGCAGCTGATCAATGATTCCCTCTCATCATTGATGTTTCTATTTCTCTCTCTCCCTCTCCCTTCCTCTCTGAAATCAATAAAAAAAAAATTTTTTTAAAGAGAGAAATGGCAAGGTGGAATCGGTTCTAAAGAGCCTGGAACCTGAGCACAGAGCCCGGGACTGCAGGGCACTCAGTAGCAGGTTGTTGCCGCGCAGCAGAAGCCCGCTCAGAGCGGAGCGCCAGCGCCAGGCTGGGTCCCAGGGCCGCCGACAAAACGGGACACTAGCCTACGTCAGGAGAAGGGCTTCTCTCTGGTGAACAGTTGCCGTGTGCAATGCAGCATCCGGACCCTCAGAGACCCTTCATCCCCAGGGAGAAACTGGATCTCAGAGCGGGTAACAGCTGGGTGGCCAACAAGCCGGATTTAAAATCACGTTAGCATCCTCCCATCCCGGGTGTGTCTGCTTCACCACTGAGCCTCCTGGGCCTCCTCCCGCTCTGAGCCCAGCCCGACCGTCCTTCCCCTGGAGGGACAGCGGCCACGCCTTGTCCATGTAACCACCTGCCAGGGCTCAGGCTGGCCATGCGAACTAGCCTCAAGAGCCCACAGTGATTAGAGACTGGCGATCCTTTGCCCTACGGACCACAAACCAAGCAGGGGCCGTGTTTGGCCAGGCGATGGGGAACGTGCCCCGGGTCAGGGACAACCAGCTAGACATCCAAACACATCACACGCCCTGCGGCCAACATCCCCAAGTGGGAGAGGAAGAGACTGTGCTGGTGTGACACTGCTTGACTCAATTTTTTTTTAAATGATTTTTTTAATATATATTTTTATTGATTTCAGAGAGGAAGGGAGAGGACGAGAGAGATAGACACATCAATGAGGAGAGAGAATCATTGGTCAGCTGCCTCCTGCACGCCCCCTACTGGGGATTGAGCCCACAACCCAGACATGTGCCCTTGACCGGAATCAAACCCGGGACCCTTCAGTCCGCAGGCTAATGCTCTATCCATTGAGCCAAATAGGCTAGGGCTTGACTCAATTCTATTATCCAGATTATAAAAAGTAAGTTAAACTGAATGTTGTTCTGTGATGTTAAATGTGGCAGAATTATCAATTACAATTTTCAGTGTTAAATCTTGGAGACTCAGCTTCCTCCTGGCCATTTCCCTTGGACATTCTCTCTCTCTCTCTCTCTCTCTCTCTCTCTCTCTCTCTCTCTCATTCTCTCTCCTTTTCTCAGCAATACTCCCTTCCCCAAGTCCCACACACATATGTGCCTTGCCTGTAACTGCAGTATCACCACTTGCCTTTTAGAGGCTTTGGGATTTCCTGACAGAAACTCTGAAATGCCGTGTAAATCATTAAGCGATGTGTAAATCGCATGGCTGGGGCGAGGGGTGGGGAGGAAGCAAGGCCTGAATCAGACTCGGAAACTAGTTTCTTCCAGATGGACTCGACTCGTCCCAGGGGCGTTGCTCAGAGGCGCTGGTCGGCTGACCTGGTGCGCGTCCTGGGACCCAGCCGGTCCCCATAGGATGTTAGTCACGCTGCCAGACCAGGCGGCCGGGCCAGTTTCCCAGGCTGGGGGGCCCTCCGGGCGATCTCCCCCAGGGTCTTGGGGCCTGAGAACCTGCCGGGCGGTGGGCTCATCTTGCACAGGATGCGATCTGCTTCTTACCACGTGACTGAGCAAATGGCCCGGGATGAAGCTGTCCATGTCCTTGACCTCTTCCCGAGGGACCTTCGGGGCACAGCTGGCCACTCTCCTCTGGGACATGGAGCATTTCGGAGCTGGAGGAGTCCCGAGTCCCGGCCACAAGCGAGTTTCTGAGAAGACACACACTGGGGGTCGCAGAGATGGTGATGGAGCTGAGGGGGTGGCAGCAGGGGCTGGTGGAAGCAAGTCCTCTCCCCAGGGTGCCTCAAAGGGGAGGCCCCCTGAACAGGACACAGACTTCAAGACACAGCCCTCAGGGACTGCCCAGCGAGACACCCCTTCCCTCAGCATCCCCCTCCTGGTTTGCTGGCTCTTGGTTTAAACTCCACCCTTCCCTCCCCAACAACCAGTTTCATCTTCGAATGCTTTTCATGCTGGAGCAGCGGTTCTCAACCTGTGGGTCGCGACCCCTTTGGCGGTCGAACGACCCTTTCACACGGGTCGCCTAAGACCATCCCGCATATCAGATATTTACATGACGATTCATAACAGTAGCAACGTGACAGTGATGAAGTAGCAACGAAAATGATTCGATGGCTGGGTCACAACATGAGGAACTGTATTTAAAGGGCCAGAAGGTTGAGAACCACTGCAACGTGTTTCTGCAGCTGACAAGCAGCTGGGGGAGGGGTGTCCCATCACCCGTGGCAGAGCGAGGGGACACATGGACTCATCGTTGATCCCGTCCTCAGCACAACCGGTCTCTTATTTCCACAGAAAGGAATCAGGTGCAGAGAGGGAGAGAGCTCTGACCAGAGAGGGGCGGGAGAAGAGAGGAAGGCGTAGGGTAGGTGGGGAGAGGGCCAGCTGACATGGAGTGCGATGAGGCAGAGGCCTGGATCCGGGTCATCTGACCCACTCAGGGGGGCTGACTCAGCCTCGCTCTCCTACTTCTGGAACAGCGTCCCTGTCGCCAGGGAGCACAGTCCTCGTGCTGCAGGGATGGCTCTCCGTCACCCTCCTCTTCTCTGCCCCCACCACCGGCCATGTGAGCCTGAGTCTGGGCCATGATCGGCCCCAAATCACCTCCGCACCCTAGGGCAGTGATGGCGAACCTATGACACGTGTGTCAGAGGTGACATGTGAACTCATTTTTTTCGTTGATTTTTCTTTGTTAAGTGGCATTTAAATATATAAAATAAATATCAAAAATAGAAGTCTTTGTTTTACTATGGTTGCAAATATCAAAAAATTTCTAGATGTGACACGGCACCAGAGTTAAGTTAGGGTTTTTCAAAATGCTGGCATAGGGGGCCGCTAAGAACACTCCTCCTAAGAAGCCAAGCTGGTGTCTGCACCGGCATTTTACTGCTGTTGATCAAACAGGTGCATGTGTCGCCTTGGTTCAGAGGCCGTCAGATCAAACCCGTGACATGAACCCACACTAGGTCAGGATCCCAGGCCGATCCTCGACTCCGGCTTCTGTGGACGATGGCTCATCCAACGACAGACGAGGCCCTCACACCTGGGGGCTCTCCCGACCCCCCACTGGATTGTCTCCCAGGCGTCCCCCCGAAGTGGAGTCTGGCTCCCCGGGTGAGGGTGAGGGCATCAGGGACACCTACAGGCCTGGAGGGGGACAGAAGGCATGTGGGGGCCCTCGAGAGACCTCGCTCCCCAGTTTTAAACCGACTTTCTGAACTCCAACGGAATCTAGAGCCCTGGGTGTCGGGCTGATCTCCAATGGCCTGGGGTGACTTCCTGTTTTTGAAGAAAAGAGGTGGGTAGGAGCTCAGAGTCACATCTGGGCTCAGCGATGACAAACAGAGCCTTCTGGGCTCAGCCGAGCTGGGCAGACACGGAGGAGGCAGAATTACACCCCAACAAGAACGTTTTTGGGCCATGTGCACAGGTAGGGGAGGGGCAAGGCTCTGGGGCCCCCCAGAGGGTGGCCTTGGCCTTTGGTGACCTTTTTCTGCATGAAACGAAGAACACAGCGCTGAGAGAGGGGGGCTGAGAATCCGAGAGACACGTCAGCTGCTGGTGTGTTCCTCCTTCGAACACAGGGAAAGGCCGAGCAGAGTGGGGAGGCCGGAGCAGAGTGGGGAGGCCCGAGCAGGTGCCCGGGGACAGATGGGCACGATCAGGTCCGCAGAGGGCAATCCACACGACATCCTGACCAAGGCCAGCTTCCAATCACTGGTTTAGAGGTGTCCACTAGCATCCAGTGTGGGCCACGTGTCCTAATTCAGTAATGGGGTGACATCACCTTGACGTGGAGGGCACCAGATGGGCTAGCGTGGATCTGGCTGAGGGTCAGGCACACGTCCATCCCCACAGTCAGGCCTGCTCCAGCCCGTCCAGAGAAACCATCACCCACCCTCACCCCGCCCGCCAGCCATCTCCCTCACCTTCTTTTTCTGAGTAGCACCCCCTATGGTTTGCCTGTGGGTCTTGCCCACCTGACCCTGAAACCTAGTAAAGCATCAGTAAACAGTGCCTAGAAGAGGGAATCCATGGACACCTCTCCTTCTCATTCCTTCCCAGCCTACGCATCTCAGGAGCAGGGCCTGTCTCACAAATCGACTATGTAGATGGCCCCCAAAGAAGAATCATCTTCAAAGCGACCATGAACTCCAGGGTAACTGAATCTAAAATGTGAGGAAGGTCCTAGCTGGTTAGAGTACCAGCCTGTGGACCAAAAGGTCCTGGATTCATTCCTGTCAAGGGTATGTACCTCGGTCGCTCGGTCGTAGGCTCCTCCCTATCCCGTGCCCTGGTTGGGGCTCGTGCAGGAGGCAACCAATCGTTGTGTTTCTCTCACATCAATGTTTTTCTCACATCAGTGTTTCTCTCTGTCTTTCCCTTTCTCTTCCACTCTCTCTAAAAAATCAATGGGAAAATATCCTTGGGTGAGAATAAATAATAGTAATAATAATAATAATAGTAATAATAAAATGTGAGTGGAGTTTCTGAGCATGCTCTGTCTCCTGCTCTGGGTGGGAGTCACTCCAAAGCCTATCTCTGCTTCCCAGCTGCTTTCCAATCCCAGAGATAAAGGTGAGTAATCCAAAGCAAAGGGCCCCCACACCAAAGGGAGTATTTATTTTAAAGAGATTGACATCTGTAGGAAGGAGAGAGGGGGGGAAAAAAAAAGACTAGGGCCTGAATGGGGAGCCATGACATCCACAGAGCCCGGCCATTGTGTGAAGAGAAAAATTCCTCAAGGTTGTGTTTGTCCAAGAAATCAGACAGTTTACGGTCCTGAGTCAAAACACTCCGGGATTGCTGGGGATGCGGGGCCTGGAAGGCCAGCTGACTAGTTCCTGCTCATCCCAGAGATGAGAGAAAACCTGCTCTTCTTGCTAATTTCCGTAAGTCTCTGCTGGTATCATCCTGCAAAGCTTGCCCACCAAGCAAAGAGCAGTTCCTTCTCT
>NW_006299479.1:1206019-1213759 GCF_000327345.1 Myotis davidii | reverse complement strand
GCCAGCCTGTGGACCAAAAGGTCCTGGATTCATTCCTGTCAAGGGTATGTACCTCGGTCGCTCGGTCGTAGGCTCCTCCCTATCCCGTGCCCTGGTTGGGGCTCGTGCAGGAGGCAACCAATCGTTGTGTTTCTCTCACATCAATGTTTTTCTCACATCAGTGTTTCTCTCTGTCTTTCCCTTTCTCTTCCACTCTCTCTAAAAAATCAATGGGAAAATATCCTTGGGTGAGAATAAATAATAGTAATAATAATAATAATAGTAATAATAAAATGTGAGTGGAGTTTCTGAGCATGCTCTGTCTCCTGCTCTGGGTGGGAGTCACTCCAAAGCCTATCTCTGCTTCCCAGCTGCTTTCCAATCCCAGAGATAAAGGTGAGTAATCCAAAGCAAAGGGCCCCCACACCAAAGGGAGTATTTATTTTAAAGAGATTGACGTCTGTAGGAAGGAGAGAGGGGGGGAAAAAAAAAGACTAGGGCCTGAATGGGGAGCCATGACATCCACAGAGCCCGGCCATTGTGTGAAGAGAAAAATTCCTCAAGGTTGTGTTTGTCCAAGAAATCAGACAGTTTACGGTCCTGAGTCAAAACACTCCGGGATTGGAAGCCGGAGTTTCCTGGGCTGAACCCAGTTACTAAATAAAATGAAAAGGAAAAGAGCAATTAGATGCCATGAATTGTTGTCAAGCGGGTGGGGTTGGTTGCCAAGGCTTTAATCGGCCGACACAACAGAGAGTGCTGGGGTGTGCCAGAGCCCCCCCCACCTTAGGGGGGGGGGGGGGCGCGGAGTTTATCCTCCCTGGGGGATGGGATTCACCAGACAAGCCACCCAGGTGGGAACAGGGGCAAGAAGAAGCTGAGAAGACACACATGATGATGGCGGGAGGGGGGAGTAAGGGGGGGCGCTGCCTTAACCTCCATCAGTCTCTTCACCTCCTTCCACCTGCCCCAACGCCTGCACCCCACAGTGAGCCTGAAGCCAGCGGCTACCCAGGCTGAAAGCCAAGGACTCCATGCTGGCACTAGATCTCTTATCAGGATCTCCCAGCTGAGCACTGAGGGGAGAAATAGGACAGTGATGAGGAGAGTGCTGCTTGGTATGGTAATGCTTCGTCGGTGCTCCCATCACCAAACGTGACCTGTGCATAGGAAGTTAGAAGCCAGCTGCCTCCCGCCTGGGGAAGATGCACCAGGCCACCTCCGCCGGTCTGGGTTGGTTTGGGTCGCCCAGGGACCTACCCAGGACATTGCTCAGATGTCTCCTACCAGAGGGCACGCCTTCTGAACCAGGGTTCCTAATGGAACGCCGAGGTACTGGCATCCAGAAGGCTCCCCGGCATTTAAGTCCTGAGATCGCATTTGCTGGGATCCCGAAAGGGCTTCCCAAGCAGACCTGAACGTCAGGGTTAGCTCTGCGTTCCACGTGTGACAGACTCCACAGGAGTGAAATTTCTCCTGAACAGGGAGGATGAAAGCCAAGGGACACAAATGAAGGAGGAAACCGCCAGCCAACGTGTGCAGATGGTTCGCGGCACCTCTGTTTATTTCGAACATGGGGTGTTTTCTCTTCTTCCAGCCTCTTTAAGGAAGCCCCCTGTCCACGCCCGGCCTTCTGCGAAGAGGGCCAGGTGTATCCTCGAGCCGAGGCGGCCGGTCGCTTACAGAGGGTGTGTCAGGGTCGCCCACAAGACATGGCAGAAAACAGAACGTACTATCAGGTCTCACTGATGCCACTGAGGGCTGGGGGGGGGGGGCACAGAGCCACACCTCCCTCTGTGTGGACCTGTTACTCGGGTGGAGAGATGGAAGGGGAGGGCTTGTCTTTTGTTTTTTTAATTCAGAGAGGAAGGGAGAGGGAGACAGAGAAACATCAGTGATGCCAGAGAATCGCTGATCAACTGCCTCCTGCACGCCCCACACTGGGGATGAGCCTGCAACCCAGACATGTGCCCTGACCAGGGATCGAACGGTGGCCTCCTGGCTCATAGGTCGACGCTCAACCACTGAGTCACACCAACCGGCTGGAAGCCTTTTCTATAGAGCAGGGTGACTCCCTCCCACACCTGCCTCACTTCCCAGAGGAGGGAGCGAAACAGCGGCCACAGGAGTGTGCACCGTTGATGGGATAAATGGTGCCGTGGGGCCTCCATGACTCTCTAAGAGCCCAGACCGCGACCTTGGGAGGCTGCCTGCAGGGAAGGGAGGTGGCAATGCCCCAGGTGGGCCTGCCTGGCCTTGCAAGCATCAGACACTGGACCTTTCCTGGTGAAGGCTCCAGGGAAGCCGCCCAGATCGGAGCCGAGTCATGGCAGATAATCAAAGGAAAATTGGTCCCAATGATCCCCCAGGGCTCCCGTTCTCTCCGATGAGTTACATTCCTGACAACACTCATCGGAGTCTAAGGCCTGTTTTCTCCAAAGGTGGACACACCACCCATGACAAGGTGAAGGCTGCAGCCGCTGGCGTGTGCTGTGCCTGGAGTTGTGAGTGTGAGTGTGTGCGTGAGTGCACGTGTGTGTGTGTGTGTGTGTGTGTGTGTGTGTGTGTGAGTGATCTAGCCTTCTTTTTAAAATCCATGGAGCAAAGAAACAGCACAGGTGGAAATAACCGGGACTTCTGAAAAGTCATTCCTGCAGGTCACCAAGTTTACTTTTTAAGGGCTGTTTTGTCATTAAAGATAAAAGTCTTAGCAGTGAGCCCTAACTGGTTTGGCTCAGTGGATAGAGCGTCGGCCTGCGGACTGAAGGGTCCCAGGTTCGATTCTGGTCAAGGGCATGTACCTTGGTTGCAGGCTCATCCCCAGTAGGGGGTGTGCCGGAGGCAGCTGATTAATGTTTCTCTCTCATCGATGTTTCTAAAGTCTATCCCTCTCGCGTCCTCTCTGTAAAAAATCAATAAAATATATATATATTTTTAAAAGCTTAACAGTTTGGATTTCAGCCTTCGAGGCTGTCTGTCCATCGCGAGTATTTTCCCATCTTGCTGACTGAGGCCGGGCGGCCTGGAACTTGGTGAGTACAGCTCAATGGTGCCCCCTGAAGGCCAGCAGGGAGAGTGCAGGAAAAGGGAAAAGGTGAGGGCTAGGAGCCCTCTGCCCAGCAGAGGCCCAGAAGCAGAGTCAGCAAAACCGGGGAGCTGCCTGGCTCCTGGCTCCTAGCTCCCAGCTCTGACACCAGCAAGCTGCTCCTGGACGGGCCCACATAGTTGGAAAGAGATTGGGCTTTGGCATGAAACAGGCCTCGGGTTGAATTCCAGCACAGATGAGCCACTGAACTCTCGGACTCAGTTCCCCTTTCTGCATAATGCAACGCAGTATTTCTGGATTGCTTACTATGTGGCCGGCTCTACTCCACATGCTGAGCCTGTGTTTGCCCATTTAATCCTCACAAAACTCTATGATTTACGTGCCATTATCATCCACTTTGTACAAAGGAGAAAACTGAGGCCCTGAGTTAGGAGCCTCCGAAGCTGGTAGTCGTCAGAAACAGGTTTGAACTTCGGTTTAACGCATTACCTCTGATACTTACCCGGCTGGGCCACTGGAAGACGTGGAAGAAGTATGTCAACTGCCTAAATCTGAGCTTAGCACAGAATGAATGCTCAGTGAACAGCGGTTCCCATTCTTGGCCTGCCACTTCCATGTGCATGGCCATAGGCAAAGCATTCTAACTTCTCCGTGCCTCAGTTTCCTCATCTGGAAAATGGGTCCATGGAAATGCCCTCCCAGGCACTCTCTAAAATATATATATATAGTGCTAACTTCAGAGTCTCAGTCAATCTACTAGACAAAGCCTGGGCCGGGCTTTAGTGTTCTTATTGTGAATATGAACCTGTGACAATGGGAGAAAAATTCAGTTCCGGGGAAACTTCCCCCTTGCATGGGTCACCCACACCCACACCCACACCCACACTTTGTGACAAAGAGAAACACTTCTCTGCACACCTTCTTTGAAAGGAAAGGACAGGTGAGTTTATGAGTGGGAAGGTGGAGGCAAGAAACAGACTTCTGTGGGGAAGGGCATCTTGAAACATCCCTTCCAGAGGGAGGCCAAACTGGGGGGCCTGTCTTTAGAGAAAGGAGAGGTGCTGAGTTCCTCTCCGTGTAGCAGTTAATCAGCAGAAGCCGAAATGTCAGGAAGTCTGGTTCTCGTCTCTCCCTGGGAGAGGCGCCTCCCATCAGCTTTCCTGGGCTGCAGCCTGGGAACTCCTGTTCTGCGTGGAGAGAGCCCCCTTCTGCTCAAACGGTGGTGGTGCAACGCAGCCAGCTGCTGCACTCACACAGGAGATTCGGAAACTACAGAGGCCAAAGCCCACCCCTCAGGGCCTGGAGAGCCCCTCTGCTCCCTGACAAGTCAGAGCCGTGCTGTCCCTCGTGTGCACACTCTGGACCACAGTGCCATCCACAGGCTCTGCGTGGGAGCTGGTGGGGAGTGTCCCTGAGTTTCCATGAGACACTCAGAGCCCACGGCAGGAGAGAGCTGGGCACAAGTGACTATAGTATGTGCGTGGAGAGAGGGGGGCTTAGCCAGAGGGCATAGTAGGACAGTGAAGACCCTGTCTAAGGAACCAAGGAGCTATGTGAGCTATTGAAGAGGACCATCTCCAAACACAGAAGGAGCAGGTGGGCAGAGAGTGAAGTGTGCAAAGCCACAACAGTAGCCTAGAATGTTCCCCAGCTCCTCATGTCCCAGGCCCTGTGCGACTGCAGCTCATTTATGTCTCCTAGCAACACCATGAAGTGGATACCATGATCACCCCTTTCTCCAGGGGAGAGCAGTGGCCAGCAGAGGGGGGCTGTGCCCCAGGCCTGACCCACCTGCAGCATCTGCACACGTGGCCTGCCTCTCAAAGGCGCCCCCTGTCACCCAGCTCACCCAGGCATCTCAGGGGTCCCTGGGACCATGTCTCCTTGCAGGTGACCAGGCCAGGAGGGAGTGTCCTCGCTGGCAAACCCTGTGGGGAGGAAGTACATATGGTTGGCTTTCTCCTCTTCTGCCTGGTCTTCCATTCGCTTAGCAAATGCATTTAGCAAATAACCGTTGGGTGCTTGTGATGGGTTCTGCGGGGCAGGTGAGATGCATGGGAAACATGACTCATGTGCGTCTTTGTAAGTGTGTGTCTGTGTGTGTGTTTTACTGAGGGGAAAGGGAGTATGGAGAGAAGCGAGAAGAAGTGACCAGAACCCCATTCTAACTACCCTCCTTGCCTCTAACTCCACTCCTCCCACAGCCACCACCCAGCACCCAGCACCCCCAAAAGCCTGCCTTTATAGATGACCTCCAGGGAGGCAACTGAGGTGCCCATGGTCAGCCCCTCCCAGCAGCACAGTGTCCCAGGAAACCTACAGGAATTAGAACAAATAAAACCTGCTCAGAATTCCAGCTTCCGGTTTGCTGATTGATGGGCTACCTGAACCTGGGTTCGCATCCATAAAATCATGACCCCTGCGGTGTCTCGGGGAGGTGCCATCCACCAGGGCAAGAGGCAGTTGGGACTGGGTCCAGGAACCAATGTCAGGAGAAGGAGTGGTGGCAGCACATGAACACTGCCCCGGGCCATGAGCATGGAAAGAGGAAGAGAAAGTTGATGGCAACTGGGAGCGGGCGTATAATTGAGAGAAGGGGTCGAAGGATGGGAAGGGATTTCATACGTTTATAAGCTGAGGGGCTCGAGCAGCAGAGAGAGCAGATTCAGACACAGGAGAGGAGAGGTGGCTCTGGGACGACACAGACAGACGGGCCAGGGTGTCAGGCAGGTTGAATGGCCACGAGCTATGGGAGTCCAGCGCCCTTCTGCTCCGGGCGGAGTGGGGCCACACATGATGCCCTGTGAGGACCTGAGCCACCATCAGCTTGGATTCTAGAATTTATTCCACGCCCCTGTAACAAGCATCCATGAACCCCTCCCACGTGCCAGACGTGATCATGCGTGTAGGGTCCGTAGGTTCTGAAGTTTTAGTTTGGCAAGTCAACCCTGGGGCACCTCACTAGCCTCCTTTGTAGGACTGCCCGCCCAGTGGCAGCTCTGGCCTCACTGCACTGAGAGCGCCGCCTGGTGGCCACCAACTCAGCCTGCAGCAGCCAAGTCCTCCAGGCACCATGTGTCCTTCAGAAAGACCTTAAAACCTCCTCTAGGCCTCTTCCCTTGCTTTCCCTTTCTCCCCACCTGTCCCACGTAACCCCTTGCGCTTATTGCCCACCTGAGGTGCCACCGGCAGCTTGGGAACCTTACTCGGGAAGTGCCAAAGGCACCGGGAGCCGCTGACCAGAAATACATCTGCTTCTTCCCTCTGCATTCTTTTCCCATCACCTCCAGCCTCTACAGGGGCTTCCCAGAGGACCCCCTGCCCCGGGGAAGCAGGGCCACTCTCCCAAGCTCGGGAACGTGGCACCCTTGAGTCATCTCCCCACATACTCCGTGCCCACGAAAGCCCCTTCGAGTTCTCCTGTGAAACGTCTCTGGTGTCTTCAGGGAAACGGAACTGCTAAGAACTGGCAAGGCAGACTGTGGTGTCAGTGAGGAATGTGTACCGTCTCTGCTTTTGGTTCTGACATCCCAGCAGTCGGTCCTGCCCTCACCTCACTGAGTGCGGGCTGTGAAATGCGGATTCCTCTGCTGGGGGACCTCCTGCTGGGGAGGAAGGGAGATCTTGCAGCTAATACTGCCTGTAGGATCCCCACAAACTCAGGTGGGTCCTGAGGGCCCCTGCCTGACAGAAGCCTCTGGAATCGCACAGGGGAAGTCCGAGGCTTGGAGGCGAGTGGGGAGCGGAGCAGGGAGATAAGGATAAAGGAGGAAGGAAGCAGGGAGAGAAAGGGAGGAAAGGGGCTCCCTCGGGGAGCATTCGGGGCAACACGACCCTCCTGTGAACGCGCTTCATCCGGGCCCAGCGTCCTCACAGGACACGTCACTGGCCTCCTTGGATGGAAACAGGAAACTGGTGAGGAAGTTTAGAGGAGGCAGGGATGTTCCAGAAGATAAATGAAGACGCTGGAAACCCAGGGATGGGGCTCAGTTGGGCACCAGCTACAGCAAACAGGACGGAGGATGATCCTGTATGTAAGCTGCATTCGGTGGGCCTCCCAAGTGGGGACCCGCAGGCTGTGGTCGGGGCCGCTGCCACTGTTGTTGCCACAAAGGGGGGCGCTGAGACAATGACCTAGATGCTTACCCGCCACCCACTGCCTTTCCCTTACAGGCCTCAGACTCCCAGCAAACACAGCTGATGCCGTGACCACCTGAATGAACCTGGATGCCTCTGTGGGCATAAGGAGTCTTCATCAGCGCAGCCAGCGTGGCTCAGTGGTTGAGCATCGGCCTATGAACCAGGAGGTCACGGTTTGATTTCTGGTCAGGGCATAGGTTGTGGGCTCAATCCCCAATAGGGGGCGTGCAGGAGGCAGCTGATCAATGATTCTCTCTCATCATTGATGTTTCTCTCTCTCTCTCTCTCTCACAACCTCCCCCTCTCTCTCTTTCTCTCTCATGGCCTCTCTGATATATATATCAAAATCCCTCAATTTCACCTTTTTAAGTCACAGTTCAATTCCCAGGCAGGACACATGGCCAGGTTGTGGGCTCGATCCTTAGTGCGGAGCATGCAGCAGGCAGCCAGTCAGTGACTCTCATCATTGATGTTTCTCTCTCTCTCTCACAGACTCTCTTTCTCTCTCTCTTTCTCTCTCTCATGGCCTCTCTGATATATATATATATCAGAATCCCTCAATTTCACCTTTTTAG
>NW_006299479.1:1198917-1205944 GCF_000327345.1 Myotis davidii | reverse complement strand
GTTAGGTCAGTTGTTCTCAACCTTCCTAATGCCACGACCCTTTAATACAGTCCCTCATGTGGTGACCCCCAATTTCATTGTTACAAATTGAACATAATTAAAGCATAGTGCTTCATCACAAAAACAATATGTAATTATATATGTGTTTTTCGATGGTCTTAGGCGACCCCTGTGAAAGGGTCGTTAGACTCCCAAAGGGGTTGCGACCCACAGGTTGAGAACTGCTGTACTATCCATTTCCAGACAATAACCCATTTGGTTTTCTGTTTGGATTCATTGGTTGGTGGGTTGTTTGAGCACAGCCTGACGTCCACTGCCATAGACAGGAAGTCAGGTGCTGGTCTCAGTGCTTCTCATTTGCATATAATGTGTTCTTCCTAACTGGATATTCAAGTGATTTTCCCTTTACTTCGAAACTCCTAATTTTACAAGAAGAGCCTAACAGCATCTACTACTTACTGAAATCTTCCTAAAGGCTGGGCCTGCTCTAGACAACTTTCAGGTAGTAACTCACTGAATCCTCACAGTTACATTTTGAAGCAAACATTAGCATTCCCATTTTACAGTTGAGAAAACTGAGGCTCAGAGGTTAGGTCCGTGGCCTAGATTCAAACAGCTCTGACGTGATGGAGCCAGGTTCCCAGCACAGATAGTCTGGCCCTGGAGCTGGGCTACTGGCTGCTCATCACGTGTGCACTTTGTAAAAATGAAACCTGACCGAGTCTTGGTGCCCCCTCAGTTGTGCAGACTTAGCCTTCCCGTCAGCCCAGGAATATATTTTATACTATACTAGAGGGTTTTTAAGTATTTACTTTCTCCTTTTTCATTTTTTTTAAATTCTCACCTGAGGATGTTTTTCCATTGATTTTTTTAGGGAGTGAAAGGGAGGGAGGAAGGGGAGAGAGAGAGAGAGTGAGAAACATTGATGTGAGAGAGACACATCAATTGGTTGCCTCCCACACATGCCCCAACTGGGCCAGAGAATTGAGCATACAACTGAGGTATGTGCCTTTGACTGGGAATCGAACCTGAGACTTTTTGGTCTCTGGGCCAATGCTCTAACCACTGAGCATCCGGCCAGGGTGACTCACTTCTTTGTGTCCTTTTTCTTTCTAGGCCATTATTTCCGAGGCCTTTGTCTCCTCTGCAGGTCAGGATTTTCCAGTCAACTGTGCCTTCTCCCACTTCCCACCTAGACCCCTCCCATCAGCAATTAAGGACGTTCAAGTTTCTGCAGTCCTTAAACAATTTTTGTATATGTTTCCAACCCCACAACTCCTTCTAATCTGGTGATTGTCAGCATTGGCTGTGCATCAGAATCCGGCAGCTTTGCAAACCCTCAGAGCTGGGGCTCAACTCCCAGGGATCCCCATTGAGTTGGTCTGGAGCATGGCCTTCGCGCTCGCTGGGATGTTTTAGCCCCTCACCTGATCCTAGTGTACAGGCAAGGTTGAGAACTGTCTTAGAACTCATTCTCCATTCCCTTCTCAGCAAATTCTTGGACGTTTTTCATAAAACCTGCCACCATTCCTTTTCCTCCTAACCTCTCCTAAACCACAGCCATTAGGTTTCTGCCCATCACTTTTCTGGAATAGTTCTTGCCCAGGTGGTCCAAGCCCGGATGCAGCCGACTCTGATGGGCACTTTCAGCCCCGGTCCTGGCTGAACTCCTGCAGCTCTGGGCACTCATATCTTCCTTCACTCTCTTCCTCTAGAAGCCGAGACTCTGCACTGCTCACTGTTTCTCAGAAGTTCGTTCACCCAACCAAACCATGAAAAGCTGGTGCCCCTGAACCTCAGGTGAATTCTCCTCAAAGGACAGTCTCCTCCTGCTCACAACTGTCATTTCCATCTCTTCTTTGGTGACCTTTGTGTTTCTCTAGCCAGGACCTTTCCTGTCAGCTGTGGGCCCACCACTTGCTCCATGTGCCCCTCCCATGTCCTCAGCCTCTCCCAGCCAGGCCAGTCCCCACACTGTGTGTGTGAGAATGTCTCGAGCCCCAGTCTCCATCCATGTTCACAAAGCCAGGAACAAGGCTTCTTGCCGTCCACATTCTGCCTGTCATTAAGCTCTGTTCATGGTGCTTTCTCACCTTCTTTTCCTCCTCTCATCTCCATCACCACCACCCACACCAGCAGCCGGCCGGAGTCCCTGTTAGTAGCTGCAACTGGTGTCCTCCCACTCATCCTCGTCTCAGGTGAGCTCTATAGGCCACAGGTCTCTGCCATCAGCCCCCCACAGAACTCTTGGATGACTCCCCATTTGTCTCAAAAGAAAAATAGCCCTGGTTAGTGTTGCTCAATGGTTAGAGTGTTAGCGCTCGAACTAAAGGGTTGGGTGTTCAATCTCCATTCCTGGTCATGGCACATGTGGGAGGCAACCAATTGATGTGCCTCTCTCACATCAATGTTTTTTTCTCTCTCTCCCCTGCTCCTTCCCTCCCTTCCACTCTCTCTAAAAAATATCCTCCTGTGAGAATTAACACACACACAAAAGAGATTTTCTCTTTTGTGTGTGTTAATTCTCACAGGAGGATATTAGAGAGAGAGAGAGAGAGAGAGAGAAGAGAAGGTCCCTCCTGGTCTTGTTCTGGTCCTTCTATTTGCTTCACTCCCACCACTCTCCTCTCAGCCTCACCTCCTCCACTCTCCCCTCACTCCCTGTATTCCAACCCTGGTGCCCTCCAGTCCCGCAGATGTGCAAGCTCTCCTGGCCTTTACCCATTCTTTTTCCACTGCCACGAAGGATCTCCTCTCCCTGCACCCCCTCCGTCCCTCCAGCTACCTTTGCCTAATCCACTTGGGCATCATTTCAGCATGGAACCCTTCCCTTCACTGAACACCCTGTCCCCCCATCTCTCGCATGTAAGAAATTATAAAGGAATATGCAAAACATAAACATATATAATGTTAAGTTTAATTTTAACAGCTTTGAAAATAAATATAAATGCTTTCAACATGCTACATTTTAAAAAATTAATGATTGCATAGATGAACATTTTTATATAATATGATGTTCAGAAAAAGAAGGATATAGAGCTATGTCTAATAAAATCTTAATGTTTACGTTTTCTCCAATAAAAACTGGAAAGGAATCCCCAAAATTTTAATAGCAATTACTCTGGGTAGCAGATTTATGAATGGCTTTTATTCCCTTCTTTATATTTCTCAGAATTCTCTGAGTTATTTGTAAGGAAAATATATTACTCAGAAAAAAGTTATATCAGTCTATTATACTTCTGCTACAGATTACAGAAAACCAATCTCAAAGTGGCTCAAACAATAACAGGAATTTATGACTAATGTAACTGAGAATGCTTGGTTATGGCTTCATCATGGCCCTGACTTTATTTCCTGCAATTATCTTGCACGTGGTCTATTTCTACCTTTAGCTTCTGTCCCAGATTAACTTCCCTCGTAATGGCCAAGTGGCCGCAGTGGCTTTAGGCTTCTCATCCTTACCTCCTCCCATACAGGAGAGAAAGCCCCCGTGTGCCACTCCGATTGGACCAGCTTAGAGCCCAGCCTGCTTCTGAGCCGATCACTGTGGATACCAGTTCATTTCTCCATGGTTGGAGCTGAAGATGCAGTCACATTCCCGAGAGCATGTGGATCACTGAACAGAAATTCAGGCTATGGGAAATAGGCACAGAAGGAAAGGGTGTTTGCAGATATGTCTGCTATAAACATTCTATATAATAAAAGGCTAATATGCAAATTGACTGAACGGCAGAACGACCAGTCGCTATGACGCGCACTGACCACCAGGGGGCAGATGTTCAATGCAGGAGCTGCCCCCTGGTGGTCAGTGTGCTCCCACAGGGGGAGCACCACTCAGCCAGAAGCAGGGCTCACAGCTGGTGAGCGCAGCAGCGGGGGCAGGAGCCTCTCCTGCCTCCATGGCAGCACTAAGGATGTCTGACTGACAGCTTAGGCCCTCCAGGAAGCGGGCCTAAGCCATCAATTGGACATCCCCCAAGGGCTCACAGACTGCGAGAGGGTGCAGACCGGGCTGAGAGACCCCCTGAGTGCACAAATTTCATGCACTGGGCCTCTAGTTGTAAAATAAAATGCTCACTTAACCCTTTGAAAAGACCAAAAGGCACTATGATGCAGTGAAAAGGGCCTTGGTGCAAGATAAGATCCCATCCCCTCCCCCGCAAACACACACACTTCTTTTCAACATCATCCTGGAAATAATATGAATGCAATGAGGAAAGAAAGGGTCTCCAGACTGGGAAGGGATACATAAAATTATATGTTCACAAATGGCATGATTGTCTCTGTAGAAAATCCAAAAATATTAAGGAAAATCCTGCTGGAACTAATAAGAGATACAGCAAGATTGCCATGTACAAGGTTTATACAAAAGTCAATTGCTTTCCTATAAACCAAAAACAAACAGGTAGAATTTGAAATTAAAAACAATACCATTTACATTAGCACCTGAAAAGCTGAACTACTTAGGTATAAATCTAACAAAAAATATATGAGATATTTATGGGGAAAACTGTGAAACTCAGATGAAGAAAATCAAAAGAACTAAATGGGAAGACTTCATATTGTCAAGATGTCAGTCCTTTCTGACTTGACCTATAGATTCAATGCAATCCCAATCAAAGCTCAGCAAAGTTATTTTACGAAGAGCAACACACTGATTCTCAGGTTTTAGAGAGAGGTACGAGACCCAGAATAGAAGGAGAAAACCAGTGCTGGAGATCTGAGACTACCTGACTTCAAGGCTTACTATAAAACTACAGTAATCAAGACAGCATGCTATTGGCAAAAGAACAGACATATAGATCAATGGAACAGAATAAGGAGCCCAGAAATAGACCCACATAAGTATAATCAACCGATCTTTGACGAAGGGGCAAAAGCAATACAAGAGAGAAAAAGGTCATCTTTTCAACAAATGGTGTGGAACTACAGGACATCCACATGCAAAACAAGTGAATCTAGACACAGACCTTATACCCTTCACAAACATTAACTCAAAATAGATCATTGACCTCAATGTAAAATGCAAAACGATGAAACTCCTAGAACAGTGACTTTCAACCTGTGTGTCACCAGAATTTTTAAAACATGCAATACCTGACTATTTAGTCAGGGACACTGACCTCTTTTTCCTTAGATTGTCAAATAAAAACATGACACCAACCAACACAACAATGGCCATCTGGTGCCAATGAATCAAAATTATACCTGTGTGTTTTTTCTGTCAGATTGACAAAAATACATATATTCTTGGTGTGCCACGGGGTTTTAGTAATTACTTTCTGTGTGCCATGAGATGAGAAAGGTTGAAAATCTCTGTCTTACAAGTGACATAGAAGAGAACCTGGATAATCTTGGGTAGGGTGATGCCTTTTTATTTTTTATTTTTATATATATATACATTGATCTTAACCCTTATATCTAAAATATCACATGTAACCCCAAAAGCTTATTAATAAGATTTTTTTAAATAATATGATTTTTTATTGATTTTTTGAGAGAAACATCCATCAGCAGCCTCCTGCGTGCCCTGCAGCTGGGGATGGAGCCAGCAACCCAGGCATGTGCCCTGACTGGGAATTGAACCATGACCTCCTGGTTCATAGGTCGACACTCAACCACTGAGCCGCACCAGCCGGGCTGGTGATGCCTTTCTTAAATACAATACCAAAGACACAATCCATGACAGAAATAATTGGTAAACTGAGCTTCACTAAAATTAGAAACCTCTGCTCTGTGAGAGACAATAGCAAGGGAATTTTAGAAGAAACGCCATGGAGATGATGCAGGCGTCCCAGGGTTACAGAGACCCGAAGTCCACGACTCTCTGTGGGCTCTTGGCTTCGTGCAGGAAAGAGTTCAAACACAAGCCAGCCTAGAGTTTAAAGTGCAGGAGAGTTTAGTATGCGGCAGTGAGATGGAGATTGGAGCCTTCGCAGACAGAGCAGCCCCTCCCTAGCGGGATCTACTTCTTTTATGGAGGCTCATGTAATTGAGGTCTAGGGCATTCAGTCAGGGGGAGGAACAGTCAGGATTTTTCTGAGAAAGGGGTGGAGACATCTCAGAAGATCCATGTAGGTCATGTTGTGTCTTTAGATGGGCTTTTCTTTTCCAATCCTGGTGGCTCCGGGTGCTTTGTTTAGTATGCTAATGTATTGCAACAAGTGTATAATGAGACTAGGGGTTACCACAAGATGAAATTAGTCTCCATGTTGGCTCCAGCTGGTCTTCTGCCGGTTCTAAGCCATGAATCAGTTAGAGGTTGGTCTTATTATCTTCGTGATAGTCCTTGTAGCCCTTACTCGTTACAGCTGTCTTGCCACATACCCTATCTCGGATTGGGGAAAGATATTTGCAGGAGACACATTGATAAAAGACTGTTGTTTAAACTATACAAAGAACGCTTAAAACTCAGCAATAAGAAAACAAACAGCAAGCCTGGCAGGCATGGCTCAGTGGTTGAGCGTTCACCTAGGAACCAGGAGGTGATGGGTTCCATTCCCAGTCAGGGCACATGCCTGGGTTTCGGGCTTGATCCCCAGTAGGAGGTGCGCAGGAGGCAGCCGATCAATGCTTCTCTCTCATCATGGATGTTTCTATCTCTCTCTCCCTCTCTCTCTGAAATCAATAAAAAAAATATTTTTTTAATACAATATTTTTTTTAATACAAGAGGGAGAATTTGCTCATAAGATGATTTTTAAGTAAGTAAACAGTGCCAATCCAATTTTTTTTAATACAAGAGGGAGAATTTGAGTAAGATGAATTTGCTCATAAGATGTTGCCTGGGATCCCAGGCAGATTTTTCTGCCCATTGCACCGCTCTTATCTGGCTCTTATAATTTCATACACCCACCTCTTCTGAGATGGTCCCTGAGCCTTAGAAGCGGCACTTTGGGTGTTCAATTTACAAGCAGAGCCCACAGCAACGGTAGAAGAAGCAAGGTGTCAGGATACCTATACCCTAAGTAATCATTGGAGCAAAGCATAAGTTAGTCTCTGAGTCTGTCAGGCTGTCAGTCACGAAGA
>NW_006299479.1:1175244-1198744 GCF_000327345.1 Myotis davidii | reverse complement strand
CTGTCTGTGTGGCCTCCACAGCATCAGTCACCAAAACTGTCCAAGCATGAGCTGCTGTAATGATTTCTCTGAAATTTACATTATGTGGTCTGGCTGCAGTCTGCAATTGCAAGTCTCAGGAAAAAAAACATAGTTCTCAATAATTCCAAGGCAAAGGATGGGAGAGAAATAAAACACTAGTTCAGATGGCTGAAGCCAAACACTTTCACTAGAAAAATTCAGGATCCAGTCCAGTTAACAGGTGAACAATAAAACATTAAAGATAATTAACCAAACTGGAATTTTTAAAATATATTTTATTGATTTTTTACAGAGAGGAAGGGAGAGGGATAGAGAGTTAGAAACATCGATGAGAGAGAAACATCGATCAGCTGCTCCCTGCACACACCCTACTAGTGATGTGCCCGCAACCAAGGTACATGCCCTTGACTGGAATCGAACCTGGGACCCTTCACTCCGCTGGCTGACGCTCTATCCACTCAGCCAAACCGGTTAGGGCCAAACTGGAATCTAATATCCACAGTTGGGCACTATGGTTTCCATAGGAACAGCTTTTCCACTCTAAACTCACCCTCGTTTTATCCAGGTTAGAGACTAATTCATCGCCTAAGTTGTCTCAATCAATTTGACCTGTTATTTGCATAAATACGACAAGAATAGCAATTGATCATGTAGGCGCTTTTAAATCTGTTTTGCTGGAATGTCATAGGGAATCTCCAGGGTGAACCTTAATGAGCCTCTCAGGGCTAAGATGTCAAGCCACATAGTTGCCATCCTCATCTGCCTGCAATATCGGTAGATTTGGGTTAATTTTCCAGCTTCTCAAGGTTCCCTAAAATGTCCTGAGCTTCTTCCGTTGTCATCTCCCAGGAAAGACTGCTATGAACCATGTAATCAAGCTCTTCTTCAAAGGCTCCAAGACCTTATCCTCTCTGCCACCCCACCCCCACTTTCATCCCAATAAAATGTTGCCTGGGACCCCAGCATCAGGGAAACCAACCTCCTTGGAAAAACTAAATTCTTACCTCTTATCCCAACTCAACAAGCATGCCATCGCTGTTTCTTGTGAGCACTGCAGTCTTGTTTGACAATATAATGAGGTCTGGCTAAACAGATGAAAAATGCCTTAACCTGAGTGTTTATCTCAACCCTGCCAAAGCTTTCAGCCCCCCAGGCACTCCCATCTCCGCAGAGAAGGTCAAGAACCTTCGTTGCAGCCCCTGGCTCGGAGCTGGCGTCTTCCTACACCCAGCCACTTTTGCAACAGCAGAAGGCAGGAGTTTCTGTCAGTTTGAATTTCCTGAAATGCACGGGCCTGTGTCACGGTCTCAATGGTGTCTGGGGGCAGTTTGTTCTGTCAAATCCCTGGCATCGAATGAAAAGAGAAAAGGGAAAGTTAGTGCCAGCAAAGCAGGGTGGAGAGTGTTGCTCAACAATGTCCACCTGGGGCAGAGCTGGATGCGTTGGATCCAGCCAACAAGTACACCTACCGGTAAGAAGGCTCTCTGCCATGGTTCTAGAGCAGTGGTTCTCAACCTTCCTACTGCTGCGGCCCTTTCATACAGTTCCCCATGTTGTGGTGACCCCCAATGTCATTGTTACAAATTGAACATCATTAAAGCATAGTGATGAATCACAAAAACAATATGTAATTATATATGTTTTCCGATGGTCTTAGGCAACCCCGGTGAATGGGTCGTTCGACCTCCAAAGGGGTCGCGACCCACAGGTTGAGAACCGCTGTTCTAGAGACACAAACACACGGTCTAGGCAGCGTTTGCAATTCAGGTGACACACCAGGCATTGCTTTCAAGTCAAGTCTACAGAGAACATCGTGAAAGGAAATTGGAAAATTATCCAAGTAATGCAAACAAGGATAATCTTGAATGAAAAACACAACTTAACATATAAATATGTATCTGACTACTTTGACCCATTCTATGATTGCCAACCGATCCACCCTGGGGTATTGCCTTCCAACCAGATGGTTCTCTGTCTCTAGCACACACCTTTAGCACCTGTCTCACTGTGTTGTGGTTGTCTACTGACAATCACACGCCCCACCTGACGGGGCTCCTTGAAAGCAAGGAATTGCCATCTTCCACCGACCTTCATTCCTTGCTTCAATGGTGAGTAGATATGCAATAATGAAATTAATCAAGAATGGAGGAGTAGAATAAGGTATTTGAGAAAGAACACACAAAAAATACGCCGTAAGAGTAGCACTTTGGAGTCCCCAGGAACCACTATTGGAACAGATTATTATGCATGCTTAGCAAACATACTCCAAATAAAGGTGTGTTTTTCCCCCACTTTAATATGATTTCCGAACTGCTTCAGAGAGAAGTCACCTTCACTTCCACTTTCTGGTCCAGTGCTGGGTCATTGCCATTCAGTTGTTAATTTGCCTGTGCTTTCCCCACCTAGATTTTTTTTTTTTAAATGCTTTTATTGATTTGAGAGAGAGAGGAAGTGAGAGGAAGAGAAAGATAGAAGCATAGATGAGAGAAACATTGATCGACTGCCTCCTGCACGTTCTCTACTGGGGATTCAGCCTGCAACCTGGATATGTGCCCTGACTGGGAATTGAACCAGTGACCTCTGGGTTCCTGGGTCCATGCTCAACCACTGAGCTACACCAGCTTGCTCCTCCCCGCATCCCAGCCCCCAGATTTGATTTTACAAAGGATGAACTGATTTCCAAGAAGACTCTTGAAGGGGTAAAAAGATACCAATATAACTAGATATTCAGAAGGTTTGTAGGAAATATTTCAGCATTATCTTTACCTGGCATTTATTTTCTTCCAACGGTTCACTTTATTTTAGAATGCCTTGCACGGTATTCAATCAGAATGAATTGATTGGATTGGAATAGATTGAATTGGATTGGAATGGAGTGGAGTGGACTGGAATGGAGTGGAGTGGAGTGGAATTAATTGGATTGGCACTGTTTACGTCCATGTGTTGCCTATCCACTACAGTGTAAGCTCCTTGAAGGCAGGGAAGGGCCTTGAGTTGTTACCTATCACAGTGCTTGGCACATAAGAGTTACTCAATATTTGCAGAATAAAACAGTAAAAGAGGTATTTGGGGACAAGCCCAAAAGGGTCTAGGTTACATCTATCATTTTTAAAGTGTGCATAATTAAACAAATACCAACTACATTCGTTTTCAATGTATAAATAAGTAACTAGGCAATAAATTGTGTAAATTGCCTTCCCCAAATGGGAGCATGCCCAACACCCAAGGCAGTCACATCTATCTATCTATCTATCTATCTATCTATCTATCTATCTATCTATCTATCTATCTATCATCTATCTGGTTAATATAATATGCAAAGTGTCCCCTCACGAGTTCAACCGGGAGACCAGGAGCTTGATCGCTCACTATGACACGCGCTGACCACCAGGGGGTGGTGCGGAACGAAGGAAGGCCCCAGCCGGCAGCTGGAAGGCCCTGATAGGCCCTGATCCCTGGCCAGGCCTAGGCACTCTACCCATGCACAAATTTCGTGCACGGGGCCTCTAGTCTTAAATATAAAACGAAAGCCCACGGTGTAGCCGAGATGCAATAAAGAAAGATGGGAAAGCAAACAGTGGCATTGAACAAGGTGAGGGGCAACCCTGGCAAGGACAAAGGAGATGTGCATTAGTTCTAATATTTTCCACAATGTTAGAAGCAAAAGACAGCTGCAGGTTCCTCAGAAAATTGCGAAGTCCCCTTTAAAAATGATCTCCCCAGTAATCAGCGGGGCAGCTCATGTCTCAGGGGTCGTTAACCTTCTGCCCTCCATCCCTAACCCTGGGGCTCGGGGAGTGTCTCTCTAAGAGACTCACTGCCAGAGGGGGTCAGTGTTTCCTCTTAGGAGCCCCCAGAGCAAATGACTGAACAGATTAGGACGGATTAGACAGATAACAACTCAGACCCTTTTACAAGCACATTTTTCACTTGACACTCAAGTTCCCTCCTGTGCCCCACAGTCTCACACAACCCGACGACTGGATAATATTACTGAAATATCTGCGCCAGCCGAGTGCGTGGAAGTGCACGCGGCCAGATGTTCTTGTAACCCTGTTTTACTGAGTTATTTATATCCATATAATATTTGACATTTCCTGTGTTGTTAAAGAGTTGGGGGCCCTTGACGTATTTTTTAAGAGAACAGTGTCGACTTTTTTTTTTTCTTTGATGCCCAGCACCAGAAATAAGTAATATGGAGAGGGGTTGTATTAAACAGATGCTGAGGTACCGAATCTTTACCTTATTTTAGTGCCTTTCATCTTAAATGATCTTCATGAACAGAAAGATGCTAGACTGAACACAACATGTGAACTGAGCCTACCATTCCATAAGGGCACAAGCCCATGGGCCTAAGATAAGTCAGCCAACAGACAACGAAAATTTTTAATGAATATTGAAAGTATAATCCACATTTCTGGAACTAAACTTTATGGATACATGAACTCAATCTTATCTTTGAACTTGATAGATATGCAAAGGGCTAGTTAAAATTTTTCCAGGGAAGTATTAGCTGGCAGATTTCTCTGGCTTAAATGAAATAATGGAAACTTTATAGAGGTGAAAGTATTTGGTTGAGCCTAAGCGGTAAGAATATTTAAACTGTATATGAAACTTGATATCCTAGAAGGCTATCCTTCTGTTTTCTTTGTTTATTATAAGGCTCTATTCACAAGTCATTTTTTATTTTATTTTAAGATTCCCAAATTTTAGAAAAGTTTCCCTGTTATAAGATAGGACAGGGGAGGGGGCCTGGTTTACAGTAAGTTCTTGGTATCTCCAGCTACTCAACACTGAAAAAAAAAAAACACACACACACACACAGAAAAATACAATGTGAATGAGTTGGGTTCTCTTTGGCCTTCAAAGTTGTTTTACAAATTGTCTCAAAACTCCCTATGTTCGTGTTTTGTTTTGTTTTTAAAGATCAGCTTTCTTTTCTAAAAGCCGAGTACATATGCACATGTCATTGTACAGAGAAACGTCCCAAATACATTGTCTTCCATTGTGTCTTACCCCTGCTCACCCGATTCTGTACCTCGCCCTGAATCCGAGGCCCCTCCTGACAAATCAAGAGCCCAAGGAAGCCGCCTGCTCCAACGCAGCAGTCAAATCCTTTGCAAATCCTCTAAGCTGTGATAAGTCGCTAATCTTCAAGTAATGGACAGATCCTCTTGGAGCAGATAGGTCAGGACGGCGCTCCGTGCACAGGCTTGCTCTTCTGTATCACCAATTCCCCAGGCCCTTTCACCAGGGAGAGCAGACTCTGCGCTGAATCCTTCCAGGGTTGCTCAAAGGCAACAGTGGGGGTGGGGAGCCGCATCTGGGAGGCCAGCGTGGTCTGGACCAGGGTTTTATTTTGGATCTGCATCTCCCAGATTCTTCCTGACCCTAGTTCGGCCACTAGACTCTGGCCCCCAAGTCGAGATCTTTTTCCACCTCTTAAATCCTTGCTATTTTTCCTCCTACACATAGTCAGCCCATCACTGCTTTCCTGGAAAGTCTCTGGATTTTGATGTTGTCCATCTTTGTTTCTTTCCTATTTGCCTCAGAACCTTCTCCCTACTTCTACTGAGAAACTCACTCCAGAAAATCTCCAGGAGGAGACACCTTAGTTCGCTTGGTCAACAGTCAAAAGCTGTTGGCCAACGTGTTGGGAAGAGGTGGAAAGAATTCTATTCACAGTCTCCACATCCCATAGGTTCCCAGGCCAGCAATTCCCGTCCTGAAGTATAAATTTCAGCACCAAATGCAATCTTCTATGTCATCAGGCTGCCTTGGATGAAACAGAGACTCAAGTCCTGAAGATATGCCTCCAGAAAAACCCAGCCCTTGCTTCAAAGTTATGAACTGATTCACCTGGTTGGAGCCTAGAGTTTTGAAAGAAAGGCCCCAAGGTTTGACACTGGGGTGGACAAGTTCATTTCACAGAAAGACTTGCACAGCCACAAATACCACCATGAACCTCGCAACTTCTCCAAGAACATTGGGCTAACAGATGTGGATAACTTAAGATAATCCATCAACACCATGTGGGGAAAAAAGCAAACAAAAAAATATTATATCGGGGTTGGGAACAGTAACATTCTCAAATGTGAGAAATGTATGTTGAAGTCTAAAGAGTGATAGTCACCCAGATAACAGAGAGAAAAATGATGTCGATTCCAGAAGAGTTAGGAGCCATCTCTGCAGCGCATCACCGACTCCAGCCTAGGAGAACTGAAATAAAAAAGGAGATGAGCCTAACATGGTGTGTGTCATATAATAAGCACCTTGCAAGCTATGGCTAGAACCACTGTGGTTATTATATCAGGGGTAGGTGAACCCTCGCCTTCCAATAGAGAAATGGAGGCACAGAGGAAAAAACATTGCCTTACATCCAGGCCAAAACCACCTCTTCTGCTGCCTCTAATCTCTACTCTCGAAGCAAATACTATCAGAGTGGCCAGAGCAGCCACTGTTCAACTCCCAATCCCCATCCTCTGAATAGCACATTCAGAAAGGCTTAGAAAACAAACATCCAGTCACCAGATGTCCTTAACATCTGGCTAACGCCATAAAACTATCCTCTACCACCACTACCTCCTTCCTAACTCTGAAGTGTAGGGGGGAAAAGAACTCATGAAATCTCTGATGCAGTGAAATAGGATCTTGGCGTATCCATCTTTGTGACTTTTCCTTTCTTTGCTGTATGTCCTGAATCTCTCCTCGTTATTCAGAGGTATCCACGTGGCTGTAAGGAAAACATTGACTCTTATACCAAGAGGACTTTAAAAAAAAAACACTCTGAAATTCAATTCTTTATAAAAATTCTAACTTAAGCTCCTGGAATTCAAAAGGGAAGGCTCTAGCCTGGCCAGCATGGCTCAGGGGTTGAACGTGGATCTATGAACCAGGAGTTTGTAGTTCAGTCAGGGCACATGCCTGGGTTGTGGGGTGTGCAGGAGGCTGATTCTCTCACATCATTGATGTTTCTCTCTCTCTCTCCCTCTCCCTTTCTCTCTGAAATCAATAAAAAAAATATTTTTTTAAAAAAGGGGAAGGTTCTAAGGGTAATGTGTCTGCCAGAACAAAGGGGATGGAGGATTAGAAGGAGAGAAAATGATGATGTTCTCTACCCTAAAGAGACTTGGTGATGGTAGCCCGGGTTGGCAGTAGAGGAACAAAGGTGCTGAGATCAGAACCTTGGAACATGTCAGGGGCTAAGACAACAGAAATAGAGGTGAGAAGATGAGGGGGAGGGGGAGGAATCCGAATGCAGATGGTCTAGCCCACTGGTTGGCAAACTGCGGCTTGGCAAACCGCGGCTCACGAGCCACATGCGGCTCTTTGGCCCCTTGAGTGTGGCTCTTCCACAAAATACCGACTTCTGTGCATGGGCCACGAAGTTTCAATCGCACTGTACATGCGCACCCACACGTGGTATTTTGTGACTCTAGCCTCACCAGCGGCTAACTGTGGGGACCCCATGGAAACAATGCCTGAACACCACCCAGCACTGTTCAATAAACACACAGCAGCTGACCTCAAGTCCTCCAGGTGAGGGCCCTCCATCATTAGGCTCTTGCAAGAGGCCAGTGCCACCTCTAGTAGAAAGACACCTGGCCAGATCCAGGGCTTTGCTGGGCCCCAGCTGGGGATCTTTGTGAACATCCAGGACACTCACACCGACCCCCTGGAACAGAATGGGGTGCCTGACTCCTCGCCAAGCAGGGATGGTACATACAGCTCAGCACTGCCTGTGGGGAATGGCTAGACCAGCGTCTCAGCCTTGGCACTATTGCCATTGGAGGCCGGTAGTTCTTTGCTGCGGGCACTGCCCTGTGCATTGGAGGGTATTTACCAGCATCCCTGCACTCGACCCACCACATGCCAATAGCACACACACCACCTCCTTGTTGTGACCCTCAGAATGTCTCCATTCATGGTCAACAGTCCCCCGTGGGGGTCAGGGGTACAAAGCTGTCCCCATTTGAGAACTATTGGTGTAGACCAGCGGTTCTCAATCTGTGGGTCGTGACCCCTTTGGGGGTCGAACGACCCTTTCACAGGGGTCGCCTAAGACCATCAGAAAACACATATATAATTACATATTGTTTTTGTGATTAATCACTATGCTTTAATTATGTTCAATTTGTAACAATGAAAATACATCCTGCGTATCAGATATTTACATTAAGATTCATAACAGTAGCACCATTACAGTTATGAAGTAGCAACAAAAATAATTTTATGGTTGGGGGTCACCACAACATGAAGAACTGTATTAAAGGGTCACGGCATTAGGAAGGTTGAGAACCACTGGTGTAGACGGTAAGGCCTCCCTCCCTTATTACACTGAATCAGTGTTTAGGGATAGACATTAGATCACTTACAGCAACAATTTGTGACAGCAAGCCGCTACCTCAGACACTGTCCCAGTAAGCGCGTTTATTTCCGTCGTCTCCAAACATTGGAAGTACCTACTGCTTCCATTCATTCCCCAGCACACACACACAGCACACATGCGCTCACATACACTCCAGAGACTTTTAGGGATGTGGTATAGACCGGCTCTAGCATAAGCTACTTCCTTTCTGCGTGCAGCAAATAAGTACAGCAGTTAGTGGTGAAGGGGCCATTTGTATTAGCTTAAGGACTCAGGGTGCTCTGTGAGGAAGCTACGTAATGAGTAGTAAAACTGAAAATGGAAGAAAGTCCATTCCAGAATTTGGGATTGGAGGAGATGTTTGTGGAATTTCTTGAATACAAGCTGGGGCGATTATAACCCTCAAATATTTACTAGTAAGCCCTCCCCCTTTCCCAGATGTACATTATTAAAAGAAATTCTTAATTTTCCGAATGCTTTTCTTCATCTGCAAAATGGGGATATAATAGCATACGTTCTAGGATTGCAATACAGATTAAATGAGCTAAGCCATTATAACAATTAGCACAGGGCCTGATACTTAAAAAGCTCTCAATGGAGTCAACCACTCTCATTTTCATTATAATAGAAGAGCAGGTGGAAGGGACAAATGATCGTACGATAATAACATTTTATCCATGTTTTGAAGCTCTGACTTATAAGATGCATGTTCAGGCTTGTGATATAGACACAGTGGCCATTACACCCCTTTGACACAGGCATCAGTACAGAAGGCTGGCCAGATTCGCTCCTGGACACATGAGTAGTGCCTGGTAGCCTAAGACTCCAGGCTAGATCCCTGGATTCCTACCTGAGTTCTCTTCTCAGGCACCATGCCCACCCTACACCATGCTATGTCTTCTACACCCAGATCCATTAGATGGTTTCAGCTGCCCTGGTCAGCTTACCCATCAGGAAATAATGTTTGCTCATCTGATCAGATGTCCAGAGACTGGGCAGATTTCAAGAACATGCAGTCAAGACCCTGACTACATTTCCCAAGATTCTCTGCAGCTGCCTTCCTCTGGGCAGCAGCCTTGGTCTCAGAGCTGCAACCCTCACAGTCACAGAAAGACCACCAGCAGAAGCAGAGGCAGAAAGAGAGAAATGGCTACTTACTGCTCCTCTTCGAAGTGAGTCAGAACATCCCCAGAAGCTACAATCTTTGCCTGAAACAGAAGAGGTACCATGACCGGTCCTGAACCAAATGTGTTCGGGAAGGACGGAAATGCCCTGATTCGTGTAGTCAAACCATAGCCCATTCGTGGAGCTGGAATCTCGGGCAGTGTGGGACAGTGGTTTGCACCACGCTCAGATTCACTCAGTTAGGAGGAAGGAGGGAAGCCAGTGGGCGGCTCTCACACCCTTCATGGTGTTTAAGACTTAAAGCTTTTACTTTATTTGTAGTGATCATCATAAAAAAAAGTTTTAGATGAATCTAATAAAACCCTCAACAAGGAAGTGAGATTCGAGGAGAGTTCTGAGAGAATGGAGGGCATCCTACACCCCAGAAGGTCTCCTAGAGACATTTCCCAACACCAGGAGCAGCAACAGATGTGCATGAAGAGAAGCGAAGTACATGAAGTCCTGAAAACGATGCGAATCCCATGTAGCGATTTCCCAAGACTCAGACAACAGTGTCCTGGTCTTCGCTGCCTTGACTTCGCTCTGAGCAACAAGCATAGCTCCACACCCTCGGTTTATTTTTATGAACAGCATCTCCCCTGCAACATCCCAAATCGTCAGCAGTTCTCCCAGGGCTTGGTGTGCTCTCTGTTTGCAGGTTTTAGCAGCAGCAACCGCCCAATGGCCCGGACACGTCCCTGGAGAGCAGAGATGAAGAGCTGAGAAACCCATCTCCGCCGCCTACGAGAAATGACTACGAGGAATGCTTTCCTCATGGCTTAGGAGTTCATGTTCAGCCAGTGGTGAAAGCCACTGCTCCCATGCAATGGTGCAGGGCTGAGAGAGGAAATCCAGGGCGGCTAGAGGAGAGACACATCCTCACAGGTGGAAGAAGAACAGAGGAGAGAGAAGAGGGCATGGGTACAAGGGTTTTGCTGCTTCACTGCTTCCTGAGCATGCCCAGTCCCACCCAGAGCCCACACCCTGCAGGAAGGGACAACTGCCGGATGCCCAGTGCATGGCCCCATAAGCAACCTCCACCACCCTTCACCCAGCACAAGGTCCCAGCCCCTACCCACTCACAGGTGAGGCCTAAGAAGCAATATCACTCAGGAAAGAACAGAAATCCAAGAAGGCTGATCCTACCCTATAATAACTGGGCTACCCACTAAGTTCTACAAATGACTTGTCGCCACCATTCCTCCAGTCCCATCCACTTTTTCTAGCACTCAGTTACTATCCATTCAACCAGCAGGTCTGTAGCCATGTCAGTCACAAAAACAGCATTGGGTGTGTGTTGGGGGGTTGGGGGGAGCGGGGCAGGGAAAGGGGCAAAAGAACAAGAGAAAGCTGCTTGTTTGTGAGATGGTTCCAGGCCCACCATTTCATTCATCTTCATCGGGGGACCTGCACAGCGGGTCTCAGACCCGGGGCCCAGGTCTGAGGTCAGCTGGTCTACCAGAGGCACTGCCTGCCCCGGGCCCAGCCTCACTCCACACATGTGCTCGCGAAGTGACGCGCACTCCAGCCTTCTGTTTCTGTTTATTTGTCTTGCGTTGTGTTGTTTTATTAACCAGAACTTGAAAAGGAGGCTTTCTTTCTTGTGCTGCCATTTGGCAAAAGACTAGAGGTTACAGTAGCAGGCAGAGCCTAAACACTTTTTTTTTTTAAGTCTCCATGGAAGTTCCTTCCAGAGAAAAACTATATCCGATTCCCCGTCTCCCATTGAACCTCAGAAGGACTTCCCACACCTTACCTTCAAATAACAGAAACCCGGCCAACGCAAATGGAAAAACATAAATTTTTGCACGTAAAATGAAAACTCAAGGGGTGCAGACAGGCCTGTGTCAACAGGGTATTGTGAGCTATCAGTGAATTTTTAGAAGCAGGTTTGGAGGCCTGGTTCTCTGTTCAGGGACCTGGGGCGTGTTTTTTGGGGCCCCAGCCACCCAGGGCTATCTTCACCTCATTTTCAACAGTAGATAGGAACCCCACTCAAAAGACCAGGCAAACAAAGGCCCAGGTGGCGGGGAACGACTTACACTCATTCCCAGTGATTAAAGAGCAGAGATGAATGTCTAGACAGGACAAGCCCAGCTCACCGATACCTCTCAGGGTGGACTCTGACTCTAGTCCTTCCTGATCTGCATTGCTCTGTTTTCACTCACAGGCTCCCTCCCTAGAATTCAGTACTGCCTCGTTATTATGCATGACTTTTTTAAAAAATGTATTTTTATTGATTTCAGAGAGGAAGGGAGAGGGAGGGAGATAGAAACATCAGTAGTGAGAGAGAATCATTGATCGGCTGCCTCCTGCAGGTCCCACATCGGAGATCCAGCCTGCAACCCGGGCATATGCCCTGACCCGGAATCGAGCCGTGACCTCCTGGTTCATAGGGCAGCGCTCAACCACTGGGCATGTCCAGGACGGGCTGTGCATTAATTTAGTCTCTTTCCATCACTGAGTTCCTCATCTCTAAGCTCAAAGGAAAAGCATCCAGTGGAGTAGGCGCTCTCTTGTAAGTCTCTCAGCATCTCTGTCCCCGGATCCTAACAGGATGGTTTTAACACTGAGGGTGACAGTGAGTGACGGGCTCTGGCCAGGGTTCAGTTGTCTCCGGCCCCGCCCCTTGTGCCAGGAGAGGAGATGAAGGCAGCTGCTCATTTTCCCTCTATTTCCCTCCACAGTCATGGGTGGCTAAGTCTCAACGATCAAGCTGTGGCAGTTAGAGACAGGAAATGGAATCGGAGAAAAGAGACTTAAACTTACCCACCATGGAGAGCACCCCCCTACCTCCACCCCCACCCCCCACCCCCCTGGGGCACCCCCCACCCCCCTGGGCTGGGACTAAAGCTTTTCCAGGTCCCAAGGCCCCCCACTGGGTTTACACCTGGACAAATCCTCCAGGCCTCAGATGGCCCTGCATTCCCCAAACTCCCGGGAGCCTGTGTCTGGACCCCCACGAGCTGCTGCTGCCTGGTCCCCTTTGAAAGGGTGTCCTGAGCTTCAGAAGAACTGACTACAGGGAGGCAAGGAAACCCAGAACTCAGGCGGCGTGGTCCCAGCCTGGCTGCCAAGCAAAGGACAGGCTCCGAACGCAGAGTGCTTCCCTCCTGAGCCCAGGCTCCACCGCCTATGACAGGGGTCCTCAAACTTTTTAAACAGGGGGCCAGTTCACTGTCCCTCAGACCATTGGAGGGCCGGACTATAGTTTAAAAAAAACAAACTATGAACAAATTCCTATGCACACTGCACATATCTTATTTTGAAGTAAAAAACCAAACGGGAACAAATACAATATTTGTATTTGCATGTGGCCCGCGGGCCGTAGTTTGAGGACCCCTGGCCTAGGACATGGTGTGGATCTCCAAGTGCAAGGACAGCTCTCTGTGGAGCTGGTGATGGGGTCTGCTTTCCAGCTCCTGCCATCCAGAGATTATCTCCTGTGGCCGGTGCTGTCTTTGATCAAATATTGCACATGAGCCGAAACCGGTTTGGCTCAGTGGATAGAGCGTCGGCCTGCGGACCGAGGGGTCCCGGGTTCGATTCCGGTCAGGGGCATGTACCTGGGTTGCGGGCACATCCCCAGTGGGGGATGTGCAGGAGGCAGCTGATCGATGTTTCTCTCTCATCGATGTTTCTGACTATCTATCTCTCTCCCTTCCTCTCTGTAAAAAATCAATAAAACATATTTTAAAAAAATATTGCACATGTATGGAAGCGGCAGGAAGGCACACATGTACCTAAATGCTGAAGATCCGCGGCTCAATAAGGCAGCTTTTGCTTTCTTTCCCTTTCTTAATACATTTTTATTGATGTCAGAGGAAGGAAAAGGGGGAGAGAGATAGAAACATCAACGATGAGAGAGTATCATTGATCGGCTGCCTTCTGCATGCCCCACACTGGGGATGGAGCCCCCAGTCCGGGCATATGCCCTGACACAGAATAGACCCATGTGACCTCCTGGTTCATATGTCGACGCTCAGCCACTGGGCCAAGCCGGCTGGGTGATAAGGCAGTTTTTCTACAATCACGCAAGAGTAAGGCGAGAATAGGGGGTTTTTTGTGTGTGTTTTTTAGAGTAGCATGACAAGGTTGTTTATAAATTGAACCAGATGAATTCCAAAAACCGAACACAACTCACTTTTCAACCCAGCCTGTGGATGGAGCCCCCAGTCCGGGCATATGCCCTGACGCAGAATAGAACCATGTGACCTCCTGGTTCATAGTTCGACGCTCAGCCACTGGGCCAAGCCGGCTGGGTGATAAGGCAGTTTTTCCTACAATCACGCAAGAGTAAGGAGAGAATAGGGGTTTTTTGTGTGTGTGTTTTTTAGAGTAGCATGACATGATTGTTTATAAATTGAACCAGATGAATTCCAAAAGCCGAACACAAATCACTTTTCAACCCAGCGTGTGTGTGTGCGTGTGTGTGTGTGTGCCTGAAACTGAGGGGAGTTTTCTTACATGGCTGCCCAGCTCTGTTTAAAAATCAGTCAACAGCCAGTCATTTATACTTTGGGTTTTTCTGATAAATGACAATTTCTGAATACATGCCTTATATGTAGACTGATTTCAATGGAAATAATTGAGTGATTTTTTTAAAATTAGAAGTGTTTCTGGCATCTTTCTACATTTCAGAATAGGTGTACTGTGCCAACGGCAGCTGCTGAAATTCTTGAGAGTTTGGTGTAGCCAAATTTCATCAATTATAATTTAAAAAATTTTGTAACATTTCAGGTAAAAAGCTTTGTATTCACATAGCTAGTATTTATTGAGAATTAAGTTCCAGGCACTGTGCTGAGTAGTTGAATACATAAAATAATGTAATCTTTATTATTACCCTTTTGAGATATTAGAACCCTTTGCTGTTACTACACTTCCTTTAATGAGGGGGAAACTGAGGCTTAGGGAAGTTAGGTAACTTGTCAAGGTCACGGAGCCAGTATGTTGCACAGCCATTACACAAATCTAGGTCTATTTGACCCAAAGCTAGAATCTTAACCACACACTATATTGCCTCATTGCACCGTTAGGGATGGTAGTTTAATAGCAATTACTAAACCATGCGTGATAGCACTATTAGCAATCAAATTTTTAAGCATATATTCTTATTTCTACCCACATTTTGGGACACCCTCATGTGAACTGAATCCCAACTTTCTCATCATCTTATGAGACCACAGAGAGAGGTCTTTAAATGTTCTCAGTGTTAGCTCTCCAGTTAGAAAACACTGATCTTAGTCTTGGAATTATAATTGTTCAAAGCTTATGAGATAGAATAAAATGCTTGTTTTAATGGGTCCCAGGTCCAGTCGGTGATGGACAGCATATATGACGAAGGTCCCATACAATTTTAATGGAGCTGAAAAATTCCTAATGGCTAGTGACATCATAGCTGCCCTAACATTATACCCTCTTCACTATCTTAAGATCGTAGGTGTCATAAAGTCACAGCAAAAAGCATTCATCACATGGTTGTGGTACGGCTGGTGTAAACAAACCTACTGCGCTGCCAGTCATATAAAAGCATAGCAAACACAATTATGTACAGTTCATAGTACTTGGTAGTAATATATGACAACATTACTGGTTTATGTATTTACTATGCTATACTTTTTTCATTATTTTAGAGTGTGCTCATATAAAAAGGTTTCCCATAAAACAGTATGCCTCACATATCTTGTGTTTATTGTGTCTCTTAACTGCATCATTTCCTCTTGTGTTTGATTTACTCTCATGTTGTTTTATAAATTTCTAGAGGCCTGGTGCATGAATTCGTGCACGGGTAGGGTCCCTCAGCCTGGTAGGTGATCAGGGCCGATCGGGGCGGCCTGCTGCGGGGAGGGATTACTGGAGGTTGGCCGGCAGTGGGAGGTTGGCTGTGGGAGCTCACTGACCACCAGGGGGCAGCTTCTGCATTGAGCATCTGCTCCCTGGTGGTCAGTGGGTGTCATAGCTACCAGCCAGTGGTCTGGTAGTAATGGTTGCTTAGGCTTTTATAAATATAGATGGGTGAAGGGTATTCATGAACTATCTCTACTATCTTTGCAGCTCTTGCTCCTGTGGGATGAAAGAAAAGGAAGTTGAAATAGTATTGGATATCTTAGAGATGGAAGGAGAGGGGAGTTATGAAATCAGTGAATTGGCCTTGTTAGGGAACAACCCCACCACCACCTGAGGAGATGGAAAGTTAGCCTGTTTCATGGGATGTGTTGATAGAAACTCAACAAGGAAATATGAGATTAGAAGTTAAAAGACTTGGGTTTCAGCCAGGCCCTGTGGCTCACCTGGCAAAATTTGACAAATTACTTATATAATTACTGAGATAATGTCTAAAACACATTACTTAGATAATGTATAAAAGATGATTCTAAGAGACTCAGGTTTCACACATGTGGCTCCATTTCGCCAAGTAAAAGATGGTGATAGCAGCAATCGTGTCCCTTAATGGAATAACATACTTAAAAGTCACCATGAAAAAAGGAGTCATTTCTGTTTCAGATTCAGTTTCTTCATCTGGAAACTGAGCATGAATTTCTCTAGGGTCGTTTCCGATCACATATGACTCTAAGTGCTACATAAATATATCATAGAAATATTATAATAGTAGAACAAGATCAGGTTTTGTATATACATCCATATGTCAAGTCTTTTATTAGTACATGTATTAAAATTGGAATAAAATTGACCCTAAAGATAAACATGAGAGGTGGAGAGAAATAATTCTCTTTCCAAAAATATTATCTGCTTACAACATTTTTAAAATGTTAAACTATGGAATTTGTTTTGTGTCATTAAAATGCAACCTAATTCTGCCTGGCCAGTGTGGCTCAGTGGTTGAGCATCGTTGAGGAGGTCATGGTTCGATTCCTGGCCAGAGCACATTCCCCGGTTTCAGGCTTGGTCCCCAGTAAGGGGTGTGAAGGAGGCATCTCATCAATGATTTTCTCTCACCATTGATGTTTGTATCTCTCTCTCCCTCCCCCTCCCTCTCTGAAAGCAATTAAAATATTTTTTTACATGTGACCTCTTTCTAATATAATCAACTTGGTGGTAGTTTGTCAAAAGCATATCAGTTTTTTTCAATCAATGTCAGCTGAGTATTCATGCAATGTGTGTACGTGTTTATTCAAAGAGGTGCCCGTGGATTATTTTCATTTTATGTGTAAGAAACCTGTATGGGAAGTGCGTCAGGCAAAGAACCGCATCCTTCCCTCTAACCCGCACCATTGCTGGCCATGGTGCCCGCCCACCTTCCCTGCCCAGCAGCTGTCGGGGAGCTGAGATGAGAAGACAAGCAGTGTGCTCCCTCCATTCCTGCCCCCAGTGGGGCGGGCAGGAAATGCCAGCCTCCTCACAGGAAGGCCTGCTGCGGTGAGATTTCCCGATTTACTTTATAAATGCAAGAAGGCCAGATACAGGAGGAGATAAGCGCTCAAGATTGCAAGTGCTTATCATCGGCCAGGCTTCTGGGCCCCACAGCCATGGCCGGTTTCTCTTAGCGAGATGCAGGCCGAAGTTCAGTTTGGTTCCAAATCGAGAGGTCTCCCCAACTGAAAACCATGATCATCCACCCTTGTCAGTCCTGGCAAGGAAACCGCTCGAAATAGCGTGCTGAATTCTCACCAGGAGTGGCATCTTCTGCCCCAGGTATTCCTACAGAAATTCCGGGAATATTGCTCTCCCTCCTAGCTGCACATTGGCCTCACCTGGGGGTGCTATAAAAAGGACTGAAGTCTCTGGTTCCCCAAGTGAGCGCCTATAGTCAAGGCACCCACTGGACTTCATGGTACTCAGCTGCCCCGTGATATTTCCATGGCAACGCTCCTCCCTCAGTTCTGATGTTACACTGCTGGTGCCACTCAAATAAAACATTTAGTAGAACGTGAAGAATGGGATCCTCAAAAAGACAAGACAGCCAGCCAAGGTGGCTAGCTGAGTTCACAAAGGTCAGGGGGGACTAGCTCAATTTAAAATAGATTTTTATTGATTTCAGAGAAGAAGGAAGAAAAGAGAGAATCATGGATCGGGTGCCTCCTGCACGCCCCCTTCTGGGGATCGAGCCCACAACCTGGGCATGTGCCCTGACCGGGAATCGAACCCTGACCTCCTGGTTCATAGGTCAAGACACTTAACCACTGAGCCACACCGGCCGGGAAGGACTAGTTCAATTTAGTATTAAGTGTGCTCTGGCAGCCGCACGGGCCAATCCACTCTCTGGTCAGACCCTGGGATGGAGGGGGGCATTACCCACTTGAAGGAGAATGCTCCATTCCACCTCTTCTCTTCTACTCTATTTTTATAAAATAGAACCAAACCCCTTACCCAAAGCTACAGCACAGAGGTGGCATGGAGAGTGAACTATCACGTCCTACTTTTTCCAGCTCCACATTATCAATCATTGTGAAGCCATGAGAATTTCTGAGTCAACCACTCCACTCATCTATGTGTGTCACTCACAAGTCTGACGTTGTAAGAAGAGAAAATAGGATTTGAAAGAAATCTACGTCTCCTTTTTCCTCCGCCCAAAATCTTACTTCACAGAGGTCTCATTTAAAAACATTTCTAAGAACATAAAAACATACCCTCCACTTTTGATCTCTTATCTAGGGAAGCCAGAGGAACTCACAGGCAGTGAGTCCCCAGTGTTTATTGTGTTAAATGGGGACATTGTTTTGTATTCAGCTGTGACGCGCCTTGAAGTAACACGGAGTAACTGTGCTCTTTCTGGGACCTCGCTGTTCCCTGGTTGCCGAAGTTGAAGGTCACAAAATCATAATAATGACACAGCAGACCAGTATTGGACCAGGCAAGTATTTACATAGCTTCTCTTCCCTCCAGAAGCTGGAAGCACTTGGCCAAAGGCACCTTGGTTCTTGAAAGAGTCCCCCAGACCCTTGCATGAGGGCTATTATTTATACCTCTCCTCACTCAGCTGTCTCCCTCACCTCACCCTACTCCTTCCACCTCCATTAAAAAATGTACCCAGTAGTTGAGCATCGGCCTATGAACCAGGAGGTCACGGTTCAATTTCCAGTCAGGGCACATGGCCGGGGTTGCAGGCTTGACCGCATGCAGGGGGCATGCTGGAGGCAGTTAATCAATGATGTTTCTCTCATTGATATTTCTATCTCGATACCCCTCTCCTTTCCTCTCTCTCTTGAAATCAAGAAAAAGGAGTTCCTCTTTGCCTTAATGTGTAGTTTCATTCATTCTCTAATAACCTCACCAATCCTGGGGAGCTTTATGTATTTTTGTTTATGGGTGGGGTGAGGGTGAATCTGTGAGCTAGGGGGAGGCCCTTTCTCTCGCTCCTGTTTGGATTGCAAATCTCTTGCTTCAGTCCTTTTCAGTCTAACTCTGAATCCTCCCTATTTTGCACGTTGTGCTACCCACCATTAGAGCCTCTTTACACTGAGGACGTCACTCCTGTTTGGATTGCAAATCTCTTGCTTCAATCCTTTTTACACTCCCTATTTTGCACATTGTGCTACCCACCATAAGAGCCTCTTTACACTGAGGACATGTGTGTGTGTGTGTGTGTGTGTGTGTGTGCATGTGTGTTATTGTGATGGGAATCAAAGAACTGACCAGGTCACACACACGTTGGAATCTAATGGGCCGGGTCTGATGGCTCTTCTTTCTCATGGACCCTTGTTCTACTCACTACCCCTACTTCCTGGACTTATCTCCCTGAGCAGATTTCCCATTCTGCTTTCTTTGTCATTTCTAGGGGCTCAATCTTGTTTTGCAGTCTGTCAGGGGCTACAGGGGCACACAGAGAATGAGAGATAAGGCGCGTGACATCTTGTTGGCTCCCCTGTAAAATCTGAAATTGCTTGTTGGAAGAGCAGGAAGCAACTTCCTTCCTTTCTCATCATGAGCAGCAAAAAGAATAGGAAACCCAGAGAGGCCAAAACTCAGTTAGGCTTTGGATGTTATTGGGGGTGGAAAGAACCCCAAAGACAGGAACACTGCTTTACACACAAGGCCACTCATGACCAAAAGCATTAGATAGACAATAGATAAGTCATCACCACAGCAGGTTCTGGAAGAGCTCAGTAAGTGAGTCAGCATCCTCCATTCCCTTTCACTTGCTTGGAGACACCAAAATACTGCATCTCAGATGCATTCCTTTGTTGGGGCTGCCATCAAAAATGCAAAATACTGAGTGCTTTTTGTTTTCTCACATACTGGAGACTAGAAGTCCAAGATCAAAGGGTCAACAGGGTTGGTTTCTCCAGAGGCCTCGGCCCTTAGCTTGCAGTGGCCACCTTCTCGCTGTGTCCTTTCATGGTCTTTCCTCTGCGCTCCCACATTTCTGGGTCCTGGTCTCCTCCTCTTACAAGGACACCAGTCACCTTGCATCGAGGCCCAGGCATCTTATCTCCTTTACCTCTTGAAAGACTCTCTCTCTAAATACAGTCATATTCTAACATACTGGGGTGAAGGCTGTAAGATATGAACTGTAGGTAACACAATTCGGCTCATAACCAGTCATTGGGAGCAGAACCAAGACTGGAACCCAAAGTTTCTAGCCCTAGAACATTAATTTGACATTGATTCACGTCCTTTCCCAGGTTAAATTATCTCATGGAATTATGGCATTCTCTAATGGGGTGGGGGGGCGGGTAGCTCTTGATGATCTAATTGTAGCCAAATAAGGAAGCTACGTCCTAATTGTCTTGCTTGAAATCATAAAACTCCTTGATAACCACCCAGTGGATCCAATCTCCTATTCTCCTAAACTCCACAGGAGGGTCACGTGCTAATCTGTGGATTGTAAATCTATGGCACAAGGAAACAGCTTGGTACAAGATGATGAGGGAGCAATAACTATAGAGCAAGAAAGCCCTCGCTCACCTGATCTCCCTGTGGAAGGAGTTGGAGGGATAAGCTGGCTTTAACGAGCCTTCCTGCCCCTTTCCCTCCATCCTCCTCTTTTATGCTGCTCCTTGTGGCAGCTGTTACCAATTTCAGCAATTTTCTCCTGGCAAATTGAAGGCTTCAGGTGACAGAGAGTTGGTTGTATCCTTCTAGACTAGAGAATGAGAAAGCCTAGGTCCTACTTCGACCCCACCCCTGCTCCCGGACTGAGTGGTTAGGGCTATAGGCACTTCCCCGGTGGGCACCCCCACGCCACCTCCCACACATGCACCAGCAAGGGCAGGCTTCCAGACATAAGCCCAGCTCTGAGACCCTATTTGAGACTCCACATTATTCCTCACTTCATTCTCAGCTCATTTGTTTTCCCAGGACCACCAAGATTTTATTATTTACACGCCCCCTCGGAGTGAGTACCCATTCTGCTGCTTGAAATGACAGGAAGAGTGTGATGGGGTACACAAGAGCCCGCACACACACACACGCGCGCGCACACACACAGAGTTTGGTACAGAACTTGGACACTGGACACCTCTATCAGGTGACCACACCCAGGATGCTTGGAGGGGGTGAGCTCATGCTCCCTGGTTAACCCAGGGAGCTTAAACATGAAGCCAACACATGAGCACTGATTGCATATAAATCTGAGAAACAGAAAATCAATCAGTAGCAGTCAGGTGAAAATTTCCTGTCAGTTTTTTCTTAATTTGGTTTTGTTTATTTTGTCTTCCCTTCCCTCTTTTTTTTAAAAAAAATTAATCCTCACCTGAAGATATTTTTTTCCATCTCCTGCACACGCCCAACTGGACCCAGGGACTGAACCTGCAACCAAGCTATGTGCCCTTGACCAAAATCCAACCCAGGACCCTTCAGTCCGTGGGCTGATGCTCTAATCCTCTGAGCCAAACCAGCCAGGGCTTGTATTCCCTTCTTTCCGTATTTCAAAAAAAGGGATGCAGCTAAATAATTGTTTCATTTTTCTGCTTGTCTATTTCAGTGTGGACACGGAGTATCCAGCCATGAACAAAGCAAACTCAACTCCTGCCTTCAGGGAGCTTACCATCTAATGAAGGGAGAAAGAGCTTAGATACGTCTACAAGTAAGGATGTGATAACAACTGTGAACACATGGAAGAGGAAGAGCTTAACATCTAGAGCAGTGGTTCTCAACCTTCCGAATACTGCGACCCTTTAATACAGTTCCTCATGTTGTGGTGACCCCCAATTTCATTGTTAGAAATTGAACATAATTAAAGCATAGAGATTAATCACAAAACAATATGTAATTATACATGTGTTTTCCGATGGTTTTAGGTGACCCCTGTGAAAGGGTCCTTTGAGCCCCAAAGGGGTCGAAAGCCACAGGTTGAGAACCGCTGACTAGAGGGAGGTACTCAAGTGATCCCTTAGAAATTCCCTTCAAATAAAGGAAGAAAAAAGGTAATGAGGGAGTGAGGTAGGGAGGGAGGGAGGAAGGAAGGGGGGGTATAAAGGAAGGACCAAATTTACCATTTATCTGGATGTTAAATTATTACTTAGACAGTTGTTTAGTGCCTACCTCCTCTTGCATAGTTGAAGCCCCCCTTTTCAAATCCCCAACTTTCCTGACAAGAACCTGTTTACAATACAGGCCATCCTTGGAGAATGGATTACGGGGCGTAGCAGCACCTCTGTTTTATCCGGGGCTGTTTGGAACAGAGTATTTGTGGCCTTGGGAAAGAAGGTGATTTCCCGGAGAATACAAATACAGGGGCCCCGGCTCTGGTTCTTCAGCCCCTTCCCCTCCCCAGGCCCAGCCTTGTTTTCCTAAGCAATTGTCAGGAATGTGCGGGGCGGGGCGGCCTGGCCATCAGCTCGGAGCCTAGGCAGCCCCAGTCACGGTCCCGGGATGGCCTTTCACCCCGCAGCTCTCCCGGCTGCTCTTATTAAGCAGCAAAATGTTTCAATATGTGGAGCTCTGGGGGAGGGACGGAGAGAAAAATCGGGATATTGTTGCGAAGGAAATAATGAATAACCCTGCCGCCAGTCCCTGGAGAGACAGCGAGTCCTAAACACATTTTCGCAGTGCCCAGAACCAAAGTAGTCAGCCATCTAGGGTCCCAGAAAAGAAAGAGGAGGGGACAATTTGAGAAACTGAGGCCCATTCCCAGAGGTGCAGGAAGCCTTCGGCTTGGTCCTTACAAATGGACACACTCCCATCTCTACTCTGACCTGTCACAGCCATTCCCTGTCCCCACCTCCAAGTTCATCTGTCTTGGGGAGAGGCTGGTGAGCAGTTCCCAGTTACAGGAATCTCAGGAGCGTCCTATGCAAGGGTTTGCACACCACCAGGGCCCGGTCTGTTTTGTGATTCGGCTACTGACAGAGTAGATGGGAGCTTGGACTCAAGGCCAGGTCTACACGAGGAAGCGAGGAAATAAGCAACACCCCTAATTTCAAGGAAATGCACATTTGAAGACCCAGAAATGACCCCTTAGCAAGAGTGTTTTTCAAAGTGTTTTAATTAACCTCCCCTTCCTCCCCCTCCCCCATTGTTTCTCTGACATTTGCAATTCACTTCGTTTTTCTAGAGAGTCTGCCCCTAGAAAGTGTGGGTCACAGTTGGGGAATCCTTCCCGGGAAGGACCAAGTAAAGGCAAGGAGTGACCTCGAAGTCGAAGAATCAAAGACCTCCCTCCTCTGGTTTAGGCCTGAGGAGTAAACATTCGCAGGGTCGTCCTTTTGGCACGAAATCCTCAGCGTGGAGAAGGCCTGCGTCGCCAGGCTCCCCTGGGCTTAGCCGAGCCATCTCCAAGTTTGTGCTGCGTGTGTGTGGCTCCCAGGGTTCCTTGACATTTCCTAGAAACCCAGCGAGGCTCCTGGAAAAGCAGCTGGGGGCAGATGGGTGGCTGTCTATAAAACCATCCATCAGACGGCAGTTGAAATATTGATAAGAAAACGGAAATCAAATTAAAAGACTGGGGGGAAAAGAGAGGAAGAGGGAGTGGGACGGAGGCGCGGGCGAGAGGCGGCGGAGAGAGAGGCAAGCTGCAGGGCGCACAGACTTCAGTGGCTCCTACGG
>NW_006299479.1:1170986-1175172 GCF_000327345.1 Myotis davidii | reverse complement strand
ACCGCCCCTCTTTTCTTGCAAATTTCACTCCAAACTTTGAAAGCAAACGGGAGACATTGGAGCCCGGGGCGCCAGGGGCGGAGGTAGTGAGTGGGAATCTCGGAGCCCCGAGAAATGTACCTGGTTTCTAAGTCGTGTGTGTGTTGTGGCTTCAGGAGCCCCAAAGCTGGAATTTGTTAGTGGGGGAGAAAAGTGCTTTATCGGAAACACATTGGCTGCCGGAGAAGCTGTGGGCTGCCCCGTTAGAGATGGTTTAAGAGGAGGGAGGACCGGGACCAGTCGCCAGACTTGGCAAGGCAGGGAGAGATGCCCGCAGAGGCACCTGGCACTCTAGACTCGTTGGTGGGGGCCCCCCAGCCCCAAAATTCAGATCTCAGAAGCCATCCCCCTGCCAGCGACATAAGGCCGCGTTATTCATGGACTTGGCCTCTGTCTGCAAACCGGTTTTCTTTTAGAAGCGGGGACCCTGGGAAAGGGGCCTGGTGGACCACGGGAACCTCTAGCCAGTCTTCATAGGCGCTCCTTTGGTAGGGAAGGGGGGGCATCTGGGCGCTAGTGGGGTCCTAGGGGTGCTGGGGAGTCGGGCAGAAGGCCTGTGCCTCAAGGTCCCCAGCGCGTTCACCTCTGTGAATATCCGTTTCCTGGGGCCTCCGCCAGCAAGGTGAGGTCCCTCCCTCTCCTCCGGCCAGGTGTGAAACTACCCAGGCCCCAAGGGAGGGGAGGGGGGTGGATTTCGGGCAGGAGAGGGTTGGAGGACAGTGCGGAACAAACCAGAAGTGTGATGACCACTCGGACTCTCCCCGGCTGATCCAGGAGGTGTGGAGGCCTCCAACGCTAGCATTCTCCCTTCATCACCTGCACCCCTACCGCATCACCCTTGCTCCACTCGCGGGTGACCCAGGCTTCTCCTGCCCAGGTTGGTTCTGCGACCTTCCCGACCGGTCCTCACCACCCCAGGATGTTCCAGACGGTCCCCGACACGTCCTCTTACGTCAAGGTAAGACCTGACAGCATCTTTAAACAGGTAATAACTCCCAGTCCCCCTGCACCCCGGGGAAGGGTGGTGGTTGGGGGATCAGTCCGCATAGGGGCGCTGGGCGCAGACCTTCGGGGTTCCCTGGTGGCTTCTGCCGTGGCTGAGCCGGGTGACTCTGCGGGGAAGGCCAGGTGGTGGCCCCTAGACCGGCTCCTAGTCGGGCCCCTGGGGTGTGCGCTCCGTGTGGCGCACGGCAGGGTCTGTGTGAGGACGTGAGTGTGCGCGGGTGGATGAACGCGACGCGCCTCTCTTCCCGGTCCGACACCCCCCACCTCGTCCGAAAGCCCCCCTTCCTCCGCCCACCCACGCCCTCCCAGGCGCTGATTGCGACTTGACAGCAAATCGAAGGGTGGTTTTATTTTCTTTTCCACAGCAGTTCCCAAGAACGTAAACAAAACGAGGCCAGGGCATCTGGGTTACACGTTTAATGAAAATCTGGGGACGCGTTGAGGTCCTCCCGCCGCCCATGGCAGCTTCCGGGGACTGGGGGGCAGGAGGAAGGACCTGCGAGGTCCAGGAAAAGCGCTCCCACCTCCCTCAGGTCCGGGCCCCTCCCCCTTTCCAAACCCCGCCCCCGGGTCCCCCCCCACTCGCTTGCAGAGTGATGGTCCAAGAACGGCCAGGTGGTGTGCGCTGGATGTGGGCTGGTGGCCACAGCGATGGGGCGAGGACCCTCGAGTTTTCTCCTTGGGGCGCCAAATTTGCGTCCACCTGACTCCCGTTTCTCTAAAGGGAAATGTGTTGCCACCTGGTAGCCTGCGTCTACGCGCACTCCCCCCACCCCCTTCTCCCCACCTTCGGTAGAAGTCTGTAGTCACTGGGGAAGACAAGTTCGGAAGGCTTGGCCAGGAAGGAGTGTTTCATCAACAATGAATGAATGAAAAATGATGAGACCAATGTGTCCATAATCAGTAAGTGGATGGATGGATGGACGGAGGGCTCCCAGGAGGTGGCAGAGCGCACACAGGCTGGAGCGAGCCCCTGTTCCTTGTAACCCCTCCGACCAGCCTCCCCACCCCACCCCCTGGAACTGGGAGCCCAGCTAAGGAGCTCCCTCTTCTAGCTGGGCCCCCGGGACTGCAGGCGGGCGGGGGAGGGCATGAGGCAGTCTCTCCCACCCACACGGACCCGCGAGTCTGCACGCACCCGGGGACCCAAAACCTCAAAGAGGATGAATTGTAGAGGGTAGAGGGGCGAGTGAGAGTCCAGGAACCCGATCCAGGGCGAGAGCTGGAGAGCAAGCAAACCCTTGCGGGAGAGGGGAAGGAGGAGGGGAAGAGGTGGAAGGGGGCGCCCTGGGGTTAGGGAAAAGGAGGTGGGTGGGGTCCGAGAGCTGTGGGCCGCTAGGGCAGCCGTTCTTCACCGGAGCTCTTTAAAAGGGGAAAAAATGGATTTTTCAAGCAGCTACAAAGTTTGTATTGTTGCACAAAGGGGTGCATTGATGACGGTGAAAGTTCTGCGTGGCCAAAACAATCTTGGGTCTGTTCCGCCGGCTCCCTGGGTAGACCAGTTGCCAAAGGGGCACAGACAGTGCCGGGCTGCCAAGCCCCTGCCCTTGGGCGCCAGGCACCCACTCCCAGGTTACTGACAAACACCTGGGCCCCAGCGGGGGACCCGGGAGCCCAGGGTGCCCACTGCCCCCAGGCAGCGTCCTGGTTCTGGTAACCCACAGAGTACTCAGGGAGGCACCCCCAAGATGAGCCCTGAGGATGGATGTGAGGATGGGAAGAGAGAGGGAGAGGGGGAATTCGGGTGACTGGTTAAGACATGGACAGGCAGTGAGTGAGTCATGGTGGTATCGCATAGAGAGCCCTTCCCTCTGCCAGGCCCCGTTCTAACCATTGTACTAACTGGCTTAGTACTGATAACAACCCCGAGAGGTAGTCCAGTTTGCAAATGAAAAACGGAGGCATTGAGAAGTTAATGTAACACAGATTGTAAGGGGCAGAGCCAAGATCCAAATAATAAGGGCACCATTTTGCTGATGACTGTAGGGCAAGCTCTAAGCATTCATTGCGTCTTTACAACAGCCCTTCAAGGCAGGTCCTATTATAAAGCCGAGGACGCTGAGGCACAGAGAGGTTCAGGAACTTGTTCAAGGCCACAGAGCTGGAAAGTGCAAAGGCAGAATTCACACCCAAGGAGCCGGATCTCCGGATGGGAACTTCCACCAGTCCGTTCCACTTGCAGATGAAGGGTGGAGGGCGCAGGAGACCCGCGGAGTAATCCTAACCGACTTGGCCACGGTGCCAGCGCTGGGCAAAACACTGCCCATCCCCAGCGCGCAGGGCATTCCTTAAAGGTCCCTTCCCGGCCCCACGAGAGACTGGCTCGGTCCTTTATTTTCCTTCTTTACGAATTTTCCAGATCCCTAGCTCTCGTTCCCCCACCTACCAGCCTGCGGGTGCAGCCCATGCAGCCTTCTAGATGAGACACCTCCCCACTCCCCTCCACTCCCCACCCCCATCACCAGAGGAAAGAAGGCTGATGCCCTAGAATGTTTGCTGCCGAGACCCGCCCAGCGGCAGCGTCTGGCCCGCAGGTCCTGAAGCCGCATTTCGGGGACACGGGTCTGTACTTAGAATGAACGCTGTTCCGGGCGGGCGGCTGGGAGGCAGGGCAAAGGGGAGATCGGAGCAAGGCCCCCATCGGGACGCAGCCACTGGCTGAGGGTCCCGGCCCCTGGCTGGTCTCCAGGTCTCGTCAATCCGCACTCTCTGGTCCACCTCGGACTCCCTTGGGGTTTCCTCCTCGACGCCGTGGGGTCTGGGGACCCGGCCCGGAGCCCCAGGGCCTGGGCGCAGAGACCCTCCCCTCCGGGGCCCGCCCCGGCCTCCCGCCGCCCGGCCCCCCACGTAGCCTTTTGGAACCCGCTCGGCGCTCGGGCGGGAAGGCGCTCGGGGAGCGGGCAGGGCGAGCCGAGGCTCTAAATCTTCCTTCCACTGTGAGTAGCTGGAGTCTGAGCAGCAAATTCAAAGCAGGCGCGCCTGCAGAGCCGTCCTGCAGAAATACGCCCCGCCATCCAAGCGCATCCAGGGGCGGCTCGAGCTGCCTTGTTTGGCTAAGGTCAGACGAGACTCGAGTTCTCCAATAAAAATAAATCTCAAATTAATTATGGCCTCGAGCGAGGGGCCAGACACTTGAAGCTGC
>NW_006299479.1:1168743-1170730 GCF_000327345.1 Myotis davidii | reverse complement strand
CCGGGGCAGGTTCGGAGAAGCCCGGGGAGTCGCGTCTGGAAAGCCTTGATCGGGTCAAAAGGGCTGACATTGAGCGAGCCAAGACGCCTTCCACCGCCGCTCTCCTCCCAGGGGAAGCGGGACTTCCGCATCTGTGAAAATATTGTCGGATTCGGAGGGTGCGGGGCAAGTCATCTCGCCAAAGTTCCAAGGAAATTTTTCCCCCACCGCCCCCCATATGCATGCTTTCTATAAAGGAGCCTAGACCTAGACATGTGAAGTGGTCTGTTTTGTGGGTACCCCTCCTCCCCAGGTGGAGCTTTTGTTTTGTCTGCTGGACCCGCTATGTTGGTTGTGAGCTCCCCCCTCCCGCCCCCCTCTCCCGCCCACTTGAAAGCCAGAGGGGCTGGTGGATGGGGCACTGGCGGTAGCCAGCACCAGCTCCTGGTCAGCAGCCCTGCCCAGTCTGGGAAGGGGAGAGGCAGAGCTGCCTCTGGTAAGCCAGAAAAGAGGGTGTGTGCCAGTGTGTGGGCTGGGAGAAGGCAGCAGTCCCTAGCTAGGCCAGGAGGAGACTGGCAAGGCAGGAAAGGGGAGAGAGAAAGGGAGGAAAAGGGGTGAGGCAAGAAGTGGGGTAAGGAGAGAGACAGACAGGGAGGGGAGAGAGAAGGGCAAGGGTTCCCCCTTTCCCAACTCCCGGGCAGTCTTCATTTGCAGCAGGCCTCACCGCAGGCTCTCTATCAATTTGTCTCAATGCAAACATTCGAAATATTCTCCTTGGCTGCTCGTGAAAACAATGCGAGCTGCCAGGATCAAACCATCTTTCCAGATGTCTGGTGGAAACCACATTAAACAGGGCAGACTTGTTTACTGTTGTGTTTGGTTAGGGCCCCCCCCCCCCACTTTGGGATTTACAAAATCAGCAGCGGGAGAGTCCAGCCTCAAATCCAGAGTTACATAAGTGGGCACGCTTGCCCACCAGCATGTCAACACAGGATGAGGGGGGGAGGAGGGGTGTGTGTCTGGCATTCCCCCAAAGGCTGTTCAGAGTTTCATCTTCAAAATGATGAAGTTGCCATAGCTTGGGTCTTACAGGCAGAAAGAGAAAGTGCTACTGAGTCCCAGAACTAAAACAGGAGGGCAGTCCTTTCAATCCCTGTTCAGAGTTGGAGGAAGGTTGGTTCTACTGGACGGAGAACCTTGTGGATGGACAGGAGGGCCTCATGAAGGCCCTGGTACCTGGGCAAAGGCCTGGCCCTCATGCCAGTCCTTGAGTCACAAAGTGGTGAGGCTTTGGGGGTGCCAGAGATGTGGGGGTGACTGCCCTGATCAATGAGGTGAACGCAAACCTGTCCTGGTCTAGGCTGAACAGAAGGTGGGAAGAGAACCCTTGCCAATGTTTTGGCCACAGAGCAGCCTTCTCAAACCCTAGGTGGAGGGCATGGGGCTGGGGTGGGGTGGCCATTAATGGCCTCGGTGTTTGCCCAGCACCAGGAAGAGGGCCCCCTGATGGTGGAGGTGGAGTCTTCTCTGCCTGAAAGAGGGGTGATGTGGCCGGGGGGTGCCAGGTTTCTGGTCTCCTCCCAGTGGGAAGCGGTCTCCCCCACACCCTCCTGAAAGCCCCGTTGTCTGTCTTTTGAAGGTCGGCAGAGTCTGGGCTGAAAAGGAAACAATTTGGGGTTTGAAAGGATGTAATTCATTCTTCCTTTCCCTTTAACCTCTTTCCTCTCTGGAAAGCATGTGGAAACTGAAGGGGAAGAGGGAGCCGGCAGGAGGCTGGGCCGAGGGGAGGAAGGGGTTAAACCTGATTTCTTTTAATTGAACTCCAGAACTGGTGGCCCCAGGCAAAGGGGGGGACTGACCCCGCTAGCGGTAACCAGATGTGGCGGTCCCAGGGGAGCCCCTGAGCAGACCCCTGGATTGAGAAGCAGACAGGAGGTGGGGGGGCAGCCCGGCCCCCATTCCACCCCCAACCCCCCCCCCCCACTCCCCCACAACCACCTCCAGGACC
>NW_006299479.1:1168098-1168714 GCF_000327345.1 Myotis davidii | reverse complement strand
CCCCCCCCCCGCCACTCCTGGTCTGGTCACGTTCAGACCCTCGTCTGTATTCGAACCCAAAATTGGAGCTGAATTGATGAGACTAATTTCCAGAGGGGGGGTTGGGGGAGGGAGGGAGGGAGGCGAGAGAGCTCTCGGGCTCAATTGCTCCTGAAGAAATAAAGAATTAATAAGTCACCTTTTTCGCCGCTGCGGACACCCCTTTGCAACTTTTTTTTTCTTTTCGATTGGCTCCGATCTCCTCTGGATTTTTTTTTTTCCTCCTCCTTCCCCGGGTGGACTCTTAAATAAAAGTGAAAAAGTCCAAAGCGTGGTCCGGAGAACGTGGACAAGGTAATCCTCTGTCTTGGGTGTCCGGGTGAAGGGAGTCAGGCCGAAAGCGCCCCGGGTTCCCCTCCCTGAGCCCGGACTCCTGAGGCTGCCCCCACTGGAGCGGCCCCGGCCTGGGGTGTGCCTGGGAAGTATGAGGGTGTTGCTCAGTGGGTGTTGCTCTGGGTCTGCAGGCCCGCTCATGCCGCCGACGCCCTGGGCCAGGGCGGACAGCAGCCCGAGCAGAACGGGGGCACCTCGGGGCCCTCGGAACCAGGACCGGGATGGCCTCTCAGGAAGTGGTAGA
>NW_006299479.1:1167094-1167877 GCF_000327345.1 Myotis davidii | reverse complement strand
CGGCAGCCCAGCGCCGAGTGGAAAAATTCCCATTGGATGCCCTCCGTCAGGGTCGGTTTGCCTGGGTCTGCGTCTGCATCGTCCTGGGCAGGCGGCTCCCGCTTCTCCCCAGCCCGAGGAGGCGCTCCCGTCCCCCCTCCCCCCAAAAAAGTTTGACTCCGGCTGGAAAAAACATTAATGAACGTATCTGTGGGAAGAAACGGAAAGTGAATGAGTCAGGAGAGCTACCTTCGGCCAGCGGCCCCGGGAGCAGGAAGGAGGCCAAAGGCGATTGGGTTTGGGCTGGGGGGAAGGTGCTGGGGGATGCGGCCGGCGGGGATCCGGGCACGGGCGCCGGGCGCGCACCCGGGCATTGTTCCCAGCCCGGTCTTATCTCCCGGGAGCCAGTATCCTGTGCGCGCGGCGCGTGGATGCATCTGGGCATCGCCGTGTATATTTATATAGTGTGTGATGCGAAAAGCAGGAGCGGCGGAGGGGGGGAGTGAGTGTGGGGGAGGGCAGACGGAGGAGAGAGAGAGAGAGACGAAAGCGTGAGAGAGAGAGGGAGGGAGGGGGAGAGAGAGAGAGAGAGAGAGAGAGAGAGAGAGAGAGAGAGAGATAGGACTTCCTCCCGATTCGCAAAGTGAAGTCACTTCCCAAAATTAGCTGAAAAAAAAGTTTCATCCGGTTAAACTGTCTCTTTTTCAATCCGCTGCTACAACAACAAACGTGCACAGGGGCGCGCGGGCAGGGCGCTCGCAGGGGGCACGCAGGGAGGGCCCAGGGCGCCGAGGAGGCCGCGCC
>NW_006299479.1:1116640-1166610 GCF_000327345.1 Myotis davidii | reverse complement strand
GCTCGGGTCCCCGCCCGGGGAGCCCGGGGCGGGCGAGTGGGTCGGGTGCAGGGCGATCGGAGTGCGAGTGGCCGTTTCTGGGCTCCGGCTGCTGCAGAGGGAAGCCCTGTTTACTTGTCAGAGAGGCCGGTTTCTCTTCCGGGGGTTGGCCAAGCCCTCACCCCTACCCTCACCCTACCCTTATCCCTACCCTCACCCCTACCCTCACCCCACACCCTGCGCCTGGGTTAGGTTGCAAAGTGCAGCCCGGAGTGAGGGCTGAGGGTCTGGGGTTCGCGTCGGAACTCAGAAGGGCTGACTGCCTCCGCCCTCTGGAAGGGGAAGTGGGGCGAGGAGCAGAAAGCAGGGACACCCCCTAAAGCGACTGGCCTTGGAGGCGCGAGGGGAATGAATGGGACGAGGAGTCGCTGGGCTGCGAGAGGCAGTTGTGCAACCCCAAGCTGGAGTCAGTCTGGAAAAACTATTAGAAGCTGGTGAGGTGAGGACTGGTAGAGCCCCGCCATTCCCCCAGAACCCAAAGGGATCAATTTCAGGCTCAGGGCTGAGTAGAAGAACGCTAAGCATTCAAGAGATATTTATCATTTGGGTGGGGCGGTGGTTTTTATTTTCTAAGTGTTTTTTTGTGTATGTGTGTGTGTGTGTGTGTTTTTTTCTGAAAGTTTGAGATATGCTGACTTAGGTAAAAAGCACCAACAGAAGACATCTGGAGATGAGATAACTGATGGTGATGGGTGAAAGGGTGCCTGCGTGAGCCTGGGTTCCTCAAGTTTCAAGTGTGTGGGTGCAGAGTGGGTGAGGGAGGATTCCTATAGGGAGGGCGTGGTTCTCAGAGATATTTTCATGCTTGTTTTCCTGGTCGTTGGCTGGTATGTGTGCATGCAGGTGTCCTGTGTCCCTGGTTTAGTAATGAGAGGCTGTACTCTAGAATACTCCCTCCCCTCACTTACCCAGAAGGCACCTCTTTGATCCCCGAACAGTGGTAACATGGCTCCAGGGTCCCCGATGTGGACACTCTAAGGAGAAGTGAAGCAATTTCTTCTCCACAATGCTCAGACCTCTGAGGCAGGCCCCGAGCAAAGGGAGGAAGCTGTGGTCTGTACCCAGGATGTGCTAATCTCTTTAGATACACACACACAGGGATTGGCATGGCGGGCAGTGAGAGCAGGCTTAGGCCAAGACCCTGGCACTGGGTGCCAAGGGTGAGAGGGAAAGTCTTCTTTTCCATGTGGGTGGTGAGAGCCTGTGAGTCCCTCCACACCCTCCACAAGGGCACCCTGGCCTCATCTGGGTGACCTGGCTGTGCAGACCCCTCCACCCCACACAGAGCAGTGGCTGCTCCAGTCCCCAAAGTGCTGAAGGACTGAGTCCTTGAGTGTATGCGTTGGTATTTAAATTGTGTGGAAGCCACAGTTTCTTTTTCAAAACGTGAGACCTTTAGATCTTGGGATTCCTGGACCCCACTCCCACCATGGTTTAAAATGTTGTTGTTGGAAAGGAGAGTGGGTAAGATGAGGCCAGCTAACTTCTGGTCGCCACGGGAATGCAGTTCATTAAATCTGTCTGAGCTTTCCAATCTTTGCAATTATGAAAGAGTGAGACTAAATCACCTCCACAATAGTATCTTTCCCAACCCTCTCTATTCCTAAAATAGTATGGTCCTATGCCAGTGATGGCGAACCTATGACACGCGTGTCAGGTGACATGCGAACTCATTTTTTTGGTTGATTTGTCTTTGTTAAATGGCATTTAAAAATATAAAATAAATATCAAAAATACAAGTCTTTGTTTTACTATGGTTGCAAATATCAAAACATTTCTCTATGTGACACGGCACCAGAGTTAAGTTAGGGTTTTTCAAAATGCTGACACGCCGAGCTCAAAAGGTTCGCCATCACTGTCCTATGCTCTTATCAGAACATGTACCGGATGCCTATGAAATCCACTTCTGTATTGACAAGGTCTGAGAGATCTTTATGTAAAGGGAGAGATCTGTCTGTCATGTCTAATCTGCAGACACAAATCCCGAAAGGGTGTTCCCCATTGGAATGGCCTGGAAAAACCATCTTTGAGTAATTCTGGGATGTGATTTTTGCACCTGCACATCTCCCCCACCCCCCTCCAATATAAGGTGGGTCTCTCTTTCAAAATCCCTGTCAGTCTCTGCGCTGAGGAGGTATTTGGCCCAGGATGCCAGAAAAGTCTTTGCAGAAGACTTCTTTGCAAAAGCCCTTTACTTTGTGCATAATTCTATCTGATTCCAAAACCTCAATCTTCACTGCCCTGTTACAATAAGTCCTTCTGTGTCATGTTTTCCTCTCATTTCCATGACCGTCTCCTGGGAAGGCGCTGAGCCTCTTGCTGGGGAAGCACCGAAGTGTGTGGGGGCCATTCTACTCTTTTGCTGCCACAGACAGTTAACCTGCATATTAAACAACACCCTACCCCACCCTTGCTCCCCACAGTGATAGTATCAGTGTTGAGAAGCACATGATACTGGTGGCTGCTCTAAGAAATGACCTGGTTTCAAAAACTGCATCTTAGTTCTAAGCAGTCTTCAATCGAGTCTTATTATTTCATCTGTGAAAGCTCGATTCAGTGCCCGTGGTGCCAGCAAAGATGGTGAAACTATCCAAGAAGATGCAGACAGGGAAACGAAGAGCAGACTTGGAATCAGGAAAGCTGGGTTCATTCTCAGCTCTGCTAGCATGTTGCTGATTGCTCTACAGCAAGGCACTTGGTCCTTTGAGCCTCAGTTTCCTCATCTGTGAAATGGAGCCAAAGTAGCTCCCTGACATAAGTCACAGTAAGGATCAAATAAAGTCTGCACGTTAGTTGCATGCACATTGGTTGAATTTCTCCTTGGGCATAGGTCTTCTGGAGTTTGATTGGTTAGGAAATTAGATCCTAGGTCTGGATTTACCGTAATACATGTTTCATTCATTTAACAAATGTGAACTATGTGTTTCTTATGTTCTGAGGCTCAAAAGTCATGTGTTATGTGTTGAGAATAAAACAGGAATCAAAACCCTGCTGGAATGTATACTCCAGGGGAGGTGACAGACACACAAATAAATAATTCTATGTCCAGAGATGACATCCCTTCTGAAGAGCAGTAAGGCAGGTTAGGGGATAAAAAGTGATGTAGCTGTATCAGCCAGGATGGTCAGGGAAGATGCTTTGAGCAAATCGAGGAGAGCAATTCAGTTTTCTTCCTTTACCTCTGGAAAGTACAGCACCACACAGCCAGCGAATGATGGGAGAGCAAAAGGGGAAAGAAAGGTTGAGATTGAAGTTGGGTTCTGCAAACCAGCAGAGAGTTTCTGGGCCAGACAGGCCTAGGAGGGCAGGCTGTTGCTGATGGGCAGTGCTCGCCAGCGGGGCTCCCTGGGGATCGAGCCCACAACCCGGGCCTGTGCCCTTGACCGGAATTGAACCCGGGACCCTTCAGTCCGCAGGCCGACGCTCTAGCCACTGAGCCAAACTGGCTAGGGCTCTCTCTCATCATGGATGTTTCTCTCTATTACTTCTATCTCTCTTCCTCTCTGAAATCAATACAGAATATTTAAAAATCTTTAAAGAATAATAGTTTCTGCAAAACAGCTTCCTTCTACTTCTGCTACTATTCCAATTTAAGTTTACAGGTTTGCAAATTTAGAGGATATTTAGCTCCATATTCTCATGTTATGGGTGGGATAGCTAAGGCCTAGAGTTGTTTAATGAATTATTCAAGGTCACGCAGATTATTACCGAGTCAGGGTGAGAATTCAGGGCTCCTGATCCTCAGACTAGTGTAATTTCCACTCATACCATGAAGATTTCATTCACATTCATTACATTATTATGAATTATAGAATCCTGGAGGCAGTGAGAGTATGTTGTGTGTGAGTGTGCCTAAGAAAGGGATAGAGACAGACAGAGACAAAGAGAGGCTTTTATAAAATCACAGAGAATTTTGACACTTTGGAATAAAGACACTTGTATTTTTTAATGAAAAATGTACTACTGCCGCCTCAAATCATGTCCAGACTTTAAACATTTCAAATTTTCAGGTAGGATTTTGACATAACTGCTTTCGAAACTAAATCCTTCTTTTCTTGTAGACAAACAGGGTCTCCATTATCAGTAGACAATAAGAAATGTACTATTTTACTGAAATAGCCAATAGGTTCCTTTGTAGGCCAGGGCAGGTGGGCTGAATTTTTATTTTAATGATTTTAATAACAGAATGTTAACTGTAGAGAATAATCCATGCCGATGCATTAGAACATATCTTATGGACTCCCCTTCCAGGCTGGGTAGTGAGTGGGTCTGAAGTAACAACCACATTAAATAAGATTTAGGATTTCAATGTCTTCTGTTTGGGGTCAACCAGTTAACTTAGCCTTGGTTTAAAAAAGTGGTTGATTTAAACCAAGCCCGTTTTCTAGAAATGTAACATCCGTCTTATGTTAACACTGAGTTGTTCCAGAAATAAAAGGGGAAAAATTTATGATGATGAACAACTCAGCAGCATTTATAATGGACCGAGGCCTTTATTCTACCTCAAACTTCAAAAACAAACAAACAAACAAAAAACTACATTGTAAGTCAATGTTCAGGCCTTCAGCAAAGTCTCGATGTTCCCTGGGAGAAAACTCACTCTATTTGAAGTTAAATAGATTTTCAGAGTAGCAACCAGCTATGTAAGGTTAGAATCGAAAAGCTGCTATTTTCATTCATTTTACACAACCAGCTACATTATAAAAATATAGAATAACATTTTTGTTTTGTTTTGTTTTGAAAAACATGACTTTCTATTTTTGGCTTGCACTTAAAATAGTCTTTCTGAGTCCATTTTTTTTTTTTTTTTTTGCTTTTTGTTTTGTGACAAATTGAGAAGGCTAAAGGACATTGGCCACTACGTACACACACACACACACACACACGCACACACACACACACGCACACACACGCAATCTCACAAAATCTTCCACCAACCATAGGCACTTTTTTTGTAATCTCAGGGCTGTGCAGGTGTCTTTTCCTCTGGAGGAGACCACACCCTGTTTCATTTTCTGTTGCTTTTCTGATTGATATCTATATATTTCTATCCCACTCGTGGGTTAATCCATCAGTGGGATGCTCTGACTAAATGATGACATTCTAATTCTTCCACAGGCCTGATAGGCCCAATACCAGCAGCCTGTATGCGTTGAGCTGTTTACCCAGAGGCAATGGATCGGCTTTGACTATCCTCACATCATCACCCTTAGGGCCAATTTTTTGGAATTTTGACAGAATTAGACAGTCTACGGAAAACCTTTTCCTATGCAAAACTAGTTGGCCTCACTGGACTCTGTAACCTTGGCCTCCTGGGCATCATAAACTGAGGTCAGCCATGTTAATAGAAATCAGTAATCACTCATGTTAGGAAGGTCCGTTGCATGACTGTCGTGCAGGCACTGAAGTAGGTGCCTAAGTGCTGTCAAGAGACAATGTTGGTGGCACAAAGGCTGCTGTCCTGGGGTCCTAGCAGGGGGATCAGCCGTGTGTATGTGCATAGGGGGAAGCAGCGTTCCATTAGCCTGGAGAGAGGAAAGAGCAATTGCCGATGGAGGGCTAGAAAGACCTGATACCAGTAGTTTTTTGCACAGTCCCTTCTGCGTACAAAGGACTTTCACATACACACTTGCATTTAATCCTCACAAAAGCACCGTGGAAAGCCACGTTGTCACATCACCGTTTTGTTCGGGAGGAAATTCAAGTTCAGAGAAACCAGGTAACTTGCCCATGGTGACAGCAAAGAGGTGACAGAGTTGGGATTCAAGCCAAGTGCTTCTGATTCCGGAATACCTGCTTCTTCATCACATAACCCACGCTGCTTCTTGGCAGAGGTGGATGGCTGGGCCTGGACGGTGGCTTTGAAGCTTGGGTAGGACTTGCACAGGAAGACAGAGTTCAAGGAAAGTGAAATACTTTGGTGTGTGTTTTGGGGGTGCCTATAAAGGAGAAGGTAGGAGTGGAAAGATGGGGTGGAATTAGATTATGGAGGACTTTAAATACCACAACAAAGAAGGTGGGTTTTATAAACTGTTCATATGGTAAATAATACAACCATTAATAAATAACACAAGAATCAACTCTGTGTTTCCCATACTCGCAGCCATAAACCTACTTTTGCCCGCCCTGGTAGAGAGAAAGGAGGAATCCCAACTTTTCTAATAGATGGATGGTCTGCAGAGCTGTACAAGTCTCCTAGGAACCGATCCTTCCGCTTCTCTCCCTTCTCCTTCTCTTCCTTCTCCAGGAAATGGAGATGGAGTGGTCCCATCACGTATCAGAGATCACAAGAAATGAGCAGCAGACAGGATTAAACACCCGGTGATAGTTTCGGGCTGTCAGCTGTCTTTAAAGATGTTTATTAAATATGGAGTCAGGGGAGAAAGGAGCCACTCTGTCGCTAGAAGCCATGAACATGTGATTCTCCCTTTGCCCCTTTCAATGTCTCCTTTTGCCGCGTTCTAGAGATTCCACCGCAAACTGTCTTTTCGAACGGCCATCTCTCCTGGGCTACAACTTCAGTTCCTTTTGAGAATGAGTCAGCAGCTGGTAGGTGAGAAGATTCAAAAGGAAAGGGTGTTTCCCTGAGACTCAAATCACATTTCTGTGGAAATCCCAACAGGTCTGACCCGCTTTCACAGGTTGGCTGGAACCCTCACCTCACCACATGTCACCTAAGCAAACCCGAAACTCAGAGTTCGCACCACCATCCCCGTTGGATCAGGGATGGTGTCCAGATGCATCTGCAGATCATTCCTAGGAACTTGCCAGCAGCTTCAAAATTGCTAACACCTTCAAAAATGAACCGAAAATCCTGAACGATTTGAGGTAGCCCCCATCTTTAAAAGGCAGTGTGCCTGCTGCCATTTAGTTCACCAGCCAAGGCCCAGAGTGTGTAATTTCTCAAGCCGCCTCTGGGAAAATGCATCCTTGCCGATGGAAATACAGTGCCATGTGTCCACGGTAATGAAAGACCTTATGTCACAGCTCAGTGCACACAGGCGAGAGGCCAGAATTACAGGTGCCATGGGAGCTTTAACCCTGCGTTTCTAGACACGTGTGGGTTTCATGTCCTACTGAAACCTACCAGTGCAGTAGCGGAGTGTTAGTGCGAATAGGTGGCTAGTCATTGACTTTATGGGCAAAGGGGTCTGAGAGGACATGGCTTTGTGGCCTTGCTCATGCAGCAGACACTTGAAAACAGGTTGATATTATAAAATTACTGAACGTGTGAGTTGTTTTTAAGTTGATGCTGCCGCGGGCTATTTCAACGCATAAATTTAGGTGGAAATTCTTATGCCCGAAGAGTCATTTTGTCTTTAGGTATGATCAGTTCAGACTCATTCACTTATTCATTCAGCCAAGAGTTGATGCCGAAACCGGTTTGGCTCAGTGGATGGAGCGTCGGCCTGCGGACTGGGGGGTCCCAGGTTCGATTCCGGTCGGGGGCATGTGCCTGGGTTGCGCACACTTCCCCGGTGGGGGGTGTGCAGGAGGCAGCTGATCGATGTTTCTCTCTCATCGATGTTTCTAACTCTCTATCTCTATCTCTCTCCTTTCCTCTCTGTAGAAAATCAATGAAATATATTAAAAAAAAAAAAGAGTTGAAAAATTATCCCGCCAGACACACGCTCATCAGAACTCCACGTAAATGAAGGAGAACAAGTTGCTTACGCCACTATTTCTCCCAGACCTCTAGGCTCTAAGAGCAGAGGTTTCTCTGCTTTCTGAATTTAGGCTCTGACAATTGGCAGGTCCAAAAGAAGCAATGCTCGCTGGGGGAAATCTTTATTTGTGGCTTTTTATTAGATGGAGACTTAGGCACATTTTCCCAAAGGTAACACCCAGCTTATAATTTCCGCCACCGCTTTACTCTTATTTTGTTTTGTTTTGTTTTATTAATCTTCACCCGAGGATATTTTTTTCATTGCTTTTGAGAGAGTAGAAGGGAGGGAGGGAGGGAGGGAGGGAGGAGAGAGAAACATTGATGTGAGAGAGACACATTGACTGGTTGCCTCCCGCATACATTCGAACCTGCAACCCAGGTACATGCCCTTGCCCAGGAATCAAACTCGAAACCTTTGGTGCATGGCCCGATGCTCTAACCACTGAGCAACACGAGTCAGGGCCGACCCTTTATTCATTGTCTGGACATCTTTTGAAAACTGAGGGGTTCCAAAGGAACTTCTTTTTATTTTTCTCCCTTTCTTAGCTTTATTTCCTCGATTCATACATGAACACAGGGAAAAGTACTATAAACACAGTGAAACGATAAATGAGCATCTGAACAATATTTATTTCTCACACATAAAACAAAGGGCAGATGTCTTCATGGACAAAGCCTACTTGCAAATCAATAAGAAAAAGATAGACCGCCTCACAGGAAAATGGGCAAAAATGCTATGCATACACAGTGCTAGAAAAAGGCATGCAAATGGCCCATAAACGTGTGAAAAGACTCTCTAGTATGTGCATAAAGATATTTAAATGAAACTAATGAAATGTGAACATTTATCACCTATGAGGAGAGCAAAGATTAGAGCAGCTTAATTGTGCCTCCTGTTAGAAAGAGTAAGGAGACATGTCCCGCTCTCACCCAGCTGGCAGGAACATAACTTGAAGGGCAATTTGGAAATATCTGTTGAGATATTAAATATTGATACAAATTTGATAATAATTTCATTTCTAAAAATTTATTGGACAGGCATGTTCACGTAGATACCAAGTGTATGTATGTATAAGATGTTTATTATAGTGTTGTTTGTAATGGTAAACATTGGAGAGAATCTAAATGTCCATCAATAGGGGATTAGATAAATAAATTATGGACGAGGCATGCAACTGTTAAGTGGAATAAAATACAATGATTTAGAAAGTCCTCCAAGGCATCTCATTACATGGGAAAAAGCAAATTACAAAATGCGTGCTCTCATATCTGTAAAAAATTTGAAGACACACACATCCACGTGATTATTTCTGCATAGATAGTTTCTGGAAGGATGTATAAGAAGCTATTTATTAACAGCATGTGCTTCTGGGCAGGGAGAGGTGGACTTTTCTCACACTGTAAACATATGTAGCATCAGATTGCTTAAAAATCAATAGTATGTATTACTTTGATAATTTAAGAAACTGATGAAAAAAAAATCAAGAGGGGCTATTGGAAATAGACTAATAAAAAAAAAATGCAGCAGGCACAACAGTCCAGCCCAAATGTGCTGATCTCAGAGATGCTGGATCCCACTTTGTAATAAATACAGGGAAAAATTGTCCAGCGTAGGATCTGGAGACCTGAATTCCAGCCCCAACACCCGTCCGCTCCCCCAAATCAGCGATGGGATCCTAGCAAATCAATTCATTCCTTCGCTATTCACTTAACATATCTCATGTTAAAGGTTTTCTCAAGTATAAAATGAAGGCATGATTTCAAAGTGTCCTTCTAGCCTCCAGGATTTGCATCCTAAGTAAACTTTAAAAACATGTCTTATTTGGGGGCACAGATGAGTGAACCTCTCCTAGGAATTCCGTCCGAGCCCCTGTGGGTCTCCATAAGCCTGACCTACACTGTAGAGCAAGCATGTCAAACTCATGGCAGGCGGGCCGCATGAATGAATCATGTGGCCCACCAGCCGTGAGTTTGACATGCTCGCTGCCCAGTGACCTTCGAGGCCAGCTGCGAGCTGGGACTCTCCGGGAGACGCTTCGCAAAGACTCCTGAGCTGGTTGTTTTGATTTCCCAGTGACACTGGAGCTGTGCTGATCCCTCTGCGTTCATGCCAACTAGGAAGAGCCTCTGCTTTGGGTCTTACACTCTTTTCCAAAATTCAGTCTCATTTAAAACCCAAAACACATTTGGCCCCAAGCGCCTTTCCCCTGGACTTTTAAAAATCCAGTTTAATTGAAGGGAAATTGGATTCATCTGGTTCTGATTCATTTACACTTAACTGTAAAAAAAAAAACACAAAAACAATATTTTGAGGACCTATTTGATGTCCAAGAAGAATTTTGAGCCTCTTAATGAGTTTTCTGGAAGGCTTTTTTTTTCTTCTTCTTCTTAAAACAGGAAGTGGGCAAACACAGTCAACCCTGAAAGGCCCAATTCAGTTTGAAACTTTATCATCCACCATTTGGCATGAGCCCGGTGGCCCTAAGCAAAGGCCTTGCTATCCTTACGCCTCACCTAAGAGTCAGAGCCTCACTCACCTCCCATCTAAAGGAGAAGAATAATGAGGAGGAACATGCACAGCCACGGGAAGAAAAGACGAAGCTACTTATCTAGCTCTTGCTATGCTCCAATACTGTTTTAACCCCTGCAGACGTACTCCTATCTGACCCTTGGACAATGCTGTGATGTTTGTGTGATTTTCATTTTGGCGAGTTGAAGTGACTTACCCAAGGTCATTCAGGTAGAAGGTGGAAAAGCAATGATTTGAACCTAGTCCTCCGTTTGCCTCCACAGTCCATAGAGCTCAGCCACTGGGATACATTGCCAGATGGACACGCCACATACCCATGAAGTTTAGGTTCCAAACTTAACCCCTCGGTTGAGGACCATATATGTTTTGTTGTGTGTTTTATCCTGCAGTCCCTGCTGACAGTCTGTGCTGCTCCCATTCCTGGCATTGCTCAGCCTCCACATCCTTTATCGAGAGGGCCACAGCCCTGAGTTTCCCAGGTAGAGAGACTGCCTGACTTGTTAGCAGGTGCACGGGGCAGCGGGCAAGGGAGGAGGAAGCCAACAGGTTCTGTTTCCTTGTAATGAGCGAATGAGATGATAAAAAGGAGAGAAGCTTGTAGCTCAGAGAACAGCAAGTTCCTTGACTTGACAACGCTGCCTCCTCTACCCTCCTAGCTCTTCTCTCTTTTTCTCTCTTCTCTAACTCTTCTCATTCCCTTTCGCTCATCTACACACACACACTATACACACTTTTAGAAAAACAGATGGGGGGAGTCCTAAAACGCAAAACAAAACAAAACAAAGAAGGGAATGTTTTGCAAGGTGAAGAGGAAACCATCGAGGAAGGCGAACTTCGGGCTCCAGTTTCTCCTGAATAGCACTTGTTATTTCAAGGCTGATTGACTTACAACTGCATCCACAGCCACCTCACATCAGGTCCTTTTATCAGCCCAAGTGAGACTTCCTGTGGACTGGCAGTTTCCTGATGTATTTCCTTTTTCCTTTGGCAGAACAAAGAAAACCATAGCCCCAGGATCCTTGGGACCAAACATAAGTTAGCACCGAAGAACCTATTATTTTAACATTTTCCCTCTCAATGCGTAGGGCCAAGTGCTTGCCTCTTTGCATGTTCCCACAACATTGTGTACAGCATCCTGGTGGACCCCAGGTGCAATGATCAGGGGCCCATGAGCCACTCAAACTCACCCTAGCTGTAGTTTTATTTCATTTAGAGGGAAAATGAACCCATTGTCCTCACTGACACTGTATGAGCAACCTCCCCACCCTTACTTCATACACATATACTCCTTTAAGAGTTACATGGAACAGCGTTCTATGTAGTGTTTACTCTTGTTAACCTCACTCAACAGAACAGGCCAGCAAAGAAACCCTCTTATTTAGAGAGTTCAACCTATCTGTGTTTGAAGTTCTAATTCTAGAAATATAGATATAAGAAAAAAACTTCAGACTAAATCCAAAGGGTCATCAATTTGAAGAGGACATTCCGGAAATTGGGATGAAGTGTTGCTCTCCTCTTTTGCCTGTAGTATGTCGAGTCACTTCTTACCTTCGGCCTCACCACCTACTCTGCACATTATTTCTTTGAGAGACCTTCCCACGTAATCCAGGGTAACAAAAAAATGCTTCTGAGAGAGCTGCTTGCATCTCTGTGGTGTCTCTCAAGGCACAAATCACAAGTTGCCAACTTACAGTACCTCCCCAAAGTCTTAGAACGTAAGAAGCCATTGTCCAGAAGAGATAGCGAGCCTTTACGATGTAATGTGTCTAAAGATGAGAACTGGACAAGAGACACAGGAAGCAGGATTTAGGTATGCCTGTACCCAAACAAGAGCTTTTACAGTAAGGGAGTTTCCAGGAGCAAAGACACCAAGACTCATTGAATCCACAGATTCATGCTTTCTTTGTTCTCCGGTCTTACTTCCTGACCGTTGTCATAATGCTCTTGGGGAACTGAAGATGGCAATTTCCAGGGGACCCACCTAGGCACCTAAGCAACCATGCAGCTGCCCACAGTAGCTTTTCCTCTTGACAGGGATCATTGATTTAGAATGAAAAGCAATCTAAACTGAACTGTGGCTCCCTTGGTTAGAGATGTATTTCTTTTTTTTAAAATATCTTTATTGCTTTCAGAGAGGAAGGGTTAGGAAGAGACATAGATAGAAATATCAATGATGAGAAAGAATCACTGATTGGCTGCCTCCTGCATGCCCCGCACTGGGGAGCAAGCCCGCAACCTGAGCACGTGCCCTAAACCAGAATCGAACCTGGGACCCTTCGGTGTGCAGGCCGATGCTCTATCCACTGAGCCAAATCGGCTAGGGCTGGAGATGTGTTTCTAAGACAAGAGGGATAATTCATCATGGTTAATTTTTACTGACTTCATTTAACCCACTTCTCAGGGCGAACATGGGTGGGAAGGGCTTTCTCAAAGAGAAAAGTAACTCGGGAATGACATGACACGAAGGGAATGTATGACGGTGGGTGTGGGCATGATTACGGTGCAGGCCTCACATCACCTGCGTTGGCCATGCCAAGAGGAAAAGTTAGAATGACCACACCTGTACATATGAGTGGGAGAGCTTCCTTTTCCGGGCACTGTGCTCTGCCACCAGCCCCTACCCAGGTCTGTGGCTAGTCAGGAATCTCAGAGCAAAGATCCACGTGATCTCACAACACTCCCCCAGCCCTCATAGTGCTGTTTATAGAGGGTCCTATTCTGACCTTGCCTTCTCCACAAGAAGAGCATGTTGGGTCAAAGGGCACAAGTAACCTTGCTCCAGTGGGTGTCTTAGGGGGAACACAGGTTTTCCTGAAAGGTCAGGGACTTGAGGGGCACCTATACTTTCTGCACTTTTCTAGAAAGGGGAGAGGGGAGGAGCAGACTGCTTCTCAGGAAACTGGCATGAAGAGAATTTTCCCAGGATGCCTCAGGGAAGGTGTCCAGGCACGTGGATTTGCTGCTCTGGACACTGGGACCTCTAAGTTCTGGAGATGTGTGGATCTCAATATCCTTCCCGGGTCTGTAGTGTGGTAAAGAAGTACTGTGGTCACCCCTCCATGCCTTCCAGAGTTGCCCTGCAAAGGTCGTGTAGACAAAGCCATGACGAAGCAGTGGGGCTGGTTCGAGCTCAGTAGAATCAATCATTTCTTTTTTAAAAAATATATTTCATTGATTTTTTTTTACAGAGAAGAAGGGAGAGGGAGAGGGAGTTAGAAACATCAAAGAGAGAGAAACATCGATCAACTGCCTCCTGCATACCCCCTACTGGGGATGTGCCTGCAACCAAGGTACATGCCCTTGACCAGAATCGAACCTGGGACCCTTGAGTCCGCAGGCCGACACTCTATTCACTGAGCCAAACCGGTTAGGGCGAATCAATCATTTCTTACCCATCAGTTTGGACTGGGGATGACCCAGACACTTCTCTGCCCAGAACACGCCCCCCCTTTTTTTTATACCCCGTGTGTATGTATTTCATGGGAAATTTCACATGCCTGTTTCTGATTCACTTCCAATTAAAGGCTCAAAATACTGGTTTTGTAAGAGCTCTTTGATGATTCAGATTCTTGTTGGTTCTTTTCTTTTTTGCCTCCTAAAAGTCCACAGAAGTTTAATAAATGTTGTTCAGACATTTGCATGCTTAATTGTTCAAAATAATTGGAAACAGGAGAGAAGGTTTTACTAGTGTGTCCAAAGCAAGCGCATTCACAATGGGCAAGAAAAAGACAGATGCCTCCGTGGAGGTGAACTCCCGTGGGAAACAAGGGGAGTCCCTGAAGGTGTCCCCAGCACAGGGAGGGCGCAGTGCTCTGAGCTCACATCCCTGGAAGTGCCAGGAGCCTGTTACGTGAAACATAGGGTCGGTGGAGTGGTCAGACTCATCAGAGTTGGAACAGGTGGAATGGAATTTTCCAGATGCTAATGATGCTTTCAACTCCCTTCTGATCGGAGGGAGTTCATTTTCTGCAATTACAACAAGCCCCTCATAGTCATTAAAAGGCTTTGATGATAACCCTATCTGGTGGGTACACCCCTGCACTAAATGAGGGAGAGGCTGCAAAGCAGATCCACACTGCCCTGGGAGAGGTCCCTGGTCCTGTGTGTGTATCAGTTCCTCTAAAGTGCTAGGGTGGTTGTGGGTTTTGGGTAATCTGAGGCCTGGTTTTGCCTTAGGCTGGCTGATGACATTGGGCAAGTTACTCTCCCTTTCTTAACCTCAGTTTCTCCATCCGCTCTGAAGGATTAAGACTGGTAGTTATACAATCTTCTTCTCCCAGGGAGTTGGTCAAAATCTGGAGTGATGAGTCGCTTCAAGTTTCCTGAAGGAAGGCGTTAATTAAGTACAGCCATTTGACTAACGATCGGGTGGCTCATTACATGGTTATGCTGGTTGTCAATTGTAAATCATGCAACATTTCCGTTTCTGGGCCTGGTTGGGACTTTTTACTAAAGAGAGATCATCCCTCTCGCTTTACTGTCAATAGTTGGTCAGCAATCGTTAGTCGCCCAGACTTAACCAAATGCAAATTTGTGTTCACACAAGGTAGTGTAGGAATGGTGTGTGCTTTGTGGTGCTGCTTACCTGAGAAAGGAGACACGAAATGGTTATTGAGGCTGGCAGTAAGATGTTGGAGTGTTTTGGAAATTATTGTGGTGGTGGCAGAATGGTTCTGTGAAAGCCATGTGCAATTTGAAGTGCAAAAATCTAGGCTTAAACCCATTCATTAGCTGTGTGATGTTGAGCCAGAAATGAACTTCTCTCATCGTCTCCTTTCCTATACATTTTATTCCTAAAGTAAGAGTAGTAATGGTAGTAATAAAAATATTGTTTTCTCCCTGCCTTCCAAACTCATGATAAGAATCAAAAGAAATGTGGATGTGAAGGCACTTTGTAATTATAAAGTGCTGCGTGCGTGCTTGTTATGATTATCTTATTACGTATTCTCATCCAGGTCAGTGTTTGACCCTAACAGATCATAAATATTGCTTACATTGGGTTGTATGATTTCAAAGACTTACTTGCATATGGTTAAATTCGTCAGTTAGCTACTCACTCATATCTCTGTGGCCTTATAGACACCTCCTCTTACGAATGCAGCAGTACAGACCAAACATCACGCATTCCTCCTTTCCCTCCCTCATATCCGGCCATTGTTCTGCTCATGAAACTCCCATCCCAATCAATGGGCGTTTTACGTAAAAACCGATGGCAGGATATGAGTGCAGCTTCAGGAATTCCAGGCTTGTTCTACTGATAAAGAGAGTTATGTCAAAGTGAAAACACCACAGAAACACTATTCTCCTGTCCAGCCTACGCACCACCATTTTTTTAGGTTTGTCTCCCTTTGAAGAGTCAAGAGCCACCTAGACTATAAAACACATCTTTTACGACATCCCCTGTTAATAAGGGTTTAAAGGCCCATTTGGCTGGCCAGATATCCACTGGCCGCCCCCTCTCATTCACTGGTGCCACCTCCTCTGCCATTGACTCAGTGTCCTTGTGGTCATGGGTTACGGGAATACGGGCCAGGACTGAAGTTGGTTGACTCAGAGATCTCAGTCCTATACTCTCTGCTTTCCCATCCCCTTAAAGAAATAAGAGTTTTCCAGCCAGAAGGGACAGTAGAGTTGGACTCCCCTGATCAAGGGATGTGCATTTGGGTTGTGATGGCCTGCATTGAGCGTCAAAGCTACTGATAAGTTTAACTGAGCTAAGTGTGAGTGAAAAAAACAACAGAACGAAAGAAGTGATTTGCCTTGGAGATGGGCCTCTGCTAATGTGCAACTCCAGAATAATAGCAGCTCTTCTCCTGTGCCATGAGGCCAGGCATAGTCTTGATTCTCAACAGGTACCGTCAATAATTTAAGAAAGGCCAAAACCGGTTTGGCTCAGTGGACAGAGCGTCGGCTTGCAGACTGAGAGGTCCCAGGTTCGGTTCCGGTCGGGGGCACGTACCTAGGTTGCGGGCACATCCCCGGTAGGAGATGTGCAGGAGGCAGCTGATCGATGTTTCTCTCTCATCGATGTTTCTAACTATCTATCTCTCTCCCTTCCTCTCTGTAAAAATTCAATAAAATATATATAAAAAAAAAAAATAATTTAAGAAAGGTTGTATTTCTGTCTTCCATGCTACACCACACAACTGAATAGGAGGATGTGGCCTCCAGAAGTGAAGTGAAGGAACATTTGCTCGCATTCTCCGCACACTGAAGTAGCTAAGCAATGAAGAAAGAGAAAGGAAAATGAAGTTGACCCTTTCCCTTTTTACAGTGCTCTTCCAGGCATTTAGGGTTGAGATTAAGAGCTTCTCCTTAAGTCTTTTTTTTCTTTTTGCTGAATGTGTTGAATTGTGTAATAGGGTTTTATTTCTAACCAACTGAATTAGGATTTCCAAGTCTGTGGGTCTTGACCTTGAGCTGCTCAGATACTGACCTGCTATTTCTTTGGTAACCACAATCGAGCTAAAATCAATCCTAATTCTTCTTTTCCCATTAAAAAAAATGACCACCAAGAAAGGTCCTGATGCTGCATTGAAGGAGCATTCTGTGTTTTCTACACTAGAACAGAGAGCGAGGGTAAAGAGATTGGAGAGCATTTAAATCCCTATTTCAAAATATGAAGGACGTCTCACACTATGGAAGTAATGCAGCCTTGCAGGAAACTCATTTGTTTGCCCTGGTGTCTGTCTTTGTGAGGTTGGGTTGTGTACAGGCTCTGGACAAACTCATCTTCCTACCGCTATGTCCTATGTCCTGCGTAAGCATTTACACATTTGGAAATAGCTAATGTAACACATGCTACTCTTTTCCAATGAACTCTGAATTTCTGGTTTAAAACTTGACTTGGGTAGAAGGAAGCAATATTTTTCTGGGTTGTTGGAGACTCCAACATCTCTCTTTCTGAAGTATTGATGTATCAGAAGCTCCACAAGGAATATGACTCCTGCACCATTTTTAGGGTAAGAGATTCGGGACACTTCATCAGTACTTCTCAACTTTCTTAACCTTGTCTTAAAGGCAAAGGAAAGTGGAATATTAAGAAAACTGTCTTTATCAGGGCTGTCCAATAGAACTGTCTGCAAAGATGGAAACGCCCCATTCTGTGTTGTCCAATATGGTAGCCATTAGCCTAGCTACTCAAGTGGCCACTGAGCACTTGGCATGTGGCTAGAGCAAAAGGGAACTAAATTTTTAATTTAATTATACTTAATTTAGATAGCTATATATGGCCAGTGGCTACCTTATTGGACAGTGCAAGTCTAGATAATTGAGGTCAAAAATTCTGTGAAGTCTGAATTCAGTCAGAAGGCTATATTTACATGGATTATTTTTATCTGAGTCAGCAATGTGTTGTCCACATGGAGAACTAACACTTCCGTTTACTCTTGTGACTAACATGAAGCAAAACCGAATGAAAAGCGAGTGTCCACCATTACCAAGGTTCCACCAGTGCTGGCCTGGAGCTGGAGCGAAGGCTTCCATCCAGTGGCCTGGCTTCAAGTCTGTGCTGGCCCTTTAAGAACACAGTGCTATCTTTCCCCTTCTATAAAATGGGAGCATTTGGAACTTGGCACAGAGATATTCACAAATTATGATTAAATTAAGTATATTGGGCTTGTCGAAAATATAGTATAGGTTTTTTTCTGTATTGAAAAATGACCTAGGTCAAAGAGAATCCTGTCCAACTCGGTTTCCGCTTCCTCATTTGTAACGCACTGGCGTTTTCATCTCAAATGCTTTGTGCTGTGATGAATACATGATTTCCTATTACGTAGGTCTCTGTCTTATTAACAGATGGTTGGCTTTTCTAGTTCCCAGATCCCTATGACACATTGTAGGAAGATTTTTCCTTAAGTGTAAATGTGAACAGAGCAACTTAACTTAGCAAATAAGGAGCTAGGCTGGTGGCCTTTGAGCCCCAGTTTCCTTCCAGTGAGGGTCCCCAGGGGGTGTTCTTTTTGGTGGGACACTCAGCGGCAAAGAACCAATATGCTTGGTATCTCCGTGGTGTGATGCAATTTCTCTCTTTCCTTCGTGGCCCTCACCCATAGAGAATAGGAGCATATATATGACACCCACAGTAGCTTTGGAATTACCATGAGGAATACGCACCCCAGTCCTTCTCCAGGGGACACCTGACCTTGCTACTGAGGCCTCTCTCATGGGCAGGCAGACCTCGGGTGCTTTGGCTACGCAAGCCTTCAGGTTGACATCACTGTGAAGGTCAGTTCTGTGTCCATCACTTACTCGGCAGCATCCACTTCTGAGTTGAATTGTCTAAAACCAAGATAGACAGAAGCCACAGAAAAAATGACCCAGTTCTCTGAGGTCTAACTGCATAGTGGTTTGGGGAGAATGAACCATCACGGTCCTGCTTCTCACTCACACTTGCCCTCTACAAAGGATGGAATCCAGATCAGCCCACAGGCCCCAGGGAAGGCCCGTAGTCTTTAATAATCTCATCCTGATTACACACAGTCCATTATTCATTCCGGAGCTCATGCATTTTTTCAGCAACATCTCTTCAGATTGAAGTCTTCTACCTTTGTTGTTTTCAGATTGCATCTAGAATAAGGTGAGGAAGTGTGTGTGGAATACAATGATCTGACTATGGGAATTTAGTTCACTCCTGTTGCATCCTCTTAAGCCTCTAAGCATGGGTTGTTAATGTTTTAAATGTTTTGTTTTAATTGAGTGTGTCAGGGTGCCATTGATCATATAGGTGTCAGGTGTGGGTTTCTATGTTACAAGATCTGTATATGGCACAGTTTTAAATGTTTTTAGCATTTGCTGTATGCTCATCGAGGGCAGACACTCTACCAGTTTGTCTTTGAGACCGAAGTACCTGGAACATATTAATGTGCCGGGTGCTGGGATACACCAACTAGGACCAAGCCGATTCCACAGGCTGGGACTTTCAAAGGGGAAGTATGCCTTTCAGAATCCCACTGTGACAGACGTTATAAGCAAGGAGAAAACATAGAGACTTAGCCAATTGTTGCCAAGTACAAAGAGTTCTGTGAAAAGGGAAGTACAGGGCACTGCAGGAGAGTAGAGTATGGGTTCCTAACCTAGACTCAGAGGTCAAAGGCTTCCCTAGGGAAGTGACATTTAGCCTGAACCCTGAGTGATAAGCAGGAGTAAGCATGAAAGAGAGCAGACCTTTGGAAAGCCTTTGCTGAATGGGTGAATGAATGACACGGCTGCTCTCCTCTGGGCCTCCCCACAGCGCTGCTAAATTAAGTATCCCAAGCTTAGTCATTCTAACCATAGTCCCTCCTCCAGGCATTATCTGTGGGTCCAGGCATTACCTGTGGGTCATTGTCTTAACCTCCCTCTTCTTTGGTAAGGCGAGTAAAGTGTAATAAAGAATACTGTGCCTGGCTGGTGTGGCTCAGTGGTTGAGCATCGGCCTATGAACCAAGAGGTCATGGTTCGAGTCCCAGTCAGAGCACATGCCTGAGTTTTGGGTGTGTGTGTGTGTGTGTATATATATATATAAACTTTTAAAAAATATTATGAGAATACAATTACCTTTGGAGACATTGTCAGACTAGTATTTTACTGAATGCATACATATAGATCAGTTAGTATGTTTCTAATATGCAATGCATCCAGAAATTTCAAGGACAAGAAGATTCTGGAAGGCATACTTCCACTTTTGAAAGTCCCAGCCTATGGAATCAGCTTGGTCTCAGCTCGGTAGCTCCTCCCCGGCTCAGTAAGGCAGCTCCTTGGCAAACAGAGCTCTGGAAGCTGCAGCCATTGGCGTTGTTGGGACTGGCCGTCTCGCCCTAACCAAGGACCTGGGTGTCCCTATCCTTTGGTTTCCTCAACGGCAGAACAGGGAGATTCTGCCCATGATAATGTACCCCGAAGCGATGTTGTAATAAAGATGGCCCTATCATCATTTTGTAAGATCAAAAACCAAAAACGCCTACTGAATCGGCGTGCTGTCGATGGCTGGTGTTTGCTAGCATTTCAGAGAAAGCTCTCTGATCTAAGGCTTTAGAGAGGTGATGAGTTGGGATGGGCTTTCATGTTCTTTTCTGGAATTACTGTGCCCTTTACTTCGTTATGACTTTAAAACCACCCTGGCAGGAGATAGCGGTAACATCAACAATAGTATAATAGTAATAAAAAAATATTGATTGAGTATTTACCAGTGAGCCAGGCACTGTCCTGAACACTTAATGCAGTGGTCCTCAACCTTCCTAATGCCGCGACCCTTTAATACAGTTCCTCATGGTGACCCCCAACCATAAAATTATTTTCATTGCTGCTTCATAACTGTAATTTTGCTACTGTTATGAATCATAATGTATATATCTGATAGGCAGGATGTATTTTCATTGTTACAAATTGAAATAATTAAAGCATAAAAACATAATTAATCACAAAAACAATATGTAATTATATATGTGTTTTCCGATGGTCTTAGGCGACCCATGTGAAAGGGTCCTTCGATCCCCAAAGGGGTCTCGACCCACAGGTTGAGAACCGCTGACTTAATACATGAATGTATATATCTGATAGGCAGGATGTATTTTCATTGTTACAAATTGAAATAATTAAAGCATAAAAACATAATTAATCACAAAAACAATATGTAATTATATATGTGTTTTCCGATGGTCTTAGGCGACCCCTGTGAAAGGGTCCTTCGATCCCCAAAGGGGTCTCGACCCACAGGTTGAGAACCGCTGACTTAATGTATAGAGCACTGCATTCCGACCACGGCCTATGGAGCATCTATTATTAGACACACTTTGCCAACGAGAGGAACTGAGGCAGAGAAAACTCCAGTTTTCTTGCCTGAAGTTATGCAGCGGGCAGGGTCTGTCTGATCCCAAGGACTTTCCTGGCGGCATATGTGAAAGATTTCGAGCCTTTCAGAATAAGAGCTCGGGGTTGCTAAGTGACTCAACATATACAATTAATTATTCCTGCCCTGAAATACAAGAGTGTTAACATTAGCAGAAGTTTATTTTTGCAATTCCTTTGGCCTTCTGGAGTTCCCGCATGCCTCCACCCCTTCTCACTGTGCTGCTCTCCTGTTGTTGAAAGGGAAATCAAATCTGTTCTCTAACTTGCTCAAATAGAAAGCGAGTTGCCTCTACATGAGTGAAGGGCTTAGGGAAGGCCTGAAGGGTTGAGGTGTCAATCACGTTTGGTGAGAACAGGCTCTGGGAGAGAGGGGAACGCCAGGACCCAGGCTATGTTTTATGACCGAGATCTTAAACCATTTTTAAGGGTCTCTTTATTACCGCCCCTCTTCCTGCCCCACCTCACGTCACTGGATGCTACAGAGAGAAAACATTTTTTACCTTCTTGAAATGGAAACAATGGGCTTTTGGCTGCACTACTTTTATTTCCCCGCTGGGGACTCTGAGAGATGACCTGATTGGATTCCACTCATAAAGGTCACGCTTTGAATTCAAGGCAGAGGAAAAAGTGAAGAAAACATTTCGCAGCGATGCCCCCTGGGTCCCGAGCTCACTGGGCCTCCCCCTCTCCCCCCCTTTGCGCTGCGGCCTGCTGATAAGGATAACGGGGATGACAAGCAGAACATTTCCAGGACAAAGGAAATTCCCGGTTTCATTGTCAAAAGGAAGCCACTGTCCACTCAGGAGAGCGGCTTCAGGCATCGCACACCCGTTCCCTGTTCCCTGTGGCAGGAGGGAGAGACGGTCAGGCTGGGGGTGCAGGGGGAGCACGGAGCTGCCAGCTGCTTGCGGCACATCTGTCCCTAATTTCATCTGGGGAGCACGGGCCTGGCTGCAAGTTAAGAAGGGGTCGTTGCCGTTAATGGCATTTGTTAAGGGGTTCGGAGCCAGACGGTGAGGGATGGAGGGTGCGCGCCTGCTTTGCACAATGTGGCCCATTGAGCAGCTGCCGAAAAAGCACCAGGAGGTTGAGAGAAGTTGATCTGGTTTTGAGTTTAAATTCTGGGCTCCTTCTCTCCCCACCCCCCTCCCCAGACCCCAGTGTCAGAGAAGGGCCTGGTTTCCCTTTATGGAGCGCAAAATAAACATCTTCCGCAGCGGGAGAGGGGCCCAGCCCCCAGCCCCCTATGCCAGGCCTGGGGGTGGGGGCCTCGGGAGCGGCCCTTCTTCTCTGTCTGGTTAGGATTTGGCATTGACTTTCATTTTCTCCAGCTCTGTTTTCTAGAAGCTGCCTGTAGGGGAAGTGCAGGAAGAAAGGAGAAGGCCATCTGGGGCCTTTTCTCGGCAGACTTCAAAGGAGGTGGACTTTTGATTTTTGCTAGTTTGGGGAGACACCGGCCACAGTAAGACGGCTTTGGGGAACGGAACCCAGAGACGAGGTCTTTAGCTGTCGGCTGGCCGAGGGTACGGCTCTCCTGATGAAAGCAGCTCTCCCTTGAGCTGGGAGCTCCCCGAGCCGGGCACGCCAGGGTCACTGTGGTTCTCCTGGCCACAGGGCCCTGCATTCCTCCGGGCTTTGCTTGGTTTGAGTGGGTGTGACCATGCATCGGCGCTGGAGAAAACGGAGACAAAGAGTCTAAATTGGGCAGGATCTCGAATCGAATGACCTGTTTACAGATCCTGTCCTTTCTCCAGCTCCGGGAGGAGGAAGAGGAAAGGGCAGGCCGGGCACGGTGGGCATGCACGGCGTTGTTTTTCATTCTAAGGAGGTAGGATGTTTCAGAGAGCAGCCAGCCATCTGCCTGGCAGCCAGTGGGCACGCTGGGTAATTTTCCAAGGTGGGAGGAAGCGCCCTGGCCTTGGCCTCTGCCCGCTGGCCTGGCTTCCGGGGAACGCACTGCCCTGGGTGCATGCCCGTCGCAGCCACATGAGAAACCGCGTTCCTCCCGCTGCAGCTTGGGGTGATGGGGAGGCTGCCCTGCACCCTGCTCCCCAAGCCAGTGTGTCCAGCCGACGGGGTGCAGCTGTGGTGTGGCCAAGGGGCGGTTCGGGCCCTGCATACGGAGAGGAGGCTCGAGGCCCTCTCTAGTAGTACAGCAGACCCATAAAGACTTTGCTATAAAGTGGCATTTATTTAGTGATTGCTCAGTGTAAGAACAGCCCCTCCCCCCAGTTTTCCCCAAAAAAAAAGAGTCCTGCAAACTTGAGGACTTGCTCTCCCAGATTCTGGCAGTTCTCAGAGGTTCTGCTTCCCAGACACCCAGGCCCCGAGGTTTTGCCCTGAAGGGCAGTGTTGGACTGCAGGGGAGGGTGGGAGGAGCCGCATCCAGATGTGCGCTGGGCACTTGATCAGCATCCCCTTTAATTCCCACACCAGCCCAAGAGGTACCTATTGAAATTACTATTTTATGATGAGAAGACTGAGGTCCAGAGAGGTGCAGTAATTCACTCAAGGCCACACAGCTGCTGAACATGTCAAGGCAACATCTCCTCTGCTCCCGGGATGCACAGGGGGGCAAGGTGAGGCAGTGACTCAGTGTGTCTGAGCTCCTCAGGCGGAAGGCGGTGCCCCCAGAGGAAGGCGGTCCCCTCTGCTGGGCTGTTTCAGTTGGGTGTGGCTGAGCCAAAGTTGTGCTTCAAGAGAATGAGAAGCCCAAACCACAATGCATTGCAGGGCATTGTACCGCAGAAGACCTCCAGATGTTCCCTAGGGACATGCAAGGTGGCGCTGGGGGTAGTGGAGATGGGGATGGGGTGCTCCTGGGAGCCTGTGAACCCTTCTGGCAGTGAAACCTCATCGTTAATGGCATCCCCAGAAACCTCTATGTTTGGAAAGGGATTCATCTGAAAGATAGCATCAGCTAGACCCGTGGTCGGCAAACTCATTAGCCAACAGAGCCAAATATCAACAGTACAACGATTGAAATTTCTTTTGAGAGCCAAATTTTTTAAACTTAAACTATACAGGTAGGTACATTGTTATTAACTTAATTAGAGTACTCCTAAGGCTTAGGAAGAGCCACCCTCAAGGGGCCAAAGAGCCGCGTGTGGCTCGAGAGCCGCAGTTTGCCGACCACGGAGCTATACCAACTACCCCAAGAACCGGAATATGTAGAAAACTATAACAGTAATACGCACTTTCTTCTTTGTCACCGAAAACTCACATCTGTTAGCTCATTCAAATGCTGAGAGGTAAGGCAGGGCAGCTGTTAACAGCTGGAAAAAGAGGCACCCTGATGCGGTCAGACATGGGCTCTGCTCCCAGCTCCTGCCCTCAACAAGGTGTGTAACCCTGAGCAAACCACTTCTCCCAGCCTCAGTTTCCTCTTCTACAAGACGAGGGCCTTGTTCTCCAAAATGCCCCACATTCTGGGTGTTGGGGTACAGAAATGATTCTCCCCCACCTTCTGAGGCTCCCCACCAAAGCTGGCAATCACAAGTGCACTTCGGGGCCCATGACCTCCCCTTCCTCCACCAGCCTGGCATGAGTCTGGCCCCCAGGGAGGCGGGTCTCTGCAGAGGGGGTCGTGAGATTTCTCTCCCCTGGTCTCCTGCACCCGGAAAAGAACCCAGGCCTGTACTTGGATGACTTCTTATTCAGAGCTTTTGTTTGTTTTTGAACTTGACAGAAACTTGCATGCCTTTCCAATGCCCATTGCTCCTCTCCACCGCCTGTCCCATCTCACCGCCTTGCAGCGGCCCAGATCTTAGCCACTAGCAACAGATCTTGTTAGTGATCTGCACCGCACGCTGGATGGAGGTGGAGGGTGGTGAGGCGGGAGGAGCTGCGGAGCAGCTGAGGCCGGGCTCGCTGGAAAATCCAGAAGTGCAGATGTGGGTCCAAATTGAGCTGAAAATCTCATGAGATCAGGTTTTCTTGGACTTCCTGCTTTTGGCCTAAGCAGTGTGCTCAACACAAACGAACTTTCGGTATTTTGAAACTTCCGTTTCTGATCTCAGAACCTGGAAGTGAAGAGCTGTGGTGAACATTTCCACAGATTTGGTCGTGGCCGCTCCGGGGGCCGAGCCGAGCCCAGCGAGTATGAAGGGAGCGCTCGGGACAGCCTCGCAGCCCGCGGTGTCCGGGGACAGGGCTATGGCAGAGCCCGGGCTCGGGGACAGGCAGGCTGGCTTCAGATTCTAGCCCTGCCACTTCCGGCCGTGTGACTAACTCCTAGATCTGTTTCCTCATTAGTGCGATGAAGAAAATATGCCATTTCATAATGTTGTGAGGACAAAATGGTGTTTGGTGTGTGTGCTCATGCTCCACTTCTCCCCTCTTTACACATGCATGTGTGTATATGTGCATGCATGCACATGTGCGTGTGTCTACACATGCACACACGTAACTACATATCTCTGTACATAGATGCAAAATGTGTGTGTTTGTGTGTGTGTATAATTTATTTATTTACACCTTGAATGAGTTCCCCTGGGCGTCTCAGGCAGCCAATTGCTGCTAGAAAGAGCGTTTGGAAGTGGCCGAAACCCCCCTAATTAGCTGCCCAGGGGTGCTTTACCCAAAGGCAGCAAGGGCTCTGACTACAGAAAAGATGAGCTCTGTGGGCCCCGAGCTCCCTGGGCCTGGAGGGATTCAGGCATCTCCAGTGATGAGGGGGTCAGACAGGGGACTTCACAGGGGACAAGGGACGTTCTTTAGGTTCATCACACCTGCGTCTGGTCCGGGCCTCCTGGGTTCCCTAAAACAAGCTAGAATGATGCCAGGCAGGCAGGGGCTGCAGGAGCAAGGGGCCCTGGGTAAGCAGCAATGTGTGGAGTGAGGCGGGGAGGGGCAGGCCAGGAGAGCAGGCAGATCCAAGCCCCGGTGCCAAGAGAACCCACTGCTCAGGAGCCCGCGCTGCAGGCTGCCACTTCTTCCTTTCTCTGCATTTTGGCTTAACCTTTTCTTCACTCGTTCAGTGGATTGCTTTTAAGCACTTTTTAAAGGATAACGATTCCCAAAGGAATGCATCATTGTTGCATAAAATTGGGAAAATACAGAAAAATGCAAAAGCACCCGTAACCTCTCAACCCAGAAAACAACCTATTTGGGTGTATTTCCTCCCAGATTTTTTAATGCAAATATATGGATCTATGTGTCTTATTTTTCAATAACTAGAATCATGTTGTTTTGTAACCTCCTTTTATTATCTTAATATTAAAACATGAATATTTTTCTGTATCATATGTCTTATTTTTCAATAACCAGAATCATGTTGCTTCTGTATCACTACTTCTAATGGATGGATAGTAAACTATTACATGAGTGTTCAGTGTAGTCTACATCATCATGTTTCTCGCCAACTTCTGGGCTGAGGATGGCATTCTGTAATAGGGGTGGACGGAGCTCCTTTTTAGTTTAAGATAATATTCTCTAGAGCAGTGGTTCTCAACCTTCTGGCCCTTTAAATACAGTTCCTCATGTTGTGACCCAACCATAAAATTATTTTCGTTGCTACTTCATAACTGTCATGTTCTACTGTTATGAATCGCCATGTAAATATCTTATATGCAGGATGGTCTTAGGCGACCCCTGTGAAAAGGTCGTTTGACCACCAAAGGGGTCACGACCCACAGGTTGAGAACCGCTGCTCTAGAGAGACTTCAGAAATGAACCCACGTGACATGCTGAAAGGGGGTCCTTAAAGAAGTCGCAGGGTCCCCCTCAAGTCATGAACCGGCGGCCCTGGGGAGGGCCCTGGCCTGAGCTCATCTCCCAGGCTGGTCCTAATAGAAGCCCGGCTGAAACTGACCATATGCCAACCCAGGGCCCGATTGGAAGCACGGGGTCCCTCCCCCCGCTGCACGTCCTGCTGCCACGAAGCCTGGTTTTGCATAGACTGTTTGGCTTACACATACGTGGAAAGCAACTGCTAATAATAGGAGAGTGGCCTCTTGTCTTCGGTGGTCGGGTCCCAGGGACTGCCCGGGACTCCCGCATCTGGGGCAGCTGCCTGCCACTCCCCTGCCCCTCGCGGCAGCTAGGCTCCTGGGAGAAAGAGGCGAGGCCCTCCCTGCCTTGCCTTCTCTGTGTGTGGCGTGTGGAGGTGGGGAAGGTAGCTCTCTGAGGGCTCTTTGTCTCAGGAGGGAGTGGACCGCTTTGCAGGGGGAGCCCCTCTGGCCACCTCCCCAGCCCTGCCCCCTCCACCCAGCCAAACACTTTCTCCTCCTCCAGCCTGGAACCTCCTGGCAGCGTGGGTAGCATCTGTCCTTCCCCGCTGGGTGCTGACAAGTGTGTGAGGGAGGGCGCTCTGTGAGCCCCTGGGGACCACCAACTCTGTGGGCTCACCCTGCCTGACGCCTACAGAGCTGGCGCTGGCAAACCCTTCGTTAATGCCTTGACTCACCTTGTGCCCTTAAGCATCCTTGAGCATTCATTCATTCCACAAATATTATTTAGTGCCTCCTATGCCTGGCACTGGGCTGTGGCTGCGATGGGCTGGAGGGTAAAACAGATAAGAAATCTGCTCTTATGGAAGATACAGAGACTAAAAGAGAAGCAATTGAGTTGAAGAGCTGTGGTGGAGCTCTCTCTCCCTTGAGCACGGCACAGGCTCCCAGCTCTCCCAGCTACTGAGCCGCAGAGAGACCATCAGTTATGGGCAGGAGAGCATGCCTGGCTCGAGCACACAGCCCCACAGACCCTTGTGGTCAGGGAGCTACTAAAGGAGCTGGGACCATCGGGGGCTGGGATCTGTTTACTCTTGGCACACTGGGATTTCCTGTTTCTAAGAAAATGGGCTTCGATGCTCAGCTGCATTAACCAAACAACATGTGGACGCACATGAATCTGAAACTTGCCAGCTCCAGATTCTCTAGAAGGTCAGGTTTGGGAATGAAGGCATTTGAGTGACTGTCCAAACCCTGACCTCCAAGCCAGATGACTCAGGTATATATGGGGGGAACTCTGTTCCTACCCTCCCAGCCTAAAACCCCACTACCTGGTTTAGGAGCCAGACCCCCTGGTCATCCCGGAGCAGGGAGAGGGTGGGGGACCTCTCACCTTGTCCACAATCGGCCTTAGATTGTAGGGGTGGGAGGCTCTGAAAGATTCATCCCCCCCAGAGTCCCATCACAATATCCCATCTGCCTGACATGGTCACCGTGATCTCAATTCTTTGCGCCTCCAGGAGGCTCATGTCAAAACGCAAAAGTCACTCATTGACGTGACTTGAGTGGCTGCATTTACTGCGTGAGCCTGGCTTGGCAAACCTGGCAGGTTGGGATGGGATGTAGGGAGCGGAAGAGAGAAGGCAGAGGACACAGAGGCTCGGCCCAGAGAAGGGAGGGAGGGCCCCAACCACAGCAGGATCACAGGAGGACGATGGTCCCACGAGGGGCAGAACAGGCTGGAGATACCAATTTGGTGACTGTAGGCACCACACACCCCATCTGGCCCGCTGAGCGACAAGGCCTTGCAGTGGGCCTTCATGCTCTTATCCGGGGCCCCGGGGCCCAAGTGCTCAGTCAGTGGGATTTGCCTGCTCTGGCTCCAGGCAAAGCAGTTCTCCCTGCTAGGAAGGATTTTACCGTTTCCGTCAATATTTGAACCCGGACTGGGCTTCCGCATTAAAGTGCAGCTTTGGGGTGAACAACGTGCCCATTAAGGAGATTTCTTCCATAACAAGAACTATAGTCATTGAGATGTTGCTGATCCATATTGCTTGATCAGGAGCTAGTCAGAGGTGGTCAGGTTTTCTTGAGAAAGCCCCCGTCTGGGTTGAGAGGCAGTGCGTGGAAAGGCAACACAGGAACCTCCAAGGCGGCCATTCATTTTGTATTCTCCCCCTGAACCGAGTACTATGAACTGAGGGTGTTAGGGTGGGTCTCTAAAGAATGAGGAGAAAATAACTAAGACAACTGCATCCAAGTCCAAAGCCACAGTAGAGCAGTTAAAGAGAGCAGGGGTCGGGGGAGATCAGGCCGTGTAAGCAGGATAGGCCCAAACAATTCCGAAGAAAAGGAACACCCCTGTGGGTTTGGACTAGTGTAGGAAGGCTTCCTGGAGGAGGCACACTGTGACCCAGGAGAGCTCTTCTTCATGGGCATCTACATTTTTGGGTAGTAAAGGGCCTGAATCGATGTCTTTACGGATATTGGAGGCCCAGGAGCATGGCGAGCAGCAATGGCTCTGGGTAATTTTATGGAACTTGTGCACCAGGATGTATACATTTCAGAAATGGAAATAGAAGAACTGCATTCCTGGCACCATATGTGTGCTGAGCTCCAGGAGATGGCCACGTGTGGGAAAGTAATGGAAAGAAGGAGGGAAAAGTACAGGAAGACCCTGCTTGAGATTCTGAAGAGCAGATCAATGGAACCCATTTCTTCTTTCATGCATTTGATCATCAGACATTTATTATGCACCTACTATTTCTGGGCAGCGTGCAGCATTGAGAATGCAGTCATACATAAGACATGGTCCCTGTTTGTGATTAGCTCTAAGTCCCCTGAAGGAAGCGGGCATAAATGAACAGCAAGCGCTTCACAATCAAATGCATGACGTGTCACAAGAGACCAACTGAAGGAACATGGTGACAAATGGAGTTGATTTTTTAAACGATTTGGAATTTACCTGCGAGGGCATTCCAGGGAGTGGGCAGAGCCAGGGCGGGGGCATGATCATGAAAGGTGCGAGCCAGGCCAGTGAGATGCCACCGTGCGGGCCGGCTACAGAGAACTTGGATTTCATGTTGGAGATGACAAGGAAATCAGTGCATGTTCTTTATGTAAGTAGGACAATCTTATTCAGTTCCATGAAATAAGCATGTTTACAGCACCGACTGCATGCCAACCACTCACTGTGCTGGGCAGCTTTCCAGGCCATATGAAGGAAACATACCTGCAGGGGACCCCCATTAAATTTGGGGAGCAGCAAGTGGAGAGAGAGAGGGTGAGGAGAAACATGAGCGGGAATGATTTTGATGGAAGATGGGAGTGGGTGCATTGTTCCAGGAGGGACAGGAGCAAAGGTTTATGGAAGCAGAGATGCCCAGACGTGTCCGTGCCCTCGGGTCAAAGCAGGTCTGATTTGGAGGCCTCACCATTTCTCATTTCCTTTCCTTGGTCATGCCACCGCGACTCTTCCTCTCCCCCGCCCCCTCCAGCAGAGAGCTTTGGCTAGGCCCTCAGAGAACTGAGGGTGGGTGAGGGGGGACCGGGGGAGTGGGGATGCCAGCAAGCAGGTACAGCAGGGCCACCGGCTTGAGCTGGGCAGCTGGCCCTTCTGCAGGCCTCCACGCCGTGCCCATGAGGCTGTGACTGGAGGTGTTCTCTTGGTTCACATCAAAACTATAATTAGCAGCCACAACCCCGTGAATGGGGGAGGGGAAGCGGGAGGGGAGCCCTGCATGTCAAAAGTTTTTTCTGGATTTGTTTATTTCTGTCGCCTCTTCTGGCCTCAAAGCTGTGTCCAGCTAAATACCCGTGTTTGCCTCCGTAGTGACCCACTCGATGGGCCTGAACGTGATCCCTGCATAACACCCGCAACCCAACAGCGTCCTCTGTGTCTCCTCCTCCCCCTGTTCCCTGGCCCGACATGGGCATGTTCCTATGTCCACACCCAGGCACACATGGGTAGCTGGCAGGTCCGCTTCAGATTGTAACTGAAAGTCTAGACCCCTCCCACCTCACCTGTGACCACAGGCAGCAGGGCCCTGGGGTGCAGGGCACAGACACCCACAGGCCCCTGATGGTGCCAGGGCCCTGCACCAGCTGACGCTTGTGAGGGCAGGCAGGGCGAGGACCCACTCCACACAGACCCGTGGTCATCGCACAGGATTTACAGAAAGACATCTTGTCTTCCCTGTCTTTTTTCTCTCTCCTTTTCTCTCTCTTGCTCTCCTTTTGACTGAGTTGCCTCAGGGTTGGTGGTTTCAAAACTAGCAGCTGCAAACATACGAAGGAAAAAAAACCCAAACCACAAAAACCCGTCTTGTGAAAACCCTGTGTGCCACTCTTCAAGTGGTGGGCCGTGAGGGGGGCAGCCTGTGGCCGTGAGCAGGGCAGAGCAGGGCGGTGAGGAGCAGGATAGGGGATCTGGACAGCGGAGAGGAACGGGGTACAGAGGACAAGGCAGGAGAGGAGTCGGAAGGAGGGAGGAGTCCTAACTGGCTGGGGACACCTCCTAGGAGTAGCTCTCTCCTCAGCTGAGCTGTTTGAAGCAGCCCTGCTTTCCACATGCTAATCAGAGCAGCTATTACTACCTCAACCCTGATAGCTTCTTCCAGAGGTAAAGATCCTGGTCCACTGAGACGCTTTTGCAGCACAAAGTGGCATATGTGTGTAACTGGGTCCCAGCTCCCATCTCAGCTCATCCTCCCAGCCAACACCCACGTCTGCTCTCAGGTGTTCACACTTTTCCCAGTGCCAGTGAGTAAGCAGAGAGTCCTCCCCAGCCCCAGCTCTAAACTCCTACTCCGTTGCCACTTTCGACCCCCAACTCGATCTGAGGGCGTAGGTGTAGGAATCAGGTCCTTATCCGACCCCAGCCTGGAAAAGGAAGTCCTCAGGCCTTTCCGTGAGTGTTAAGGCTGGAAAGGGGAATTCCTTGAGGGACAGTAAGTGTCTCGGGCCATTTCTCCTGACCTCCTGCCCAAGCTCCACATCAGTATCCTCTTGGGCTGGAACAAAGAGGGCACTTGAGTCCCTGGCCAGCCCATTGGGAGATGGCCGTGCACCCTGCTGTGGGTGGAGAGAGCGGGCCATTCACAGACCCACAGACAAAGACAAGGGAGGCCGATCCCAAGAGGCCCCTGTGGGCAGCTCTCACTGCCAGGCACTGTGGGAAGAGAGAGGACAAGGTCAAGCTTGCTGACCAAGACCCCCCTGCAGTCCAGTTACGCAAACAAGGCAAAGGGCATCTGGGGTACATGGTAACATGAGTATCAGAGGTGAAGTGATCAGAACTGGGTGGGGTTAATGTGAGAGAGAAAGCATGGAGGAGGAAGTTCTGAGTAGAGGTTGCTGGAGGGGAGGGACCAGGGCGGAGGGGTAGAGGGGGAAGAGGAAGTGCTCTGGGTGGGGGAGGGGAGCGGCGACGGCATGGCGGCCCTGGGAGTACTGGAAGCTATCTAAAGCTAATGCCATATATTTTCAAAAAGGAAAAATAGTATGATTTATTAAATCAGGCATACTGTGGAGTGCAAAGATCATAGACTTGGGAAGGGGCACACTTTGGAATCAGACAGCCCTGAGTTCAAATCTTAGCTCTGCCACTTAGAAGCTAGGTCACCTCCCAAGCCTCACCTTGCTGAACTAGAAAGTGAGGACATGATGTCATCAGGCTACGGTAAGAATTAAGTTAGAGGAGATACAGTGCTTCAGTTCATACCTGGCAAACAGTAGCTGCTAAAGGAAGAGTGGCTAATGTGAGATGTTTTATGGCTCATAGATTAGAAAAGCAGCCACAGAAAACTGTTTGATGTCCCCAAGGGCAAGAGTGTAAGGAATTAGGATGCCTGGATGCTAATCTCAGCAGGGCCATGATGCCTCAGGGCATGGGTTCAAGTCCTATTTGATTGAGAAGCAGGTACATCCAACCGTAGGGGCTGACAAATGCTCTACAACCAGTGCTCACATTTGTGTAACGCTAGCGTGTCTACTTCCGTGGTGTAAACACGACCACCGTGGCTGACTCCAGGCTGCCAGTGGGCTGCCAGGAACAAACCTCAGGGGCCCGGCCACAGCCCTCCCCGCTTGACCCAGCCATGCTGCTGGTCCCTTTGTTCAGTGGAGGGAAGGGAGCTGAAGGGAAGGGAAGAGCACATCCCTGCTCTCTTCTCCGTCCTGCACGGGCCAGAAGTAGAGGTCCTCTCCCAGGGCCACTTCCCCCCGGGGCAGTTCCATATTGACTGGCCCTGCATAAGAGGAAACAAAACAAAACACAAAAGGGGGAGGTTCTGTCCAGTGGGCCTGAGCAGACTCGCTGTGCTTTAGGGGAATGAGAAGGTACAGCCCCAACCCCAGCGCACTCACTGCAGGGAGCTCCCGCTGCAAGGGGGGGCGGGAGGAGGCAGGCGCTGTGGTCTGCCCCAAGGACACACACACACACACACACACACACACATACATACACAAGGACACACAGACACATAAACAGACATACATGGACACACACACACACTGATACACATACACACACATACACGGACATACATACACAAGGATACACACCCACACGGACACATACACACACAGAGACACACATGGACACACACACACACACACACATACACAAGGGAGATGAGGAGGCAGTGCACTTCCGGTTTCCCCTCAGGTGGCAGCTGGTCTGGCTTCGCCCTCCACGCATAATCTGGTGGGGGCCAAAACAATCTTAGGGATGATGTGTGTACCCCCGTGCCGCCCAGGTGAGGACACTGAGGTCAGACCCCTCAGCTGTCATCGGACCCAGAACTGGGCCCCCCTTTCTCGCCTGTCTCTGGGTGGCACCCATGAGTTGCTCACATCATTTCTTCTAGGATTCCCTGGCCCCTGTGAGCATGAGCTCCTGCAGGCCAGCTGGGCGCCTTCTGCTGCTGGTGTGTCCCACAGGCACCTGGCACGGCCTGGGCAGACCTGTGGGCTGGCCGATGAACAGGTCTGCTTCTGTTTGACAGTAACGGAAGTGCTACAGGGGCGGTGTAACAAGGCACAGAATCAGGGCCGAGAACCCCCGACCCCCCTCCAGCAGATTGTGTTGTGGTTCCTCCCTGGAGGGACAGGGAGCATCGCCCACTCTAACTGACTCTCAGGCGGCCCTGCATGGCCTCGTGGAGCTGAGGGATGGAAAACTAACCACGGCCAATTAGCCCCCTGGCGAGGGTGTGGGGTGAGGGAAATGAAAGGAACCCAGAACTCTTCACAGCCTCTACTCCAACCACCGGAGGACACGCCCTTCTCTGATTCAAGGAGTGGAGACCCACACGGGGGCTCCGTAGTGATGACAGAGCTGCTGGGCTCCCGCGTGGGTCCCAAAGTCTCATCCGTGGGGAGCATCCCCTGCTGGGCTGATCACCGTGACCCAGGGTGGGCGAGGCCGCTGAGGACACCAGCAGGATTCTGCCAGAGACTTTGTTATGCTCAGTGTTTAAAAAAATAAAATAGGGGGAGGGATTAATAGAGTGACAGGAAGTGAGCTTATTATATTTATAAACAATGAGACCATGCTAGCATTTCAGGTGTCCTGATTTATCTCGCAGGTGGGAGGGAAGGGCTGCTGGCAGCCTTTGCTCCGAGCCCTGAGTTTGGGAACAGGATTTCCTCCGCAAGCTGTCGAAGATCAGATAAAAGTCTTAATCTCAGGCGCACACAGCCGCAGCCTTTGGCCCTGGCTGCTGTGTGCTCAGCTTCCAGCCACCAGCCCGAACAATGGCCTGGGGCTCAGGACAATGAAGAGGTCGGGAAAGAAAAGGATCAGGCGGGAGGTGCAGGGGGCTTTCCATGGGAAATGCAGGTCCCCTAAGCGGGGCTCCTCCGGCTCAGGACCGCGTGGGTCCCTTCCGCGCCCTTTGGCCTGTTGGTACCAAGTGGGAAGTACAGGCAATAGACACCCAGAGTCCCACCTTTTCTGAAAGGGTGGACCCGAGAAGGGGTCGCCTCTGCTTCTTGGACTGGGTGCTTCAGGATCAGCCTGGAACAGTGGTTCTCAACCTTCTGGCCCTTTAAATACAGTTCCTCATGTCGTGACCCAACCACAAAATTATTTTCGTTGCTACTTCATAACTGTCATGCTGCTGCTGTTATGAATCGTCATGTAAATATCTGATGTGCAGGATGGTCTTAGGCGACCCCTGTGAAAGGGTCGTTCAACCGCCAAGGGGGTCGTGACCCACAGGTTTGAGCACCGCTGGCCTGGAAGCACACACGTCCCAGGCGTGGCCGGTGGGTCTGTGAGGTTGAGAAACGAAGAAACTGTTCTCCAGAATGTTTGTCGGGATGGATGCCTCGTTTCCCCAAATGCATCTGTAACATGAATAGGAAGAACCGTGACTTTTCGGTGCCAAATTTCTTTATTTTTAGGATATTTTTATTGTTGATAGTATTACAGGTAACCCCCATTTCTCCCCCTTCCTCCCCCTCCTCCCAGTCCCTACCCCCCTCTCCCCCCCGCCAGGTCTTTGCTACCCTACTGCCCGTGTCCAAGGGCTATGCATATAAGTATATGAGTTTACCTTTGGTTTATCTTTTCCCGTCCCCCCAGCCCCACATTGACGTTTGTCAGTCTGTTCCATGCCTCCATGCTTCGGGTCTTATTTTGTTGGTCAATTCATTTTGTTCATTAGATTCCACAAATAAGGGAGATCATGTGATATTTGCCTTTCTCAGTTGGGTTTATTTCGCTTGGCATAATATTCTCCAAGTCCATCCATCTGTCCCGAATAAGTGCCACACTTATTAGGTCACACTCAGAGAGTTCTCTGGGAATGGTATTGAACCAACGCCTCACCCCTTAGCTCAGCGGTTCTCAACCTGTGGGTCGCGGCCCCTTTGGGCGTCGAACTACCCTTTCACAGGGGTCGCCTAAGACCATCGGAAAAAGCATATGTAATTACATATTGTTTTTGTGATTAATCATTATGCTGTAATTATGTTCCATTTGTAACAATGAAATTGGGGGTCACCACAACATGAGGAACTGTATGAAAGGGTTGCGGCATTAGGAAGGTTGAGAAGCACTGCCTTAGCTGTTCTGACCTCAGAACACAGAGCTGATCCGTGTTGAGCGAGCCAGCCAACGAAGTAGCACAGAAAGTGGTAGGACATAAAAAAGGTGAAAATCTTGGAAACAGGCTCTACACCCTGTGAGATCCTTTTCCCTCCAGTTCCACTTTAATTTCGTATTCTTGCTGCCTCAACTCGGACTGCCGTGTTCGTGTTTGGTACTGTGGGTGCGGTGCCGAAAACTACCCAGATTCTCTCATTGAGTCCTCACCACCTCATCACCCCTCTTTTACAGATGGAAACGTGAACCTCCAAAAAGTGTCCTTTTCTCAAGATCACCTAGAACCAGCTTAGCCCAGAGCACTTGCACCGGCTCTGGGGGCTCAGTGTTCCAGGAGCTCTAGTATCCTGACTACTCATTCAGTGTTTGTTCCGCAGGGAGGGGAGCGTGGTGAAGGGCCGATCAGAGCACTGGAGACTAGGCCAGGCTCAACAATACCTCTCCTAGTCCAGGGTGTTGACACAGAATCTGGGGTTTCAAAGCAGCGAAGAGACCTGTCTCCCTCCCTTTTGCGGGCTGGTCTGTGGGGCGGGACCCAGAAGCCTCAATACTCAGGACCTTTCTGTTGGCTCTGCCATAGGTGGGACTTGGGGAGCTAGACCGGGGGTGTGCGATGGACACACGTTGTGGGGAGGCACGTCTTTATTTGCCTGGAGGATATATGGGGGAGCAAATCCTAATGAATGGACTCAGGGGAAACTCTATGGAATGAGGACTTTTCCCACGGGGGCTGTATTCCGAGGCTGCCGGCAGTTGCGCGTTTCCACTGCTGTTTCCCATCTTTTCTGAGCCTGGGTCGAATGGGTGCAGAAATCCTGTGGGAAAGAAAAGTACACCGTTCGCCTTGCAGATGACGCTGCCGAAAGGCGTCCTGTCCCTCTGCCCCGTCTGGTGGAGACATTGGGGTAGCCTGCAGCCTGGAGGCCCCGAAGAGGTAGATGTCCTCTCCCCTTGAACAAAGTTCATACGAATCTGTGCAAAACAGCCCCTCTGGATAAACACCTCGCGGCTATATATACCCCGCTGGCCGTTTCCTGTCGCTCTTGCAGCTTGTGCAGGCTTGAAGGTGGGGTGAGGCCGTGACCAGAAGCCACACGGTGACATGTACATTAGCAGTGCCCTCGGTTTCCTGTGCTGCTGACAGCCTGGGCTGGAAGAGCCAGCATGTGCTGTGGCAGCTGCCCAAGGGGGTGGGGAGCAGGAGCCCCCAGACCTGACTGTGGGGGTGCACAAGGTGAGCTGTCACTTTCCCTGACTGCAGACAGATGTCAGCGGGGAAAATACTGTCGCCCGCGTGCATGTCTAAAGGTCTGCTGGTGTAACTTTTGCACCAAACAAGAGGTCAAGTAAGACAGGGTGGTTAGCAAGCTGGGCGGCCCTGCTCTGTTAAAGGAGCCATGTCTCTGTGAAGAATCATTTGTCAAAACCCAAATGCTAGAGACCCTTCATACTAGAATAGTAGCCAGGATCTGAACTCCGGAATCGCCTGGCATTCAGGATTTCAAAACGCTTAGATGTCTCACCATGTCACTGGGTAGTGACAAATGGGACTCTTACAAACAGTGAAATTTAGGCAACAACAAAAGCAGAAACTTGTCCAAACCTACAGCACGTGGGGAGGAGAGAGGAGATAAAATTCTCTAGTGCCTTCCTTTTTCGTCTACTCAGCCAGCGATGGCAATACTGTGCCTCCGCTCCTCTCCTCTTTCTCATGTAGATCTGAGGCCGTGGAGGGGAACCTCACATTTTTAGAAAGCTTTCCAGGAAATGCTGATGTGCAGGGAGAGCCACTGTGAGCCTACAACACATCATGTTCTGTGTGAATGGCTAGATTAAAATTCTGTAATTCACTCAGGCAACAAACAGGTATTAAGTGCTTCCTGTCTACCAGGCATTGGGCTCAGCCCTGGGTGCACGGTCGACAGAGGAGACCAGAGAGCCTGCCTGAGGCAGTTCAGGGTAGTGGGCGAGAGACCCGAATCCCACGTTTTCACATGACTATATAATCATAGCTATATAGTAAGTGACTATATAATTATGAGAGTGGTGAGTGTTCCCAGGAAGAGCTTAAGGCTGGAGGTCATTTAGGTCGGAAGACTTAAGGGAAGCCACTCCCAAGAGAAGATGTTCAGACACGAAGGATGAAGGTGGGAGATGGGATAGGCAGCATTGCTTTCAGCACAGAACCAGAGCGAGCTAGGATTCTAAGAAACAATGAATTACCTCCCCCCCGCCTCCCACCCACCCCCAAACAAAACACGTGTAATTGCTCTTTAGAGTTCTAGTGCATTTGTCTTTGCCCAGGGAGCCCTGCTTTTTCTCTCTCGCATTAGTTTGGGTGGTTTGTGACAGGAAAAGAGAAGAAAAGTGAGACCTAAGGAGGTAGGGTCCTCCAATGACTGGTGATAACATTCCTATCAGGGTATTTCATTGCTTCCAAAATGTGTCTGAGGGATGTTCAAAGGTGCCTTATACACGTCAGTGTGGGCAGCACTGGGCTATACATGCATGGGCTTCTGCCTCAGGACTTATCAGAACCTTGTGTAGGCGAACAGCCACCGGGAATCTCCCAGGGAAGGAGAGGCAGCGGCACCTGCAGCACTTTCCCAACCAAGATGATGGCAGAACAGTTTCCCCTGAGCCCCTAACAGAGGCTCCAGGAACCTGAACTGCCTAAGACTCCCTGGGGGAGTGTAAAGAGGGCCCATCCACAGTCTCAGGCTCCTGCAGTCCTAACGCACCAGCTCTAGAACGGTCCCAGGAAGCTGCATTTTTTAAATCAACGCCCAAGCGATTTGGATGCCACACTCTGAGAATAGGATTCATTTTGCAAGGAGCATTGCAGCAGCTCTCCCATCCCTAGGGCAAGTGTTCTTGGGTTCCCCTCACCCTTTTGAACCTAGTTTATGCTGAGTTACCGGGCCAGAATAGATTTAAAATAATAACAATAACGATAATAATAGTGATAATAATTATAAGCAAAGTGGGTCCCCCCTACAGCAAATCCGACCTGGGCTTAGAGTAGTGACAAGACCACATTTGTCATTTGGGCTCAGTTGGCAGCAACTTCTCTGCGGTGTAAGAAGCTGTGCAAACACAGGGCCCCACAGAATCTGCTCTGAGGTGCCCATCTGTCTTTGTCTAATTAGCCACCTCTCTTTGGCTGCCTCCCTTCCTTTCAAAGGGAACAAAGGTACCCAGAAAGACACATCTTGATGCATTCATATGCAAAGACGACGTGTGTGTGTGTCTTTTATTTTCTTTCCTTCTCTCTGCGGCCAACAAAAATGAAAAGGGCAGGAGAAACTGGCTCCTTTCAAAGGCTCCTCTTATCTGAGTTGCAATCAGTGTAGTGGGGAAGGGGGTGGGGGCAGAGCAGGAGTTGTGAGGTGCTAGCTGCTGAGAAGAAAGGGCTCCGATTACTGGTACCTTTGCCATAGCAGCCACCCAGAGCTCCAAGTGCTCCGTAGCCACAAGCAGAAATCACCCTTGCAGTCAGTCACACCCCAAGAAAGTTCTTAACACCATTAGCCAGAGATTTCACTTGGTCACAAGAGAAACCGGAGCTGGGAAGGGAAAAATCGAGAAAGGAAGAGGTGAGAAAAATGTGTGTTCTTTTGCGCATTCAACAGCCTGCCCTGTGCTGCTCAGAGCGTTCAGAGAAGCCAAGTGGGTCCCATGCAGCCTTTAGAGAAGGCTGGGCTTGTGTGTGTGCAGAGAGGCCGAGATGTCCTGGAAAGGCAGGTGTGTTCTGTGTAAGAACAGAAGTCCAGGTACAGGGTGTAACCTGTTTAAAAGTTGAGGCTGGCCCTAACCGGTTTGGCTCAGTGGACAGAGCGTCGGCCTGTGGACTTAAGGATCCCAGGTTCGATTCCAGTCAAGGGCATGTACCTTGGTTGCTGGCAACATCCCCCGTAGGGGGTATGCAGGAGGCGGCTGATCGAAGTTCCTCTCTCATCGATGTTCCTAAGTCTCTATCCCTCTCCCTTCCTCTCTGTGAAAATATCAATAAAATATATTTTTAAAAAAAGTTGAGGCCGATGGGGACTCAGACCAAGAGGAGAGGGCGAAAGGTGCCCGCTACTTCAGAGACCACTGCGCGCCGAGCCCGTTGGCTCTGACTCACGCGGTTTGCATCTGCGTTCTGCTTGGCTTGCACTAATGCTCCGGCTGCTGGTCACTTGCCCTTGGGGGCCAGTTTCATTTCCTGGTTTTGAGAAAATGGCAGGGAGGCTGTGGCTCAGGCAAGCTGCGTGCGTCCCCGAAGGAAGTGTGCCTTTGGAAAATGTCAAAGCCAGCAGCCTCATGTCCAGGGCATGCCATCCGTCCCGTGTGCCTTCGGGCCCTAATGAGCCCGCTGCAGGTTTTAAAATGGGAACAAGCCGATAAAGATCAAGGTCTCGCCTTAAAGCTGCCTGCACTCTCACCAAGGAGGCAAGATCAAAAGGGAAAGAAGAGTGGCATCAAGATGAAAAAAATAAATGCACACACTGGCGTGGTGTTCTTAGGCGAAGAAGGCCTCAGAGAAGGGTGGCCCGTGGAAAGGGCTGGGTATGTGCTGTCCAGGAGACTGGGCTCACACCCTTATTCTTACCTGCTTTGTGCCCGGGGCTGAGGTCTTAGCCTTTCAAAACCTTCCTTTCTTCAGCAAAAAGAGGAATGGGGGGTGGAATAGTGTATCTCCACTTTATTGGGGTGATTAAGTGAGATTTTAGGTGCGGGAAGGCTCCTATTAAGATAAGGTCCTAAACTATAAAATAGTCTTAAGATTCTTAAGGTTGCTGAAATAACCGTCTGGAGGGAAACAAGTGTAGAAAAATGCATCTTCTGCCATTTCCATTAAGAAGAGAGAGGGGGGCAGGGGCTGGGCTGAGTATAGGGCTTAAACCAGCCCAGGACTCTGTTCTGGCCCTTTTGCCAATACTTCAATTCCTCGTCCATAACTCCACGGTATTCGTGGTTATCATTTGTACTGAAAGATTTAAGATGAACTTATCCCTGCTAAGATTTGGAGAAATCCGAAGAATCCTGTTCTTCCTCAGATGCCATTTGGTTTCAATTTTCAGGGAGTCGGCCTCCAAGTTCGGAGAGTTTTGGGGACTGTGCAGTTGGTGTAATTCCTTGAGATCAGAATGATGATCAAGAAATAATCGTAGTGATTATCAGTATCATTGGGCCTTTGGCTAAGATAGGCAAATAGAAGGTAACAAACACCTGTGTGTTTGTGATTCTCGGGTAGCTGCATGAATCAGGAGTCTGATTTTGGCTGGATTTGGGCACTAAATTGGGACATGTTTATGAATTCCATAGCCTTGATGAGCCCTCCCACCCTATAGGCCAGGTCCCCTTGGACCTTCAGGTTTCCCATAAACAAAAAATAGTATTAAGAACAACATTTTTTTTTTTAAATTTACTTGCAAGGTTCTCATGCACTGGGTCTGAGAAATTGTTTAATCCAACTTTACAGAGAGGACTCGGGAGGAATAGGGCAAAGGACAATTGAAGGGAACAGCGGACACTGGGAGTGGTTGATCCTGAAGTTTCCTAATATGCAAACCTCCACCTGGTTGATGTCCAGAGGCCAAATCTCAGCTCTGAGCATCACCAGTGAGGCTAACCTACCTGGGTGACACAGAGACCTTCCTGTCAGAGGCCTTCACCCAAACCCACTAAACAGGAAATGCGAGCTACTTGAGCTGAACAGACAACCGCCCCCAGGTCCCCAACCCCCACCCCGCCCACCTTAACTACATTATTCTTTACCTTCCATCCTGATGGGCTATGCACATCCCTTTAATATACCCAAGGAAATACATCAGACCTTATTAGAAAAAATAAGGCCATCATTCATACACTCAGGAAACTGGCAACGGAAGGGGTAATGTGGATTAATAAGCTGCAGCGTGAGCACTGTGGCTCCTGACATCCATAAGAGACGGACTTGTATGAGATTGGTCACACTTGAAATTCTCACTGTTGGCTTCCAATCCCGAATCGGTTTGTTGCGTGAGCAACTTTGAGAATGTAGGAGCCTGGAGAGATTTCTTGAGACACACCCATTTCAGACACAAGCCAGATACAGATAACAATCTCCACTGTGACTGCAATATCAGAAAACAAGCCGATGGCTAGTAGGGTGCCCATCAACTGTGCTGATCTATGATAGAAGGAAAGTAAAAAAAAATAATAATGTTCTTTCTGATTCTAGAAAAGATAGATAGCTACCAAGTTGTGTGCATACTTTCTGTTATAATTCTATTTGCATAAGTTAAATATTTATGTTGGTATATTTAGTCGTTTTCAAAATACATGACAGTGTGTGGGTATCTCTGGGTGTGCAGGTGTGTGTGTGAGGAGGAGGAGGGGACCATGAGGAAAACTAAGCCCTCTTGGCATTGGGAGTAGAGCCTGGCTCAGCACCCAGCCTGCCTCCCGAAGGGCCAGCCCTTAGCCTGCCTCCCGAAGGGCCATACCAACCAGACCATCATGCTAAGCTTCCTCTTCCTACCCAAGCAAACATTTTCTGAAGGATCCATAAGTGTATGTGAAAGAGCAGGGCTGTCTTTCTGCTCTCAAGGGGCATATTTCAGCCACGGATGTAATTCTTCAATGGCCAGGGGCTTCTGAAGACCCTTTTCAAAGGGAGTTTGTTTAGTCCAGGTTGCTCTGTAGGGATGATGGAGTGGACCCTCGGCGGGAGCAGGAGAAAGGCCTCCTGATAGAGAACTGAGAGAAGGAAAGGAGCCCCATGCCCAGCACAGCTCCATCCCCTCGTCTGTAAAGCGAGGGTACACTCTCCGGCCCAACTCACAGCGTTAGCTTCAGGATCACATGGACTGGGAACTGAAAAAAACAAAATACGAAGGAAGGTATTAATGAATGAGATTCACATGATTGACACAAGTAAGGTATTCATGAATGAGATGCATGTGATTGACACAAGTAAGGTATTCATGAATGAGATCCATGTGATTGACACAAGTAAGGTATTCATGAATGAGAATCCTAGGATAGACCCACATGGGGCGTGTTCCCATCTCTCCAGTCGGTCAGGACCACATCTGAACACTGGCCCTCTGCCACATGGTGCTTCTCTCCAAGGTCAGTGAGTTCTACAGCTTGGGTAAACCCTTCGAGGGAATCTCGTCCAGCCCCCTGTCTCCAAACCACGAACTTGACCATGAACAAGATGATCCTTTTGTTTTTACCCATCTTTTAAAGTTGATTTTTAATGAAATAAATAGCACATGGATACATTCTTGTAAAAAATTCAAATAGAGATCAAATAAAAGCCCCTTGCCTCACCATGCCCCACAGTCTCATCTCCCCCCCACCCCTACCATCCTAGAAGTGGCCTTTAAGAGTTTATTGAAGTTCCTAAGATAGATTGTGTGAACAGTATGTCACCTTTTTCATCGGGAAACTTTCTCTCTGGCTGAGTTCCAGTTACTTTTGCTGGAATGTTGTTTTTGAGGTTTCTGTGGAGGGATCACTTCTGATCCAACTGCCGATGATCAATATAATACATATGGTATTGAGGGCTTGGCAATCAGGAGCATATCTGCTTAATAAAAACTTGTTGGAAATAATTCATTACTTTTATGGACATAAATAGCCATCAATAGTTCCCTGAGTTAAAGATTCCCACATCAGCACCACAGAGCTTTGGAGCTAGGAAGGGTAAGTGTAGCCAGATTCTACTTTTTGTTTTTTAACCCTCATTTGATTGATTTTAGAGAGAGAGGGCAAGAGAGGGCAAGAGAAACATCAGTGTGAGAGAGAAACATTGATAGATTGCCTCCTGTATGCACTCCGATTGGAGATTGATCCCGGAACCTGGGTATGTGCCCTGACTAGGAATCAAACCTGAGACTGTTCAGTGCACGGGACAGTGCTCAACCAACTGAGCCACACGAGCCAGGGCTGTGTTTTTCATCTTCGTCTTAACAAGTCTTTTCAATGCTTCACCCCCAGCAAGGACATGGTAGTTGTATGATTTTGAGGGAATGTGCTCATGGGTAGCAAACACTCTCCATGCTACCCTCGTTTCACCACCCTTTCTGCCTAAGTGTCCTCTTGTCCCCCTCCTTCCCTTTGAGGAAAGGGAAATGGACAGAGCAGTCATCCTTTCCTAAGACTCCATCACTGGTCCCTGGTGGAGCAGAGGTCAGAGCTGAGACCCCCTGACCCTGTCCCTTCTACTCTACATTACACCTTCATCGGCTACTCCTTGCTGGCGTCCGGTACTAAAACCCAGGTATAACCAACCCACTGGGATACAGGACTCTGCCTCCCTCGCAGGACTCAAGAGCTGCAAAGCTCAGAGCTCCCTTCCCCCAGTTTATTCACTGCCATCCCAGCTTTCCAACTGCTGCCAGACAGGATGCCAGGTTCAAGGCCAGTCCAGTCTCTGGGAATCTTCTAGCTGCCAACCAAGCCTCTGCACCTGGTAGAATGACTAAAACCCAGTTTGCAAGGCAGAAACCTCTGGCTTTTTCTCCTGACGTCCCCACTGCAGGCGGCGTGCCATTGGACCAATCCCATAACCCCGCTCAGGCTGTGTCTTTGCTTGTAGACCATCAAGGTCCCACCTGAAGGTCCAGATAACACACGCCTACAGAAGCACTTTGCAAAAGAAACTGCTCTGGGCAGATTGCAATGGCTCTCAATGTTTGGCTCGCCCTCTGATGTCCGGGCTGAACATAATCTTCTGCATTGATGTCAGAGCAAACAAAGTGGAACAGTGCAGAGAGCTAGGGCTGCGTTTCTGCTCTGGGGTCCCCTGCGTTACAGTGTCTACACCAGGCTCTCCAGTGTGTAGACCAAAACAAAGCAAAACAAAAAAGAAGAAGAACAGCAGCAGCGAATACTGCTTGGTTTTGCATTTTCCCTTCTGTTTTCTGATTAGAGTCTCTGGGGCCTGCCGGTGCAGAGAGAACCTCAAAAGATCGTGTGAGTTGCGGATAAGCGCCAACACCCGATGCTTATCGGCACTTATCTCCTGTTAACTCACTCTCTGGGTTTCAAAGCCAGGGGTGAGCTCTAGCTCTGCTCTGGCGAGGCAGCTCCCGCAGGTCCTTGGCTGCAGGTGTGCCCGGGAGTCCCGGCTCCATCCTCGGGCACGTGGCTCCCTTGTTCCTCCCCACGCAGAAGAAGGAAGCAGGTTTACCCAATGTTTGGGGATGGGTCGTAGGGTAGTGGGAGCGCCAGAAAAACAAACAAACAAACAAACAAAAAACACGGAGTCTTTTGAAGCAAACCCAGAAAGGCAGAGGAAGGAGGTAAAGCAGGGGAGGGAAAGGCAGACTACCTACCTACCAGATCCCCGACCCCACCCCTCCCTGACTCATCCTAATCCTTAATCTGCCAAGCAAGCTTTGGGATGTTCAGAAGATGTGTTAACTCCCTCCATCTGCTCCCAGCCTACCTTCCCCTGCCTCCTTTGGGTGGGCCTATGGCTTTCTACTGGGAACAATCATTGCCAGAGAGTGGGACAGTGGGAAGGAGGGAGGGCGGGTGTGGGAGGCGGGGAGGGGAGGCGGCATTTTATTAGGCTGTTGGATTTGATTTATTAGGGGGGAAAAATCCTTCGCTTTGCTTGCCACACAGGTTATTCTCAAAGTGAAAACTCTATTTTACTTTGAGGGAAAAAAAGTGGTGAAAGTGCCTCCCGTTATGAATGGAGCCCTTTGTTACCTGCCAGATCGACAAGACAGACTGTTTGGTTCATGTCTGTGCGCTCGCAAAGGAGTGCGGGGGCCTGGGAGACAGATGTGGCCTTAATTGCAGGGAAATATTAGAAGATCGTTAAGCCACTTTGACAGGGTTTTCCTCTGGCTGCAGGAGCAAGGGCCAGTCTGAAGCTATGTCGGGCCCAGCCAGGCCCTCCGGGGCCTCTGTCCCCACGTGGGAGGGACACAGGGGCCTTGGGTCACTAGCCCTGATGTTAGAGGGAACTAGATGCCTGCTTACCATCAGCGTCCACTCTGCTCCTTCAGTGCAGACGGTAATTTCCCTTGAAACCCTGCGACTGAAGTGAATATGTGGGGGTGCGTACGCGCGTGGACGGAAGGGATCAGACCGTCTCCAAAACAGAAGGATGGGCCCCCAGAGCTCTCAGGGAGTCACGGGGGCCAAGAAGAATACACTGTTATCACGACAAATACTGGTAGCTAAGGGCAACAGCTTTTCTATCTACCATCTACTCACTTTCACATTTGGTGCTCACAGAAGCAGTGGCTCCCTGGGAGCCTGAACTTAAGTCGGAGAAACCGTTGAACGATGTTGGGTTTAAGACCAAGACTCCATCAATGTACTCAACCTTTCCCCCCTCCACCCCCCCCTGCCTGCCAGACCCCTTCTACCCTCCCCGCTCCCTCCCCTAATTGCCTCAGGTGGTTTTCTGTATACTTAGAGAATGCACATTTTTTTTAACATTCGCCTAAATTAAAAACAATTAGGGGAATTAATCTGCTGGGAGGGAAGGGGAAACCCCTCCAAAACTACACTCAGTAATCCCTGTGAGTGACAAGAGGGGATGTTTCAGATCAGATCTGTCTCAGTTCGGTCAGCCCATCAGATGCTGACAGTCAGCGCCTGCGGTACGTTAGCTGGGCAGCCCTCCCTCCAGAGGGACGGGGTCATCTGAGTGTCCTACTGGGGGCCACTGCCTACAGTCTGGGGGGTGGGTGATGGCTCCGATGAGGGCAGAGAAGGGCCAGGGCAGAGAAGAAGGGAGGTGAGAGGAGGGAGAGAATGTTCAGCAGCAAAGATCCTGTTCTCATGCAAATGTGAGCCCAGAGGGAGAGAGGGAAAGGCCTCCTGGCAGAGGTGGCACCAGAGCCACCAGGCTGAGCGGCAGAGGCTGAGGGTTTGAGGGGACCAGCGCCGTGTTCAGGGCCAGGAGCACGAAGTCTACAGCTCTGGGTTAAGGGACAATCACCACCCACTGGGATTGGGCCCTGGGGTCCGAGCCAGCCCAGTGCCTTCCAGCCAGTCAGGGCGCGGGGCATCCACTGCAGGGTCTTATCCCTGCTCAACGCCACCTGCCTTCTGGGTACTGTGTGAGGACCGGCCAGTGAGAGCCACACATTTTGCTAAGTGGACACAGTGCCTGGCAAAACCCTTAGCGGATGAGCCTTCGAGGTGGCCCTGCGGGGTTGTGCCCCTTCTCCCTGCTGGAGCTGCTGAGAAGATGTGAAGTGTTTACCTGGGGCCCTGGCTGGCTATTTATGACCAGGAAAGTCCCTGCTACATTGGTCGACAGTCAGTGAACTGTGACCACCTCTCACTGCTCTCCCCTCCCCTGAAATCCCCCTGCCTGCAGTGCCATCTCTGCCTCCCCTCCCGCCCCCTTCTCATGAGTGGGTGGGCCAGTGTCTTCCCCGCTTTGGGAGATGGCTCCCCTGGTGGCTGGGGAGGCCATCGCTCCGGTCGTTCCTGAGCTCACAGCCTCACACTTAGCAGAGTTCTTTGGTGGATCTTCTTGTGTAATTGAACCCTCATGATACTTCTTGATTCCCACCTCATTTAATTCAGGGTCTTCCCCACCATCTCCTTCCAACTGCGGAGCAGAGGCAGCGCTCACACAGCAGATCTGGAGCCACTGCTCACTCCTTCGGGGTGATCTTGGCATCCCCCAAATCCTCTGCATCTTCTCATACGTTTAGTTCACTGCAGAGACATAGTCCTATCAGCGGAGGAAAAGTTTGTGCACATCTCCCAGTTCCGTAGTAATCAACAAATGCCAGTCAAGCGTGGGAGCGTCATTTGCCCATTGACATTTTCCTGATTTTTATCATAGGGCCGATGCATAGCACGCGTCCTGTGAAAATTTGTTGAATGAATGAATGAATGAATGCATCCATGAAGGAATGCTTTTTGGGACCGATAGGTTTCATGATCCCATAATGAGACAGGATGTGTTAAAGAAATATGCAAAGCGGCTTTGTGTGTTTTGAGTAGCACTTGTAGGGCCCCCAGGCAGAACCTGTGTTGGTCAGTGTGGTCACCGCTTAGTAACATGTGGCTATTTAAATGTAAATGAACTAAAATTTTACATTCAGCTCCTTGGTCTCACTAGCCCCGTTTCGGATGTTCGGCTACTCTATATTGCGCAACGCAAAGTTTACAACATTTTCTATGGTGGAAATTTCTATCGGACATCACTAATTTCTATTGGTCGAGAGGATCAAGTAAAGCATTCAGTTTCTTTCTGTGTAGAAGAATCATAGGCTTAAATAAACCTTTGTTGTTTCTTAATTTTGATTTTTTCATGAGACTGAGGTTGAAGAGTGCGCTCTTGTTCTTTCCTAGAATCCTCAAACCTTTTGAAAAGTCTTTCAGGCTTTTGGACCCGAAACCTTTCTTTTTGTTGTTGTTTTTAATCCTCACCTGAGGATATTTTCCTGTTGATTTATATTTTTAGAGAGTGGAAGGGATGGGGAGAGACAGAGAAACATCGATGTGTCAGGGATCTAGCCTGCAACCTAGGTACGGGCCTTTGACCGGAATTGAACCCAGGACCCTTCAGTCTGCAGGCCAACGCTCTATCCAATGGGCCAAACCGGCTTGGACCAGACACCTTTCATGATTGAGGATTAAAAGGAACAGCTGAGCCCAAGGTTCCCCCAAGGGCATTTTGCTCCCTCAGTTTCCCAAGAAGGGCAGGATTGGGAAGGTTGGCATCACAAAGCGTGGCCTTCTCCTGAAAATCTCCAAGCCCACAATGAGCGCTGGAGATGCGACTCATGGGGAAACCAAGCAGGAGGAGCAGCGTGGGAACCAGACAGCCTTCGCCAGTGGGTCCTGACGGAAAGGGACCGGGCAGGGGAGAGCAGCTCAGCGACTTCGGATGAAGTGTTTAGACATCTCAGGGTGTGGCCACCTGGAGGCTGGCTTCCCGTTTGCCAAGGATTAAGCCTCCCGGCCACCAAGACACCAGGCCTTGAGGCAGACAGACAGACAGGCGCGGCTCCTCCTGGGCAAGGCCGGCACGTCCAGAAGCGTCCAAGAGCAGAACACCATGTGCCCTTTTATGGAGACACGAAATCAGTCCCGAGTCCCTGGGAGCTGTCAGTGGGCTTCAGTGGGGATTTCTGTTCCAGTCGTTTTAGTGAGATTGACAAAGAAAACGCCGCCCTGTCATCCCACTGAGCTGTTTTCGTTGGACGGCCGGGGCAGGGCTTGTTCACAAAGTATCTGCCTTCCCTCTAGATGGATGCCGAGAGACAGGAGGCCCCGTGCCAGACAGCCCAGGCCTGGCACTCGTGCCAAGCAAGGATGAAGGCCAGCCCGGTGGGTGACTGCGTGAAGGGTGGCTGCCAACCGAGAGACCAGCTGTGCACCAGAGATGGAGCCCGAGCTCCCAGATGAGCGGATGCTTGGCCGCTCGTGTGCAGACAGGGCGACAGGGCAGTCCTCGGTTCCCCTCCCCTCCCCCCTGGAGAGACAGCGAGGATGACAACCAACGGGCCCGGGAGGCAAGGACACACTGAGACACCTGAACTTGCTCATAGCTCAGCCATATTCAGATTCAGGAGTGAAAGGAGCTGCTCTTTAAAAAAGAAAAAAATATATATCTATATATATTGATTTCAGAGAGGGAGAGAGAAATAGAAACATCAATGATGAGAGAGAACCATTGATTGGCTGCCTCCGGCACACCCCTCACTGGGGATCAAGCCTGCAACCTGGGCATGTGCCCTGACTGTGACCTCCTGGTTCATAGGTTGATGCTCAACCACTGAGCCACACCGACTGGGCTACAGGAGCTGCATTTAAGCATTTAACTATAAAACTACTTTTGCTCCACCCTGTATATAAAAACCCACATTTGTAGAACAGAGAAACTTGGAGGATAAGCCTCTGTCACGTCTTTTTTTGTCTCCACTCTGAGTACAATGGGACTTAAGATATACTACTTAGGAATGTGCTGAACATTTGTTTTATACATCTAAATCCTTTCAATAGTGGGCTCTTGTATAGTATCTTGCTTCAGCAGAAAATTTCTACTCATTTCAAAAGAACTTCAGAAAGGACAAAGCTGCCTGGCTGGCATGGCTCAGTGGTTGAGCACTGACATATGAACCAGGAGATCACAGTTCCATTCCCAGTCAAGGCCCA
>NW_006299479.1:1110521-1115942 GCF_000327345.1 Myotis davidii | reverse complement strand
ACCAGCCCAGAAAACTGACCTCCTTAGGCACCCCTCCTCCCGTGACTCCCCCCCTCAAAGGTTTTGCCACATGTGGATGCAGCAATATGGTAACCATATGCCCAGAGGCCACAGAAGAACAAACACCTCGGAGTGAAGGGTTCCTCCAGATGTGAGAGCTGGGAACAGTGCCCTGGTCGGCTGGCTCAGTTGGTTGGAGCATCGTTCTGTGCACCCAAAGCTTGTGGGTTCAATCTAAAGTCTGAGTGCATACAGGAGGCAGCCACCCATGGTTCTCGCACATTGATGTTTCTCTCTCTCCGTCTCTCTTTCTCAAATCATTGACCGTATCCTTCAATGAGGATAAAAAAAAACACACACACAAAAAGCAAGTTGGAAATCCTGTACACTGAGGTCTCGATGGGCCTCCAGATGTGAGAGCTGGGAACAGTGCCCTGGTTGGCTGGCTCAGTTGGTTGGAGCGTCGTTCTGTGCACCCAAAGCTTGTGGGTTCGATCTCCAGTCCGAGTGCATGCAAGAGGCAGCCACCCATGTTTCTCGCACATTGATGTTTCTCTCTCTCTCCGTCTCTTTTTCTCAAATCAATGACCGTATCCTCCAATGAGGATAAAAAAAAGAAAAAAAGAAGGTTGGAAATCCTGTACACTGAGATCTTGAAGGGTATGAGGTCACCCAACCTAGCTCCTCAGGCATGAACCCTGCAAAGGAACTAGCCATTAAGAACGGGGATACGGACTCGGGGCCTCCTCTCTTCCCAACGCCCTGCCAGGACAAGCAATAAAATGGAGTCTCTCGCCGAATGACCGTATCCTCCAATGAGGATAAAAAAAAGAAAAAAAGAAGGTTGGAAATCCTGTACACTGAGATCTTGAAGGGTATGAGGTCACCCAACCTAGCTCCTCAGGCATGAACCCTGCAAAGGAACTAGCCATTAAGAACGGGGATACGGACTCGGGGCCTCCTCTCTTCCCAACGCCCTGCCAGGACATGGAATAAAATGGAGTCTCTCCCGCTCTACCCAGTCTGTCCATCAGGGTGAGACCATGTGAGGCAGGCCCCCTGCTCCCCGAGGCGGGCTTGCCCCAGTCCTCCTGCCGGGTGCTCCTTGGGGACAGCGAGGAGGAATCGTCAGAGGGCCCCGTGCGCAGGTTTCCTCGTGGGCCTCCTGTGACTGTAAGGGCACAGCTGCCTCAACAGCTGTCACGTGAGGAAATGGTCGGATAAGATCACAGCTTCTAGGAAAAGAACCCCACGTTGTTGTTGGGGGGAGGGGCCAGCGGCTTCTTGTTTAAATTCGAACAAGAAAGTCACAGGGTATAGCTGTTTTTTTTTTTTAAATGGACAAGCCCACAGTGCAAGGCTTAATGGAAGTTGCTCATAGCCAAGAGATAGAACAAGACATCTGACTAGTGGTCGAGGTGATGGCTAGGGACGAAGGTCTGTGCATTTCCCATCATGCTCTGGGGGTTATCCATCAAAAAAGGGCATTGCACACCTACTGGGTACCAGGAACGGTTTGAGCCACTGGGATGGAAACAGTGAGTAAGGTGGACATGGCTCCTCCCTCCGGCAGCAGAATTAGTCTTTGAGGAAAAGGATGGGAAAGTTCTCATGACCCCAGGGCACATGCCACCTCCCCTTCCTCCTCTCCCAGGGCTCACAGAGCATCGCAGGAAGCACCGTCCCCAGCCCGGGTAGACCGGAGTCCGTTGCCCCTGGGGGAGCCCGTCCATACCAACCTGAACTGCCTCACTCGCCCCCTTCCCTTTGTCACTCTTGTCAGCAGGGACCAGATTGCGATCCTCTGGGTACAGCCACAGGCCAGGCCCAGGAAGCCCGGGCTGCGGGGAACTTCCCCAGCCTCCCGCTCTCAAGCAATAAGAACGCCCAGGAACTCTGTCCTGGCTCCCAGGCCCGGGGTGACATGCAGACCCCATGATGCACCGCAGCCTTCCAGGCTCCCAGCTGTCTGGGGTCTGGGCCGCGGGGCCGTTCATCATCGCTGAAGAGCATTAAACGCTCGGTAGATGACAGTTAAAGTTCTCCGGGAACCCAGAGGCTAGGGAATCTGCCCAACATCCCAAAGGCAGGAAGCCTCCGCATGGACCCAGCTGGGAGCGGGGGCCTGTTACTGGAGCAGATTTTTAAAGCAGCACCTTGTGGATCCCTTCGACAGCGACCATGCTACAGAGCCTCTGGGAGACAGGGCCTGTTCCCAGCTCGGTCCAGATCTCCCACCATCCCCTCGTGCCACGGCCTGTGCCGACGGAAAACCACACTGAAGTATAGAACCTCTCGTACCGCATAGGCACCGGGCACCAGCCCCTTCCTTGGCTTGGAGCGCCTGCCATGCCAGTCTTTGACCCTGTTGTTGTTCCCACGCAGAGAAAGGAAAGGAAGGGTCACTCTGAGCAACAGGACGTTAGCCACTGCTGTTCCAGTCTTGATAGTGACGGGAACAGCCAGCCGGTGCGCCAGGCAGAATGCAGCCCCAGGGCCAGCGGAGAGCAGTGACACGCACAGGCAATTACGTCTGCCGTGGGTCCTGGGCCGCCTTTGAGGATGCTGCCTTCCCTGCCAGCCTCACCCCCTGGCATCGGGCTTGCGTTTTGATGGTTGACAGCTCTCTGTTCATCCTCCCCCTTTGCTCTAGTGAGGGCTTTATTCTGGTTTTTCATCCCAGCAAATCGGCAAGAGAACACGGGCTCGATTTCACAGGAGAGAACACCTGGGTTTCCCAGCCACGATGAGCCTCATGTCTCACCCTCATTCTGCCCTGTCTCTCGGGCACCATGGGGTCCACCTTAGAGGTCAGGTCGCCCCTATTAACAAAGGGGAACTTGACTTCGGACTGACAAGTGTAATTACTTGTTTAAAAAATATATTTTTATTTCAAAGAAGAAGGGGAAGAGAGAGAGAGAGAAACATCAATGATGGAGGAGAATCATTGAGCTGCCTCCTGCACGCCCCCTACTGGGGATCGAGCCCGCAACCCCGGCATGTGCCCTTGACCAGAATTGAACCCGGGTCCTTTCGGCCTGTAGGCGAGGGCCAAATGGAACTACTTTTACACAACAGATCACTGCTGACCCTTTCGCTGTCCCCATGGTCCTGGAGAAAAAGCAGCTTGGAGGGCGGGCAGACCCACCCGAAGGAAACAGAAAGCGGACGGTAAGCGTCCCTTTCCCCGGGGCTCGGATGAACCTGTCCCCTTCCGTTCACCTTCCATAGTCAGCACTTGTTTCCTTTCCGCAGTAAAATCATTCTCTGTGGGAGGAGGATTTCACTTTGATCTTTACAGATGCCCTTTAAATGTGGTTATGGTCAAAAAGTGACTGTGAAAACTCAACGTCAACGGGCAAAGGTAAAACCCACGGGAGCCCTGGAGCAGCGCCTAATGGGAGACAGTGATGAACAGGGGCCCCTCTGGATTCTGTTACATGAGCGCCTTCCGAGGACCGGGACCCTCTGCTCTGAACTCCTTCAGGCTCGTCCCCGTAATTTATTAAACTCCATTAAATAAAGTACTTTCATCTGCGAAGGATTCCCGTTCCATGTTCCAGGAACTTGGCCGCCTTGGTCTAGGTCATCCCCTCCCCAGGAAGTGAAGAGCTAAGTGCCAGGGAGGGGGCAGGAGAACTGGGGAGCAGCGGGGAGGGCACATTTCAAGAAGATGCTTGAGTTCCTAACCGGTTTGGCTCAGTGGATAGAGCGTCGGCCTGCAGACGGAAGGGTCCCAGGTTTGATTCTGGTCAAGGGCATGTACCTTGGTTGCAGGCACATCCCCAGTAGGGGGTGTGCAGGAGGCAGCTGGTCGATGCTTCTCTCTCATCAATGTTTCTAACTCTCTATCCTTCCCCTTCCTCTCTGTAAAAAATCAGTAGAATATATTTTTTAAAAAAGAAAAAAAGGCGGTGCTTGAGGAAGCAGACAAGCTCTGTGAGCTTCCAGGGCAGCAGGGGATGCAGCAGGGCCCAGCATCAAAGTTAGCAAACGGGAAAGTCTGAGGCAGTGATGGCGAACCTTTTGAGCTTGGCGTGTCAGCATTTTGAAAACCCTAACTTAACTCTGATGCCATGTCACATATAAAAATGTTTTGATCTTTGCAACCAGAGTAAAACAAAGACATATTTTTGATATTTATTTTATATATTTAAATGCCATTTAACAAAGAAAAATCAACCAAAACAATGAGTTCGCGTGTCACCTCTGACACGCGTGTCATAGGTTCGCCATCACCGGTCTGGGGCGAGCGCAGAAGCTTGCAGTCAGGCTGCCGGCTCGCAGTGTCACCTGCTGAGAGGCCGGAGGTAGGTCCTGGGCCTCTTTAAGCCTCAGGTTCCTTGTCAACTATTGAGGATCCTCACGCACGGCTAAGACGAGACTTTAGAAAGCCTTAGGAAGGCCGAATGCGGCCACGGTTGTGTAAGTTCCTTGTAAGCTTCTTGCCATCAAACAGTCCTTGTTCTATTCTTTCTCACCTGACAAACACGGTCCTTGTTTGTTTCCTGGCTGTCGTGTGTCTGGGGGTAATTCCATGTTGCGGTTATCGGAGGACTTAGGTCTGGATGCTAAGATGGAGTCTCCTCACTCTAGGAACCCAGAGAGGCTAGGCTCTATGCCTCAACTTCCCCACCTAGTCAGTCCGGGTGCCGATTCCTGTACCCACAGTTTGAGGACACCCAACGACCATCTTCTGCCTCCTTTGAGTATGAATTCTCTTGTTGCTGATGAACCTGGGAGCAGATGAGCCAGTGGCTACATAAATGGCCCCTAAATCTAGTGACATAAAAGAGCTATTAGGCTCCTTAGCTCGGTCAGCCTTCATCCGAAGGTTCTTCAGCCCCAAGTCTGGAGGTGGACGCTGGCTGGTGGCTGATGGCCTCAGGTCCCCTTGCTGTGGGCCTCTCTGCTTGCGGTTCCTCTGCTGGCGCTGCTTGGGGCTTCTTCATGGCACGGTGGACGGTATCCAAGGACTAGGGGCCCAAGACAGAACCGGAAGCAGGTGGAAGTCGTGATGCCATTGAGCACCTCGCCCTTGGAAGTCGTGCAGGGTCACTTCTGCCACCTTCTACTGCAGAGGCAGTCCCAGAGTCCCTCCTGGGTCCCGGGGAGGGGAGGTGGCCCCTGCCTGTGGTTGAGCGTTGACCTATGAACCAGGAGACCAGCGTTCGATTTCTGGTCAGGGTATGTGCCCTGGTTATAGGCTCGATCCCCAGTGCAGGAGGCAGCCGATCAATGATTCTCTCTCATCATTGATGTCTCTATCTCTCTCCCTCTCCCTTCCTCTTTGAAATCAATAAAAAATATTTTTTTAAAAAAAGAGAGAGAAGCCAAGGACTTGAAGTAACTCACAGCAGCCCCCACTCCAGACACTCCAGGCTGGACTGTGGTGAGACTACCCCTGCCCCACAACACCTC
>NW_006299479.1:1101234-1110509 GCF_000327345.1 Myotis davidii | reverse complement strand
GTCCCCTGCCCCCAGCGCACTGCTGCGAGCCTGCTGGTTTCCAAAGGGAAAAGACAGAGGATCTTGCTGAAGTTTGTATGCCCTCAGGTTGGCAAGAGAAGGGACTTCGTGTCCTTATGCAAAGAACCTAATAAAAAGCCAAAGCTGTGCTGCCTGGGGGACCGTTGACTGGGAGGTTAGCTCTCCGAAGGCCAGGCCGGGCCTGGGAGTCAGGCGGACGCACTGGCGGGAGCAGCAGCCGGGACTTGGTCTGGTTGCCTTCGACATTCCTTCCACTGGCCTCCAGCCCAGCTCCTCAGCCGCAGAGCCTGTCCTTCAAGGTTCCGGCAGGACAGGAGAAAGGGAAGGCAGGACGCAGGGTCGGCCATGCCTGTGTAAATAACTGTAAATTAAATTATAAAAGTTGTCATCAGAAGAGAAATCTTCCATTAAAACAAATGCATCAAAGAGCAGAAGAAAATAACTTCATTGGGCTCATGACTGTGGATCGCGTGTGCATCCTTCCCGCACCTGGAATTTCTCTCCTGGATTCCTAGATAGAACGGCAGCGGGAGGCGGGGTGCCCTCAGCACACCTCTCACCTCCTCTCGCTGCGAGGGAGGAGGGAGGCGCTTTCATCTCTGCCTCCGCTAAGCTGTTTGGAGGTGCAGAATCTTCTGCTCGGCGTTCGTATCAGCAGGGCCATCACGTGGCAACGTCCTGACCACATCCCCCACCGCTTAACTGATATGCACATGGAAACTAACCTTCGGCTTAATCTGCAAACAGATGCTTGAAGATTCATCTGCTAGTATAACACATGAAAAGGATATAGAAATACATATACATCTGTGTGTGTATATATATGTACATGTATGTAACAAATCCCAAAATAAGGGAGGTGTTTTAAACTAGTGGATTCACAGGCATGCACACAGCACTATTCTGGCATTTGCTGCCTACATGATATGTGAACAGCAAAATGAGCAGGAGTTAGCCGCCTACTGTGTTGATGATCTAGGTCCCGAGGCCTCCTTCCCTGTTGGCATGGCCATCTGATGGAGCCTTATCTGTGCCACCTAGAGGCCTGAATTCTGAAGCTGAGAGGGGACCGAGGCCCAGGGGAGCAAGGCAAGGTTTGAGAAGGACAGTGGACACAGATGAGTGAAGTCAGCTCCGGACCCTAGAAGGCCCCCTGAATTCGCATCTCAAAATCTATCTATTATCTGCAAGCTTGCTCATTTTGAACCTTGGGCAACCGTGGTTACTTTTAAGTAAGCTACAGTTGAGAAGGGGCTAATCTCACTGGTTTTATCTGTCCCCCATCTCTAACCCAAAGGCCCCCAAGACATCTCTCAGCATTGTGAGTCCTTAAAAAATGTTCTTAATGTAAGGATTTTACTATGTCCTGGGAACTTTAGGCACTTGGTTGAGGTATTTCACTTATGTGATCTCATTTTGTCTTTATTGGAAGTCTATCGGGTTAGGCAGTATTTTTGTTCCCATTCTACAGAGGAGGAAAAGAAGTTGCACCAGGCGAGGCACGAAAGAGCTTGCATTGGAACTCAGAGCTCTCTGAGATTGTGCGATTGGTTACAATAGACACCAGAGTTACCCCCAAAGAGTTCATTCTAATTGGCGAGTGAATGGTAGTGATTAGGTACCCAGACAGCAGATCTGAATTTGAACCCCAGATCACTCTCATTTGCTGTGTGACCTGAGCAAGTTACTGCATGTCTCTGAATATCCATCTTCTTATCTGAAAAAATAGGGGTGATAGTGGCACATCCCTTATAGAATTGCCGGGAGGGGTAAGTTAGATTACTCATGTAGAGTAAACAGTGTTTTGTACTTAATCAATGCTATGATCATTGCCTGCTGCTTTGATCTGTTTTCAATAATGAGGACACAAGATGGATTATAAGTGAGGTGCCAGATTGGGTAGGAAAGGGTTCCCATATCAAGACAAGTGCCCCATTGGCCATGGATGCCTGCTGGCTCCCTGGGTCAGCAGGGGATCATGGGAAGGAACATTGATACAATGTGGTCAGCACTTCTGTGGGTACATATGGCCATCTGCTTGGCTCAGGGCTAAACGGCCACTTCAGGAGTTGCCCTGGCCTGAGCTCTCTGGTAATTGGGCCAAAGGGGGTGCCCATATGCTGAGCCACTTCCCTGCTGGGAGTCAAGGACCATGTGGCTCCCTCTGGACCAAGACTCATTGGCTGGAGGACCAGAGCATCCTGACTCTCCAGGCCCAGCCTTCCCAGCATTCAGCAGGGCAAAGGATGAGGGCTCCTGAAAATCTAATCACTGAGCCAACGAGGGCTTCCTTTCCCAGGGGCAACTAATGGGGCATAGAGTGACCCCAGAGCCGGGCACCCCACAGGATTAGGGAGCCCCCACTCCTGTATTTCCTGCTTGGGACTCTGTTTTTAGGTAGCATGGCCTCAACAACCTGGACTCAGCAAGTTTTTAAAAGAATAATTAGCCTTCATCTGAATGAAAGGGTGAGTGTAGAATCCAAAGTCAATCAGCAAAGTCATTAAAAACCAAGGAAGGTAGTCACTCAGAGGAGAGTTTATTCATTCTTATGTATTTTTTTATATTCAGTCTATCACCCCAAAGCTAAATACTTAACCATTCCTCAATGAAAAGTTCTTGAACGTCAACAATGCACTTAGTTCTGTCAAGACTTTTAAGTCCACCCAAGAGTTTTACCTGCAGCCTTTAAAAGCTTTAAGTAAAAGTAAACCCCGTTATAAGACACACATGAATGGCAGCAGCTACACATGTGTCATAGCTACAAGCATGTCATGGAAATGTCTGCCAGCTCAGCAGCTCCTCACCTGCTACAGGCAGCCTGTTGGTGCCCTCGTCCACACTGTCGCTCTCAGTGACGTCGGCGGATCCCCAGCAAGGACACGGTGCTCACACAGTCTGCCACCCCCACAGCAGCTTGGAGAAGGTCCCCTGCCCACCATAAAGACGCTATGTCCTTGCCAAGGTCCCAGTAATAATGTCTTGGGAGTCTGTTGGTCTCCATTCTAACTGAGATGTAGAATGGAGATAATGTTATGCAGATAATGGATGTTATAACCAAACTTCTATCCCCAAGGCTTTCTGCCCTGAATGGCCAAAGGGGATGCTATTTCCTCGAAAAGGCCATGAGGCCTTTCTCCTCAATTCCTATTTTCACCAGGCTCCCAAACCAACTTGTTTGGGGCCTGTCTCCCCAAATCCATTATTCCTACTTGGTGGTCTTCATCGCCCTCCTCCTGCCTATATTGGGTTTTCTAATTCAGTCCAGCAGGCCAGACAGGGAACCCCTCCTTCATCTTCCTCTTCCCTCTTCCCAGACTTCTGCAGCCACCAATTCTTTCCCCATACCACTGGGGGCCAGGAAGGGGGTGGGGGAAGAAAAAGCCATTTGTCTACTATGATTGTGAACAGAATTGTGTGAGTGTGTGTGTGGGCATGTGTGTGTCTGTGTTTATGAGTGTGTGTGTGTGTGTATGAATGTGTGTGGTACATGTGCATGTGTGTGTATGTGTATGTGTGAGTGTGTGTGTGTGTGTGTATGTGGACCCAAGCAGTATTCCCACCCGGCTTTCAGCTCAAACCACGGCAGGACCAGGAGGTTTCAGGAGTGAGGAGCTCATCCACTCACAGTGGGAAGGACCGGCCATGTGTCCGGGTGAAAGGACACTCCGGCACAAGCAGGGACTAGGAACTCTAAGACACAGAGGTGTACCGAGTGGCCTTGCTTAGTGAGCAGTGAGGACAGTTAGCCTGGGACAGGAGTGACTGCAGGGAGTCCCCGGACAAGAGGGTGGGCAGAGCTGAGTTCTAGAAAACAAGCCCATGAGAATGGGTTTGCTGTTGTCGGTGAGGAGGGGCTCCGGGGGTATCTGAGGAGGGGTTGCCGCAGGATGGCGGTAGCATTGACAACCTCAGAGAGAGGGCGATCTGACCAGGAAATGCAAGGACAGGAAAGGCAAGAAGAGCGTGGGGATATGTCATCGCCGAGGAAACGCAGGGGGAAGTGTGCACGCTGGACCCCTGGTCACAGGACACACAGAAATGTGAGGGGTTCTGGGGTGAACCTGGGCTTTCTCTCCCTGTGATGTGGCCATGTGACCAAGTTCCCTTTGATTGTGGCCTATCTTCTAAAGGAAACTTCTATCCCCAATGAGTTCAAACTGTGTTTGTGTCCTTTACCTCATCTGCACTGTCTCATCAATGACCCCTTCTCAGTGTACCACGCTCCGCGGTCGCCTCCATAGCCCAGCTTCGCCTGAGCTGTGCTCTGCCGCAGCCTCTGGCTGTGAATGTGAACCGTGGTTTTGCTGTCTGCTGGAACCATTATCTTGACCCTCCTGCCTGTTCTTACCCCCTGCCCTGCCCTCTGTGGGGGACAATGATGGCAGGGATCCTTCGCCTTTCATTGACCATCTCTAGGTCCAACTCTGCCTCCCAGGGCTCCTGCCTCTGTTATTCCGTCATCTTCCCCCCTAACGTAGAGGAAAGAAGATGAAAGAGAGTCTTTATTGGAAACTCCAGAATTCGTGCAGGATGTACCAAGCATGTAAGCCCCTCGTCAGAGCAGGATATGACACCTGATTCCTTCAAGGTCGTCTCTTCTTGTAGTGGAACTGGGGACTGTTCTTCGCCTTGGCCCCTGAGAGGGTCTTTTGGGGTCCCAGTTGGGAATGTGCCCCCCACCTCATGTAGAACCCCGGGAATTCATGAACTAGGGCTCAGCCCTCTGGATGATTCCAGTGTCACACTTTCAACTCGGAACCATAACACTGGGCTTCGATGACAGTTCAAAACTGGTTTGGGTTCTAGCTGGTTTGGCTCAGTGAATAGAGTGTTGGCCTGCAGACTGAAGGGTCCCGGGTTTGATTCTGGTCAAGGGCACGTACCTCGGACCTTGGTTGCAGGCTCTGTTTGGGGTGAATGCAGGAGGCAACCAATCGATGTGTCTCTCTCTCCGTCTCTCCCCTTCCCTTCCACTCTCTAAAAATCAATGGAAAATATCCTCGAGTGAGGATTAGCCAAAACAAAAATCTGATTTGGGGTGTGGAGCCAGGGCTGCTCCCTAATTGAAATGTAGAATGGAGATAATAATATACGGATAATGGTATAATAACCAAAAGACGAATGGCCCTGGAACACAGCCTGAGTGGCTTAGTTAACAGAAGCTTATTTTCTCACCGTTCTGGAAGCTGAAAGTCCAAGATCAGGGGCCAGCAGGGTCAGAGGCCTCTCCCTGGCCTGCAGGTGGCCACCCTCTCGCTTCTCTCCATGTGGTGGCTCCTCCGTGCTCACACGTCCCTGCTGGCTCTCAGTGTCCATATCCTCCTCTTACAAGGACGCCGGTCCGATTGGCCTAGGACCCGTCTAACGGCCTCGCTTTAAGTGAGCCATCCCTTTAAAGAACCTGCTTCCAGAGACAGACACATTCTGAGGCTCTGAGGTTGCGCTTCAGCAGATGAATTCGAAGGCAGCAATTCAGCCCATAACAGGGAGCCCGCGAGAATCCTTACTGGATCGCCAGTAATCATCATAACGAACATGGGTGGGGTGTCACTTACTAGTAGCATGTGCCAGAGGCTGCTGTATTTTTCATGTATTGGTCCATCCCATCTTCACAACTGGAGATTGTGTAGTCATAGGTCATAATTAATTAGAGTTTACCACCTTCTTTTCTGAAAATGGTCATCTTCACTTGGCGTAGTTTTGTGATCGAGTGAACCCCACAGCCCCATCCATGACCCGGGGTCCCTGTGACTTGAGGGGACTTGGAATAATGGGAGAATCTCATGCTCATGCTTCGGTTGGTAGAAGACCTCTGGAAGTACAAGGCTTCCTTTCTCAGGCCGTGACCTCCACACACCTGTGTCAGCGGCCAGGCCAGTCCGAGTGGGAAACAGCAACCCCTTTCAGAAGGTCCCCGGATGGATTCTCCCATCCACATAGCTGAGGCCCTGCCCTCATCCCTGGGCAGGAGTAAGGCAGGAAGCTGTCATCTAAAGGGGTCCGATGAGAACGCCCGATGAAGCCCTCTGTTCCGGGGAGCAGACGGCCTCCCATCAAAATCCTGGGTGTGCAAGACACACTCACACCCCCCAGACAGCTCTTAACGCATGTTACTGAGCAGTTCTTAACATGCTAGACACCTGTCCCTAGGTCTTCTCGTTTACCCCACTTATCAACTCTGAAAAAGCTATTCTTATTCCTGTTTACAGATAAAGAAACCCAAAATAGCCAGGGCCACAGCCCTGGGCCCCACCCTTCCCCTGTGTGACCCTGAGCTAAATACATAACCTCTCTGGGTGGGTCTCTCTGGCCTCACCTGTGAAATGAATGCTTACTCTCACCCCCAAACCCCCAGCTTAACTGCCCCCCACAGCTGGTCAGAGGCATTTCCGCTCCTGCCTGGCTGAACCCAGTGTGCCAGCACCACCCATGCTCACTGTGCACCCACGTGTCTGGGCCTCCTGCTCCCACCGCCCCTTTCTAGGGATCCCAGCTACAGATACAACAAATGAACACACGCCTGTGGACCGCCCCCGGCCCCACATTAATGGCCGAACTCCCATCACCCAGGTGACCTGCCAAGAAACCATCCGGTTTGCATATGGGTAGACTTGCCCCGAGTGTGAGTCAATGAGCATCCAAGGAGTGGCCTGGGCCGCCCTGCCAGCTCAGAGGCAGAGCAGGTGAGGAGTGGCACTGAGCCAGGAGTGACGCTGGGCTTTCTCTCTCCTTCTCTGCCCTCCAGGAGGCTCTCTCAGTGGTGAGCGACGACCAGTCCCTCTTCGACTCCACGTACGGAGCGGCCCATCTCCCCAAGGCCGACATGACCGCCTCCGGGAGTCCTGACTACGGCCAGCCCCACAAAATCAACCCCCTCCCGCCACAGCAGGAGTGGATTAATCAGCCGGTGAGGGTCAATGTCAAGCGGGAGTACGACCACATGAATGGCTCCAGGTAAGCCCACCAGGCCTGCGCGGCTCCAAGGCCAGGGGAGGGGCTGGGGGTGGAGGGGCGGGGCTGGAGGCATGCTTGCTGTCTGTGTCTGAGTGGGCAGCTCTGACCTAAGTGGCACTTAGGGTTTCTGCAGCAGGTGAGGTTCTCTCTGGTGCTGAGCCAGGAACCTGTGTGAAATGATAGAGAGAGAAAAAGAGAGTGAGAGACACCAACGTGAGGGCTGTGGGTGGAGCAGGGCCGCCCAGCCCACCTGGCTCCCTGGTTTAGGCCCATGACCTCCTCTGCAGATGCTATGGAGGCCCAGGTGCAGCCCCTGGCGGGGATTACTCAGCAACAAGACGCCCCTCCCTGGCCTGTGGAAGGTCCTTGACCCCTCGGTGTGCATCTTGCCAGAGCAAGCATGACGGCACCATCTTAGAGTCAGAGTCCACCTGACACAGGTGAACACATCCACGGGCTGGCTGTGTGAGAGGGCACAAACCACACTTAGAAAGTGGGTTTGGAGGTGCTGGTGCCCGGGGAGGTAAGACCGTACTCCTAGAAGGTGGAGGGAGAGTCGTGGCGACAGGGAGCCCGGGTCCAGTCCTGGCGCTGCCCTTGGGCACGCGGCCTGTGCCTGGGCGCCAGCTCCCTCCTGTCTAAAAGAGCGCTGGAGGTTCACTTCTCCGCAGGCTTGCTCCCTGGGTCAGCTCTGATGCTAGAGGGAAGGAGCCAGGATAGTGCCCAGGACTCAGAACGTGCTGGGCAGTCATGTGGTCACCACCAGCAAAGGCGTGAAAGGGGAAACGCTGGCCTCCTGCATGAAGTACCCAGGCACCCAGTGGGCCCGTAGTGCAAGGAGATACACGTGAGAGGAAGAGCAGGCCCCTAACGGCAGGCTGAGAAAGGATGGAACTCATTCCACGGCAAAGGCTGACTTTTTAACATAGACATGGCATTTCTGTCCTCGGGGCCGTGCTGCAGAGAGTGAGCTGATCATTGTGCACAGAGGGTGGGAAGGGGCGAGTCAGGAAGAAGAGCTAAGACGTTATTGCGATATCCCTGGAGAGAAATGGAAATGTTCTCAGTGAGGCTAGTGGCGATGATGGTGGAAATAAGGAGGGGTAGAGACATGAGGGGCATGTCAAAGGGGTAATCACCAGGGCTCAGGCCCGCAAGTACTGAAGCGTGGAGTGTGTGTGTGTGTGTGTGTGTGTGTGTGTGTGTGGCGGGGGGAGCATCTGAGAGGAAAGGATCAAAGATGACGAGCCTAGATGGGTGGAGGAGGGATGGTGCTGTGAGCAGCCCCAGGAGGTGGGAGCGGGGATGCTTTGAGGAGAGATGTCAGCGTCCCTGGGAGATGCCTTGGGAGCCATTGGTAGGACATCCAGGTAAAAATGTCTGCACGGCTTTGGAAACTAAAGCTCAGATAGTATTTTGGGGCTGGAATTTGGGTTCAGGCGTCCTCTCTAAAGCGTTTTACTGTGAGGTGGATCAAGTCACCACAGAGGATATAAGTCTAAAGAAAGAAGAGAGGGGAGTGTGCGTGCCTCTGGGAGGGAACAGACCTGCCTGTGGGAACACCCAGACCTACCACATCTCTCCCACTAACCAAAAGCAGTCCCTGGGATCCCCGGCCACCATCTCACATCTCGGATTTCAGGGCGGCTCAGGGGTTCTGAGCCAGAAGCCCCTTAAATGAGTGTCTCTCCCCATAGACAGTAAGGATCATACGTTCCTCACAGCGTAGGTAGGGTGGAGTGTGTCAAACACTTTTCCATATTATCTCAGCACTTGCTCCCCACCACTCTCCTAGGAGGGAGACGCAGGAATTCCATCCTGACACAGAAGGACACCTGAGCTCGGAGGGGTCAGTGGCTTGTCTAAGGATTCAGAGGAGGCAAGGCGACAGAGAGCAGAGGTTTGCTGGCTCCTGGCCTGGGGGCCACCTCCCTCCCTCCCTCTCTGCCTGGTGCGGTGCTTCTGTGTGCACCCTCTCATTACTGCCAACACCCCCCCACCCCCCAAGCAGTAAGGAATGCCATTCAGCAAAGCCTCCCACACAGGCCTGGCCACCACAGCTCCCAGATCCCACCCTGGGAGAGTCTTCTGTCTGTTGGAGCCTGAATCCAACCGCACCTGCACCTCCCACCTCCAGCCGAGCCAGCAGCACTCTCCTTCCAGCACTCCCCCCGCCAAACACCCCCCACACACACACCCCATGGCGTCCTGCTCTCCCCACTTCCTCTTCACAGCAGCTAGATTCATCCTTTCAAAGCATCTAACTGTCTTGCTCACAATCCTTCCGTGGCTTATGA
>NW_006299479.1:1098662-1101125 GCF_000327345.1 Myotis davidii | reverse complement strand
GACACCCTCTTTCCACCCTCCTCCCATTTCATTCCCTCCCTGCCACAGGAGACTCCAGCTGCCCCTGGTACCAAGCACACTCCTGCCTCAGAGTTTCTCCCCTTGCGTTCCTTCCTTCTGGAATCTTCCTGCTTCATCTTGTCATGTGGCTCTCTCCTTCCTTGTTTCAGGTCTCTGCGTGAATGTCACCTTCTCAGGGGTCTTCCCTGACCCTCTGATCTAAAACAGCACCTGTCACTCTAGCCTGCCTTGAGTCTTCTTTTTAGCTCTTCCGGGCTCTTATCACATCCCCCATTAAATGTGGGCAGAGCTTATATATATACTGGTATGTTTTTATTGATTTCAGAGAGGAAGGGTGAGGGAGAGAGGGATAGAAACATCAATGATGAGAGAGAATCATTGATCAGCTGCCTTCTGCATGTCCCCTACTGGAGGGGAGGGGGTCAAACCTGCAACCTGGATATGTGCCCTGACTGGGAATCGAAATGTGATCCCCGGTTCATAGGTCAACGCTCAACCCATTGAGCAACACTGGCCGGGCAGAGCTTCATACTTTTTACTGAGCACACAGAGATACTGGGTAGATAGTTGTTCAGTGAATAAGTGAATGAATGTGTGGCTAACCCGGCTCAAAGGTGAAGATGCTGACTCAGGGTCATATAGGGCATTAGTGTGTGAGCCCCAGGTAGGCCTTGGTCTCTGCCTCAGACGGAGCCTGTGTTTGTCCTCAGCTGCTCAAGGAATACCCAAGTGACTAATCTTGGGCAAAGGGGGTCCCCACAGAAATCAATTTGAGAGCCCCTGGCCGCTCCCTCCAGGCTCCAGGCGCCCAGCAGCTGGAGGAGGGCTGTGTGGGTGCACAGAGCGGCCCCTGCCTTTGATTGGCCGGTCCTGACCCAGACCGTCAGCAGGTGACAACGTAGGCTCAGGAAGACGGATGTATGCTCAGCCCCCGGAGAAACAAAGAAGATGCCGTGGACTCTGGGAGCCCAGCAGGTTCGCCACAGCCGTCGCCAGCACCTCATAAATATTCGCTAAGTGCTCGCATGGAAGCGGGGCCGGTGGGCAGCAGGAAGTGCGGATTTTCAGAAAAATGTCTTTGCTTAGGATGGAGCGTGTCAGATGCTATGATTTGATCTGCAAAAAGCAATAGCATGGGCCAACAGATGCGAGGCTCTTGAAATCTCTCATCCTCGACACTGAAGCTTCTCCTATCCCCTGAGTATCATTGATGAAGGCATTTTTCATGCAAAAGATCCGTCCTCACTTGAGATGAGAAAACTAAAGCAGAGGATACAATGGGGGAATCTCTCGGCTCATGGGCTAGATTCGTGCTGTCCATGCAGTGGCCACTAGTGGCTAATTCGACAGGGACATGTGCTCTCCACCTGTAACACACACTGGATGTAGAAGGCTTATATGGGGAGAAGAGTAAAATAGTTCCTTCATTATTTTTATATTGATTATGCTGAAATAATCTTTTAGCTATATTAATATATTTTAATATATTATTAAAATATATTTCACCTCTTTTTGAAAATTTTGAACATGTGGCTGCTAGAAAACTTTAAGCTGTATGTGTGGCTTACATTCTACTTTGCGTGGACAGTGCTGGGCTAGAGTAGTTTGGACCGTCCTGTGGTTCAGAGCGACTTCTCTCCATGTTCGTTGATAACATGGGTTTCTGAGTTACTCCTTCAGGTTTACAGAGCCCCATAGATGCCTCCGAGATGCCCCATAGATGCCCTTCCTCCTTTTTTTGTTTTGTTTTAATAACCCTCCCCCAAGGATATTTTTTCCATTGGTTTTTAGAGAGAGTGGAAGGAGGTGAAGGAGAGAGAGAGACAGGGACAGAGACATTGATGTGGGAGAGAGACACGTCAATTGGTTGCTTCCTGTAGGCGCTCTGACCTGGGCCAGGGATCAAACCTGCAACCCAGGTTTGTGCCCTTGACCTGGAATCGAACCTGTGACCGTTCAGTGCACTGGCTGATGCTCCAACCACTGAACCACACCGGCTAGGGCCCCTTCTTCCTTTTTATCCAAGGAGTAAGTCATTTGAACAAAGGCGCAGTGGGGGAACTGAGGGCTGAGGAGCCAGAGAAGGCCGTGCTGGCTCCATGGCGGGAGGCACTCTTTCCTTCCTCTTCCTGTGTGGTTGTGTCTGTTAGCGTGCACGTTGTTCCTGAAGCAGCAGCGCCATAGGTTCTGTGCTGGATGTAGGGCCCACAACTCGATCCAAGCTGTGGTCTGCAAGTAACTCAGCTGCATCCTGCCTCAGCCACGGGACTGGGGCAGCATCCGTGAAGGAGAGAGTATGGGTTTATGGGGAGGAGACGCAAGGCCTTGCTTGCCTGGTGCGCCTCGCGTGCAGGCCCTGCGACCCGTGTGACTCTGCCCACCGGGATCTGGATGCCCTTATTAGACGCCTAGACACTTCAGGCTTCACAGGCGCAGAGCGGC
>NW_006299479.1:1093762-1098631 GCF_000327345.1 Myotis davidii | reverse complement strand
GGCCTCACACACCCTGTAACTCCTGCTCTCGGGCCTTCCGAAGGGGCGTCCTGAGGGCTGAAGCTTGCAGTGTGAAGCATGCCACACACACCTGGGTGGGAAGCCGGCTGCAGGATTCCCGAGAAGCTATGAGCATCTACTCTGTATGGGCCTTAAATTAGGGGTGAGGTCAGTGCGATGGCTTTATTACAGGTGATTTCCTTTCTTTTCTTGAAATTTGCTTTTAACTTGTTTCATCTTCTTTTCAAAACCAAAATTCATCTGCAGATATCTATGTATAGATCCTATAGAAATCCTAAGGACAACACATATTTGCTTAATTAAAAAAATTAAATATATGTTTTTATTAATTTGAGGGAGAGAAAGGAAGGGAGAGGAAGAGGGAAATAGAAACATGATGAGAGAGAGAGACATCGAATGGCTGCCTTCTGCACACCCCCTACTGGGGATCGAGCCAACAACCTGGGCATGTGCCCTGCCAGGGGATCAAACCGGGGACCTCTTGGTTCATGGGTTGATGCTCAACCACTGAGCCACGCCAGCGGGGCAAGATTTGCTTAATTTTGCACAATGTGTACACATTACATGGAAGACACACATGACAGGTCCCAATGTAGCCGTGTGGCTTGATTGGTCTTGAGACTTTACATGATCCGCGTGAGTCTTGGGCATCCCTTGATGGTGAGCCTGGCTATAGCTTCGTGAATAGGTTGACACCCACTGAGTGAAGGTGCCCCGAGTTCAATGGGAAGATAGAGAAAATGTTTTTGGTCGAAGGGGTATTCTTTGGGAGAGGTCTTTGAAATCTCCTTTTATTCAGATACTGAAGATTGCTCATTTTGTTTTAAATGGCTTAACAGTTTGCAAGGCACTTCTTGGAAATAAGTAGTGGTCTCTATAAAACAATGTTCCCTGAACACGCAAAAATAGGACCAGAGGAGAATGGAGCTTATGTCCCAGGGTGAAAAAAAAAAAAGGCCAGGCTGCAAGGTTCACTTCCCCCATGCCGTGGCCCCCATGGTGTGGCCTCCCTGCCATGGCCTCCCTGCTGTGACCTCCCTGCCGTGGCCTCCCTGCCGTGGCTTTTTGACCCGTGGCTTTCTGAGTCATGGCCAAGATGGACATGCTCAGAGTTAACCTGTCGGAGCCACCACCCCCTTTCTGCCCTATTGTGGCCGCCCAGCCCTCCTGTCACCTGTCCCAGTGCGTCAGCTGCCCGTGGGCCCCGGCCGTGTGCTAGCTATAATTGCAGGTCTCAATACGAATCCGCGGTGGTGTAGACCAGCTGAATGGCCGAGACTTCTCCCTCCATCTGTGCTCCTCCTCCCCTTCCTCTTGTTTTCATCCGGGCCCTTCACAGGTGCCAGCTGCCTCGGTAAAGAGCAGTCTTTATGCTGTGCTTCACCTGGACACCCCCGCCCCCCAGCAGTAGCTGTGGAGCCCAGTGGCCACACACGAGGGGGTGCTGTCTGGAGGAGGCAGAGCGGCTGAGAGCATGGGAATAAAGGTGTGTGTGGCTTCCGTCTCTCCTGAGCCGTCAGAGCAGGGCTGGCCTGGCAAAGGCTGCAGTCCAGGCTGGGGGCCAGACTTCTCCCAGAGGGCACCCCTGTGCAGATCCTAGCTGAGGGGGTCTGAGGGTGAGGACAGGGCCTGTTCAAACAGAGCATCCCGCCCAGCTGGGGAGCAGGTGTGAACACAGGGGCTGAGGAGGAAGCAGACAGATGCGAGTTTCTATGGGATAGGAAGTAAGGAGGCTCCGAGCACTGAGCAGCTCCCAGGAGTCACCTGGCCTTGACCATGGTTCTGACATTGTCTTCCAGGAGCTGGAGCTCTTGCCTCCTCAGTACCCACCTCCCAGCAGGTGCCTTTTCTTACCAGGCGGCATACCCGGTAGCTTTCACCAAATGGTTTCTTTTTTCAAACATATTTTTCTCCACTCCTGGCACCAGGACTGGCCCTGCCAGCGGTGCCTAAATGGCTATCATTTCAGGGATTTTTGAGGTTCTGTCTTCTCACCTCTGTATGGCGGGGGTCAGTTTGGGGCTCAGAAGCCCCCCCTCCCCCGAGGCCTGGCTGATGTGGGAAAGGATGTTTTGAAACTAGTCTCTCCGGGGTCCCTAAGGGGACACAGAGCAGCCTCTGCCCCCGTCACGCTGCCCCTGGACAGAGTGCTCTCCAGGCTGAAAGGCATCGTCCCTGCCCATGGCCCTCGCGCTCTCGCTTCCTCCCGGGGAAGTGTGTGCTCGGGCAACCCCACCCTCTGCCATGGAGTTCCCAGCCAATGAGACGCTGCTCTCCTGGTTGAAGGCCAACTTAATCCTCCCACTTCTGCTGCACTTGAGTTGTTTCACAGTGGACAAGTACGCTGAGAAAGGCTGCCAGGCCCTGGTGGCTTGGTGTGTGGTGCATATGCATGGGTGTATGCACACATGTGCATGTGTGCATGTGTGTACCTGGGTGTGCATGCATGCTCTAAGTGTGTGCATGTGTGTGCCAGTATGCATTGGATGTGCATGTATGCACGTGCATGCTGGAGTATGCGTGTGTATGGGTGTGTGTGCATTGGGTGTGCATGCATGTGTTGGGGTGTACATGTATGTGCGAATGTGTGCACTGGGGTGAGGATGTGTGCTTATGTGTGTATATGTTGGGGTGTGCATGCATGTGTTGGGGTGTACATGTATGTGCGAATGTGTGCACTGGGGTGAGGATGTGTGCTTATGTGTGTATATGTTGGGGTGTGCATGCATGCACGTGTGTGTTGTTGTGTGCATGTGTGCATGCATCTGTGTGTATGTGTGTGTGCACATACCCTCACTTGCGGTTAGCCATGAGGAGCCCAGTGAGCTTGGCCATGGCCCAGCTCAGACCCAGGACCAGGGTCTTTCAGGGACGGCTTCATCTCAGGCCAAGTCCTTAAACAGCAGAAGCCAAAGGCCAGCCCCTGGTGAAAAGTCCTGATGAGCTACTGCCTCCCTCGCACTGCCACGGGGACATTAAACCTTCAACAGTCTGGGTTTCTGACGGCTGGCTCTTGGTTCTCTGCCTGGAAAAACAGTAGGCGAATAGTAAAACCTTAAATTCTAACATGTGTAAGTTATACATCTTATTTTCATTTTCAGCCCATGTTCCCCTCTGTACGACATCAGGAAAAAATTACCGTCTGACTTCTAATATCTCAGTGGAGCATTTATCTCCCAGCCATGATAAGTGATCTTCAATATTTTTTTCCCTTCAGATTAAGAAACAAATTCATTTAATTTACTTTATTGAATGTGCTCAGTCGTGGCTGGGCTGCTCTCCCTGTGAATGGAGCTACTGCCACCGCCTTGCGAGAGGAGTGGGACCCCATCTGGCAGTGCCCTGCTGCCTGGGACCTCCTGATGGTCCGTCCCCGACCACAGCAGAGTGAGGGAGGCAGCGGCCAGGCCTTCCGAAGGCCGGAGGGGTTGGGCGGCCGAGCTGGGCGACTGTCATCTGAACCTCATCTGAACTCCTGGGTCTGAAGGCTGGTCTGGATTCTTGAGAGAGCTGGCTGGTCTCCCGCGTGGAAGAACCGGAGCTTCCTGCTCCGTAGACCCACAGCTGCAGCCTCCCCTTGGCCTGGCTGCCTGCGTTGGTCCTGCTGCTGCTGAGTGGCGAGTGAAAGCTAGGACAGGGCTGGATGCCACTTGCCCTGGGCACGTGAAGAGGGTCCATGACGCTGCCCTGGGGTATGTGGCATGTCCTGCCAACCTGCTCTGAGCGCCAGGAGGCCGCAAGCTCGGATCTCCAGATGGCTGCTTGTTGCTGACGGAAGCCAGTGAGCAGCCTCTTGCAAAACCTCAGGGGCTAACTGGGCTACAGGCTCTGAGACCAGGTTGGGTGATTGGCTCTGTCCTGTGTGCACCTCTGTATACTTCCCCTGCGAGTGTGGTGCCAGGGCTGGGAAACGCCACAAGGCCACAGCCTCTCTATACCAGGTTGAAGTTCTTGGATTCTATTCCTCCTCCACCCAGCAAGCAGCTCTTTCGCATGTGTGTTTGGATGGGGAAGCTTAATATTAAAGACCCTGCTGCCATGTGTACTAGCTGGGTGACCCTGGCCCAGTCACCTCGCCTCTCAGTTGCCTTAACCATAGCAAGGACCCATTAACCCTTGCCAGGCCTATCTTGGATGGCTATTGGGAAGTTCAGATAGAACAACGTATGAAAAATGTGTTGAAATGATATGTATGCAATAGAAATAATTCGCTCAGGAAACAGCTATCGCTTATCCTCTGTACAAGGTTCTGTACAAAGCTGGCGATCATCTACATCGAGGTTACAAAAAGGCAATGTCACCATCGCAGGAAACTCCCTAATCCAGCAAGGGCCTGGGCACCTGCCAAGCTAACAGGGCATGACAATCCAGGGACCAGTGCAGACACACTGTGGAGAGCCAGGTGTAGTCTGCCTGGTAACAAGGTGAAAATTGTCAGCTGCAGGCAGGTGGGAGCTGCAGTCCTGTGCTGAGAAGTCCAGACTCTAGTCCAGTGGTTCTCAATCTTCCTAATGCCGTGACCCTTTCATACAGTTCCTCATGTTGTGGTGACCCCCAACCATAACATTATTTTAGTTGCTACTTCATAACTGTAATGTTGCTACTGTTATGAATCGTAATGTAAATATCTGATATGCAGGATGCATTTAAGCGATCCCTGTGAAAGGGTTGTTCGACCCCCAAAGGGATCGCGACCCACAGGTTGAAAACCGCTGCTCTAGTCTGAGGGCAGTAGGAGCTGCCAAAAGTTTGTAAGTACGGCAATTCTAGAACCAGGCTGGGATTGGAAGAAAACTCTGGTGGCAGTGTGGAGAATAGAAATATGGTCACAGTGCCTAGCTGGTGTGG
>NW_006299479.1:1074136-1093716 GCF_000327345.1 Myotis davidii | reverse complement strand
GTAGAGAAAAGCAAACTGAAGAGAGAAGGTCCAGATTTTTAAATGAAATGTTTTACTGAAAAGCTGCGTCAGCCCTGGCTGGTGTGGCTCAGGAGGGCGGCAGAAAATTGCTGGTTTGATTCCCGCTAAGGAGTGTGCAGGAGGCAGCCGTTGGATGCTGATTCTCATCATTAATATTTCTCTCCCTCTCCCTTCTTCTCTGAAATCAATAAATCATGTTGTGTTTTTTTTTTAAAGAAATAAGGCGGCTTCAGCAGCATCCTCACCACCCTGCACCAGGTGGGGCTGGGAAATGACTCCAGTTGTCTGAGCGATTGGCCAGGGTGAGCTCCGTGCTGTGGGGACCACAGTGGCAGTGATAACTTCCTGGCTTTTGTCTCTTCTCCATCTAGGGAGTCTCCGGTGGACTGCAGCGTCAGCAAATGCAGCAAGCTGGTTGGTGGAGGCGAGTCCAATGCCATGAATTACAACAGCTACATGGACGAGAAGAACGGCCCCCCTCCTCCCAACATGACCACCAATGAGAGGAGGGTGATCGTCCCCGCAGGTACCGTGGGAACCAGGTTGCTGGTGGGCATCCACGTCCTCACTCTCTGGGCCAGCAGTTGAAGGGCAGGCCTGTCCCCAGGGCATCTAAACTTTTACCTGGTGCCCTGGTCTCTCGCCTTCTTCCTCAGCTGCCTTCCAAGACCCTGTCCGAATGTCACCAGAACCCTGAGTGCAGATCCCATCACAGACTCTGTGCCAGTGCCTGGACCCATAGGGCGAGGCCGGCACAGAGAGCAGGAGCCCTGGGAAACCCCAGGCGTGCCCACCCTCCCTGGAAGGAGCAGAGTGGCTACAGAGGTCTGTCGTGCCCATCGGGCATGCGCTCCTGGCATCCACAGAGTCCCACCTTTCCAAAATTATAGCCAGCGAGTTCAGTCTCAAAATAGAAATAACTATATTTAACAAATGGAGTGCCTTACCATGTGTGCAGCAAGTTATGTCATTATGTTAAAAAAAAAAAAGCCTATTTTTCCTAGGTATTAGTGCAGTTGGGTACAGAAAATAAAATCATTGTTCGAGCCTTCCCTGTATTGGCTGGACGCTCGGCCTCGGCTAGACCAGCAAGCTCAGCCGCCAGGTCCAAAAGGGAGTCTGAAAACTGAACCGTGTGGGGTCGGTGCCAGGTAGAAGGAGCTAGAACGTCCAAACCTTAAGCAACATGAATTATAGGGCAGAGATTAAGAGTCATTTGACCAAAATAACTCTACCGAGAAGGCAAAACCCCTTCCATTTGGAAAAATACAAACGCAGTTGTGTGTGAGGCAAGGATTAGACATCTCTCTGAAGAAATCCGAAGGCAGTTACTTCTTGGTCTGAAGGTGTGGCTTCGTGTGGGCCACTCCTCCCAGGCCCTTTGTATTCATTTTCCATGGCAAGCTGTGTCTCCCCGTCTCCTGGGACTACAGCTACACCCTGGTGTGCTGGGCCAAGTTCAAGGTGGGAAGGATGGGGACCCATGGCTAACAGGGATGTGTCTGTGCCCTGTAGGACCTCAAAGCTGTTCATGAGCCTTCTAAGTGTCCTTCTTCCACAAGCACGTGAGCTCACAAAGGAGGAGAAGGAGGAGCTCCGTTGATGAGCACTTTGGGGTGCCAGGAGCGATTGAGCTGCTTCACCCACATTGCGTGACCTCTGTCACTTCATGCGTGATCTCCTCCAGGACCCCAGCTAGGAATGTCTACAGCTCAGGTGCATCTGTCAGGTCCAAGAGAACCGTGTCTTCTGCCTTCACATTAGAACGTGGCAGACAATGGAATCGCACTGCCGTGGGCATGGTGGGGCCTCTGCGGACCTCCCAAGGCCAAGTCAAGCCAAGCCTCACCAGGCCTCTGGTGGTTTGGTATTGAACTCCCCAGCCTTGCCAGTGGCCAGCATGCGAAGGAGATCTTGAGGACTGAAGGGTTAGGGCTGTGGTCAGCAAAATGCGGCTCTTGAGCCACATGCGGCTCTTTGGCCCCTTGAGTGTGGCTTTTCCCAAGCCTTAGGAGTACCCTAATTAAGATAATAACAATGTACCTACCTATATAGTTTAAGTTTAAAAAATTTGGCTCTCAAAAGAAATTTCAATCATTGTACTGTTGATATTTGGCTCTGTTGACTAATGAGTTTGCCGACCACTGGGTTAGGGGATCCGAGATTGTCTTAACCCAATGTGTACATTTCTGTAGACTCTTTGGGGAGGGCATAGGAAAAAGGGCAAAGACAGCCAGACTGCTGGGTTGGCCCTTCAACTCTAAATGGGTGTTGAAATATTTTCAAAAACAGTATCAAAATGTCAGTCTGCAGTGGGCCAAGGTAACTAGGGAAGTAATAATGAAAACGGTGTAAGTTCATATCAAGGGATTTTTAAGGCACTTCATATAATGAACTCACTAGCTATGGACTGACTTCCCTTAGACACTATGGCTTCCTCCAGGCCAGCCTGCTGGACGTGAGGGGAAGTTTCACTGGGCATGTCCACAGATCAAGGCAATAAAACATCAGTGGAGGAACCTATTGCACTCACGGTGGGATTTTAAGACAAGTGTAAATGAGGACCCTAGTTAACCACCAGGTCCAAGTTCAGATAGGAAGAAATTGGGACCAATCATCCAGGAAATTTGGAAGAGGTTAGCATGACCCAGAGAGGAAGATTTAGAATTCATTGTGCTCTAAAGGGAGAGAAATAATACTGTGATAGAGGGAGGAAATAAATACATTAAATGCATGGTGTAGCATGGGATCTGAGGCCTTGCACGCTAAAAATGAGAATTAGAAGAAGCAGAGGAGATCAGATAAAATAGTATGCAACATAACCCACCAACCCAGCCTCCTCCATTTTTCTTTAGAATTCTGAAATGGTGTAAAATTATTTCTAGTTACCAATGGTCTATGCCCAATTGTCTCTGACTTATACAATGAAGCTATAAGTTCAGGAAGGATTGTGAGAAGAAAAGACCCGCCCACCTGGACTAAATGAAGTCCTGGGGAGACTTGGATTGGTACCCCCACTCAGACTTGGATTTAGGTCGAGCTAAGGCCTTAACCTTTTAAGACGCCACTTTCCATCTGGTGAATGAAGATAAAATCCATTTTGTAGGATTTTCTTGATCAGTGAAAAACAGGAAACGTGGAGCAGGGGCCACACAGGAGGCACCCCAGATCTGGGCTGCGGGCACTGGGTTGTGGTATGACAGTCGGCAGAAGTCCATGATCTATAACTCTGGACTCCCCTCTCCTCACTCTCTTCTTTCCTGCCCCCCACCTTCAGCACACATGCAGCGACCACCCCATGCTGGGCACTTTACACAGCCGCTTCCAGCCTAATTCTCACATGCAATCACCAAGGAGAAGCAGGAGACCGTGCCAGACCAGGGCAATGGCAGAAGCTCTGATTTCCAGACTCTTAGGGGAGGTTGATGGGGTTGAAAGGTGACTCAGATACTCCTATCCAATAAACCTGCCAATCAAAGAGGCCCAGTAGAAGCTTTGGCTGACAGCTGACATACAGTGCCCGGTCTCCCTCCTCCTCCAGAAGGCCCTCCTTGACACTCCACGTTTACCCAAAGGCCCTCCTCTTCTGCTTACTTCAACGTGCACTACAAAGGCTTCGTGTGGACAGGTCTTTCATGAGGCCAGGGGCCATGTCATTTTCTTCTTTGATGAGCAGATGTCAAGTGTTTCTTGGATTCACTATTAATTGTTTGCCAATAAAACAGATGGCTTCCAGACTGTGCTAGGTGGTAAGCTGTAAGGCTACCTCTGTGGAACCCACTAGACTCCCCATTAGCACTCAGAGCACGCCCCCCACACACACACACTCCTGGTTGAGAAGAAGTCATGAGGGTCCTACGTGGAGGTAGCCTCAGTCCTTACATTATTATGTTCACTGAAGGGCTAAAGGTTTCTCATCTTTGGGGACTTAACTATCCTAAAAACGTTTTGAGGAAGATCTGGTAGAAATTTCAGCACAGCTGTCTCCAAAAGGAGAAAGCGCAGGCTGGGCCATGTTAAGGCCTCACACCACCGGGTCTGCCATCTGCGTGCACAGATGTGTTCTCTCCATAGCATCTGAGAGCTCGTGTTCTGCCATGAAATCAGTGTTCTCGTGAGGCAGCTGGTTTCCCTTGCCAGAGACGCTGGGCCCTGATGGCTGGAACTGTGTTTATTTTCACTCGGATGCCACCATTTCTCAGGCAAAGGCTTCAATGGACTTCCCAGAGCTTTAAAGAGTGTCCTGTCAGGATGTGGAGTGAGGCATCTGAGAACCTCCCCAGCGCGCTAAGTGGTTCAGGCAGCGCCAGATGCCCCGGACCAGATGGAGCTCTGGGAGGACCATCTGGGAGGGAACCCACTTTCCCAGTGAGCATGAGGGGTGGCGGAGGGTGGAGAGGGAGAGTGGGGGAAAGGGAAAGGGAGATTGGAGAGGAAAGAGACAGAGAGAGAGAAGGGGAAGGAGGGAGGGAGAAAGACCGAGAGAGGCTGCCCAGGCTTGGTGACGCCCTGGCTGACAGGCCTTGTCCTCTGCAGACCCCACGCTGTGGACGCAGGAGCACGTGCGGCAGTGGCTGGAGTGGGCGATAAAGGAGTACGGCCTGATGGACATTGACACGGCCTTTTTCCAGAACATGGACGGCAAGGAACTGTGCAAAATGAACAAGGAGGACTTCCTCCGAGCCACCTCCCTCTACAACACGGAAGTGCTGTTGTCACACCTCAGTTACCTCAGGGAAAGTAAGTGCCTGTCTCCTTCTGGGGAGGGAGCCCCCCCGCCTGGAGGGTGCAGCCCAGGTCCCCAGGGCTGGGGGAGACCTCTGCCTGGCCCGCTCCCAACCAGACTGGCTTCCCTGGGAGCCAACCCGGGGAAGGAAGCTGGGTTCCCTGCCGTCGGCGTTCGTTGGGCAGAAGCTGTAGGAGCTGCGGGTTGGGGCCGTGAGGTTACCAGGGTCCTGTGGGCTCCGGCAGACCCTGCGAGAGAGCTGACCCAGTCCTGGGGTGTCAAGGGAAGTAAAATGAGGAATGGAGAACCAGTAGGGAGCTGTGGCCCAGGGGGTCTGCCTGAGGCTGGCCGCGCACGGCCTGTGAGAACCCCCTTCCCAGAAACAGCCCCAGGATGACAAATACAGGGACGCCCTGGCTCGTGTTGTCCTGAGCGATGAGTTAGGGTTCCCACAGCAAATCTAGATCCATGGATTTAGGATTGAAGGATTTGAATGTTTACACATTCAATTCCTCTTATCCTTGGGGTCACTCCAGAGCCTTTTAACCCCGCCTTTAGGGCTGCCACCCACACCCCCTTTTTACTAAGCAGGGAAAGGGGCAGGTGCCGCAGGTCAGGTCGGTGAGATGTGTTGGAAGCGTCACCTAACACAGCCAGGAGGAAGGCGCTTGGGAAAGGGAGAATTTACACAGAGAGAGTGCACAATTGCTGGTAGGATTTCTCCACGGTGGGGTTCCTTAGCACCAACACTTTGATACAAAGGTCATTTGATATGCGCTATACCCAGAATTCTTTGAGGCCCACTAATAACCTTGGCCTTAACTCTTCACCGGAAGTCCAGGCCCGGTGGTCTACCAGTGCCCCCAAGGATGAAAGGGCTATTCTGTGGCCAGAAAGGACGGTACTGATATCAGGAGTTGACGCTACAGGTAAACAGATGTGGGCTGTAGCCAGCCCTGCCCGCAGACAGTGTTAGCTGTCAGTGGCCGGGACAGCTGGGGATCTCAAAGGTGCTAAGGTTCGGAGGGAAAGGGTTTGATGATTATAAAGCCCCATCAAAGCTGAGATCCTTGGACAGGGCCTCCGGGCCGCCTTTCCCATCTCCTGGGCCCTCGGGTGGTCGGTTCTTCATTTGCTCTGCGCTGTCCAGCGGGTCTTCACCTCACCGTCTTTGGGGTTGTCTGTCTTGTTCGGCAACTGTACGCTGTGTGGACTGGGGCAACACACGCTGGCTTTCAACATTAAACATTTAGAAAAGTGCCTTCGGGAGTTTCCACCAGTGCCCCCGGGCTCCTCGGTCACCCCTCCGAGGCGTCTGGCATCCAGTGGGGAGTGGGGGTGACGCCGTATATGTTACCACCAGAGCCATGACCTCATGTCTGAGTCTTGCGGCAGCAGGAGGTCAGCCCGAGGCCCAGCCATTTCCAAAAAGGGGGCAACGTTCCACCCAGTTTTTTCCGAGCTTTGGAGAATGAGCGTTTTCTAACCATCTCTGTTTCTCAGGACTTCAGTGTTTATAGACTTTTTAAAAAATAAGGTCTTTGCACAGAACCCTGCAACGAAGGATGCTAGCTAGGCAGGGCAGGGGTGGGCGTGGGCATGAGACGCAGAGACCAGCAAAGTGAAAGCACTGGCCGAACCTGCCTGTGTGCTTCTCCCCAGATCAGGAGGCCAGGACTCACAGGCCCCATTTCCTCCTTTCTGGGAGAAGAGATGGTCCGAAGCAGCCTGGGCCCAGTGACTCAGGGCTCCAGGGCAGATGCCCTTTTTGGGGAAATGTCCAAGGCCATTTTGACTGGATGTGGGGAAAGGCCCATTCATGCCGTGTGATCCCCAGACCCCTCTTTCTGGCTGGTCCGTAATCAGCCCAAATCCCCAATCAGACTCCCCGTCACAGAGGGACCCAAGCCACAGGCCCTGAAGTAAGACCAACATCTGCTCCAAAGGGCCAGGAATGTGGTGAGCTGGCCATTGGCAGCCACTGAGCAGGCTGGCTACTGACGGAGAGCAGATAACAGCAAGAGTGAAGGAGCGGGCAGGCGATGAAGAAGTGGTGGCCAGAGAGTGTGCTATTTGGGGGGTACTGGTAGCAGGGCAAGGAAGAGTGCGGTTGGCTTCTTTTTCTTTATTTTTTGTATGTTTTTATTGATTTCAGAGAGAAAGGGAGAGCGACAGAGAGACAGAAACATCAATGATGAGAGAGTAACATTGATCGGCTGCCTCCTGCACTCCCCACACTGGGGATCGAGCCCGCAATCTGGGCATATGGCCTGACCGGGAATCGAACCATGACCTCCAGGTTCATAGGTAGATGCTCAACCACTGAGCCACACTGGCCGGGCTCCTTCTTTATTTCGTAAGAGTATGTGTGGATGAGAAGGAAGATGCCCCAAAGTTATAAAAAGAAAATGAAGTTTCCAGAAAGGAGATTATTAGTGGAACACGTTTTCAGAGTGGAGAAGAGATGGAACAGAGTATATATATGGTACAATGTGGAGTGAAACAGCCCAATGGAAATCAGTCTGTGTCTTGATAGAAACACCAAAGCTGCCTGTGAAAGCCAAAACCGAAATGCCGTATCAAGGCTCATACCCGCTCGCCCGGCATAGGACTGGCATAGTCTGCAGGCCTTTTGAGGAACCTAGACTTACAGTGACCTGCTGGCCTGGAGGGCAGCTTTGGTTCATGCTTCATTTTCATTGGTGTCTACCTTTAGGCTCTAGCATCTGGGACCCTGTGGCCCGGGTGGTGGTTGGCCTGCTACACCGTGGCTGGAGGTCACTTGGCTGGTGGCTGTCTGCTGCCTGGACGGCTGGGAACCCCCTGGTGTCCACCAGCGTGTCCTCAAACGCTGTATTGTTTTTGCAGATGGACTTCCAGCGGATGTTTTGTGCTCAGACGGGGAGGCCGGCACTTTCGGGGAAGAGACCAGGCCACTAAGCAGAGGCAGGAGGAAGGGATGCTATTGGCTGGTGCTGGGTCCCTTGTCCTTCTGTTGAGGAGGGCACGGGGTTCAAGCATCTTGCACTTGGGCAAGAAGTGGAAGGAGCATAGCTGAGCGCCTCCGCACAGAAGGAGGAAGTGCTGTGGGCTAGGGAGTCAGCAGAGACGCGGAGACCTCAGGCCTAAACTGCGCGTCAGGGGCTCCCGACTAGCTGTGCTTCCTCGCTGTCTGATCTCCCCAGACTTTCACAGCAAAAGGGAACCTTAGACTTAGAGGATACGAAGCCCCGGCATCACAATTACACGTTCTAACAGGCGCTTGAGTAGTCATTCTGGTTGTCTGGGAGGGAAGCTTTAAAAGTAAGCACCGAACCCCAGCCAGTGATTGAGCATCGACCTATGAACCAGGAGGTCACGGTTCGATTCCCGGTCAGGGCACATGCCCAGGTTGTGGGCTCGATCCCCCATGTGGGGCGTGCAGGAGGCAGCCGATCTATGATCCTCTCTCATCATTGATGTTTCTGTCTCTCTGTCCCTTCCTCTCTGAAATCAGTAAAAATATATTTTTTTTAAAAATAAATAAAGGTAAGCATCAAATTGTAAATGAATTGTCCGGGGTGGAGAATAAATAGCAACATCAAGCCACTCCGCACCCTGTCTGATAGCCCAGCACGCTCGCATTTATCCGGCCTGCCTGCAGGTGCCCTGTCCTTCAGGCCTGGGCTTGTAAGCTGTTCCCCACAGAGTGGCCGCACCCTGATCCTGCTGTGACACTTGCCCACCCTTGAGGAGGAGGGAGGGGGAAGGTGGGCTGGGGAGGATGCACAGAGCATTTAGGATCATTCCGGTCCTCCTGGGGACACTCGGCTCAGGTGTGCACCTCCCCAGGTGTCATTCACTAGTGTACGTGGACAGGACGCCCCCTTGTGGACACCACTCGGACTGTTTATAATCCCCATTTTAAAGCTGTGGCCACTGAGGTTCAGAAATTGGCTCAAAGGCAGACGGCCGGTGGAGAGCCGCTGGTATCTGAGACCCCGGCCCCTTAAGTCCCGGGCTGAGGCCAGGCCCACAGCCTCCCCTCTGCGTGGAGATGGGCCCGTAGAGCTCGCGTTAACCTGCACCGCATCGTCGTCCCTTCTCTGTGTTGGAATCGGCCTCCTCCACGGGGCCTTCCGTGTAGAGCCAGACCACTTTCCCCACAGCTTGTTCTGTTTTTATTTGTCCCAGGAGATAAATGCTTTCCGAAAACTTGCCTGTGGCCTCCTGGAATGAGGCAGATTAAGCCAAACCCTTCACCACACTAACCGTGTCCTCCTCTCCTCCCCGTGGTGTCCACTCAGGGCCCGACGGGCGGCCCCCCACGGTATCTCTCTGGGCTCAGCCCGCTTGGCATGGGCCTTATTTACAGCCGTGGCTGCGGGAAATGAGATTGGGTGGGACCTCAAAGGAAGTGAGAGCGGTCCCCAGCTGGCAGTTCAAACATGGGGCCACTGGGGGGAGTTGGGGGGTTCTGGGAGCCCAATAGGTCCTAGGTAGGGCATCATGGGCAGAAGAAAGTCTTTCTGCATTTTACCAAAAAGTTGGTTTCCATATGTATAACTGGGTCTGGCCTGTGAAAAATTCTGTGAAACTATGTTATTTTTTAAAATATATTTTTATTGATTTCAGAGGAAGGGAGAGGGAGAGATAGAAACACCAATGATGAGAGAGAATCACTGATCGGCTGCCTCCTGCACACCCCACGTGGGGGATCAAGCCCGAAACTCAGGCATATGCCCCGACCAGGAATCGAACCCCGACCTCCTTGTTCATAGGTTGATGCTCAACCACTGAGCCACTGAGGCCGGGCTAAGAAACTGTGTTTTCCGGTAGTAGCGGCACGAGAGATGAAATATGTTGTGTGACAGGGAAGGCCACAGAGTGGGTATCTGTCTTGATTCTCATTTTTAATTTAAACTTAATGGGAAACACATTTTGCAGCTTGTGGCATTCCCACCGGCAGCTCAGACAGTCGGGCAAAGGTGATGGGCCCAGGCCATTAAGCTGGTGAAGTATTATTATCCCTTGCAGGCCCGGGTCCAACCAGGAAAGGAGACCAGGGTCCCCACAGAACAAAAGGCCAGGTTTCCCTGGACTCCGTCGTCAGCCAGGCCCTCCTTCCCTCTGCCCTCCACCCTCCCCACCCCAGCCATTGACACGGCGCAGAGAAAAGAGAGACCCGGATTCAATGGGCTGACTGCGTGAGGCAGGAGACAAAGGCTTTGGCACCGGGACCCCATTGTCGCTCCTGCTCCAGGTGTCCCCGATGAAGAGCCCCTTGGGTGGGGGCAGTGCAGAGCTGAAGAAAGCCCCATTGTGGGCTCTGCCCCACACCTGCAAAGCGCCGCTCTGCTCACTCCCATCATTGCTCAGGTCCTAAATACTGTCTCCAGGAGGGATCCCAAGTGGACGTTGATTTTGTGCTTCTGTTTTCACACTGGGAAGGCCATTCCTTTCTGAACAGCAGCCACTTCATGCTTCTCGGAGCCCCCGCTAAATAGATAGACACACACGCCCGTATGCACACACTGATACAAGACAAAGAAGCTCGCCACAATGGTTGTCATTGAAGTGAAACGTACGGAGGGGTGCAGAACTCATGAATGTACCATTCAAGGGATTATCACAAAGTGAATCCATGCGCTCGTTCAAGTGCCTCCAGGGCAGAGAATAGACTAGAAGCCCCCCTGTGCCCGCTCCCCATCATCACCCCCTTCTCCCCAAAGGTTAGCACTGTGCTGACTTCCAACACCAATATGGGGCGGTGTGTTTCTTCCGTTTAGCCCGCAGGGTCTGCTGGACCAGAATGGGGTTCCTGCCTCCCCGGCTTTCTGGCTGTGTGATCCTGGCCAAGTTACTTGACTTCTCTGAATGCTGGTTGCCTCCACAGTGAAAGGGGAATCACGTGATACTGGTTTTATGCGGCTCGTGTAAGGGTTAAGTGAGAGAACAGATAGAGAACGCCTGACACAATGAGCGTCTGATGAGTTGGCTGCCTTCCCCCTCATCTCAGCCTCTGAGAAGGAGGCATCGGGAAAGACAGGAAGCTCAGTGGACATTAGCCTCACGCAGAAGGAACCTCAACGCAGGAGAAAGAAACCCAAAGTCACAGAGCAGGAGGCCAGGCTCTGGGGAGGACCTCCTCCCATCAGAACAAGTTTCCTTAACACAAGAGTGTGCTGTGCCACCCTCCATAGCCTGAGGAGTGAATAAGGATGGAGAAGGGAAGGGGATGCTGGTCCCTGGGGTGGGGGCAGATGCCCGAAAGCGGCCCCGCCCCCAGGAAGGCAGCCTCTCCTTCTAGGAGTGAAACTTGACCCAGGAACAGTCTTGAGGGCAAAACCCTTTCCCTAGGTCACCATGAAAGATGTATTTCATGCGAGCTTTGCGGAGGTCAAAGGACCCTTTCTCTTGGCTTTCTGGGAGTTTCCTGTGGAATTCACGTGTGCCCAAACCAGGACTTTCACCCCGGGGGGAAATTTAATAAATGCGGTTTATCTAAGCTTCGTGCTCTTAGCTAAATCTGCACTAATGACTCAGGCAGCTTGCTCCTCGGAGACCATCATTTTTCTTTATTTGCTCCAGCCGTGAGGTTTCAGCCTGGGGGAGGGGGGAAGAGGCGGGTAGCGGGGAGAATGTCGGGGACAGAGAGGCAGACATTCTTGGTCTCACTCCTGAGACGTTTTCTGATTCCCCTGGAACGTTTGGTCCCATGTCTTCACCCCCTTCCGGGCGTGGGGGATTATTCCTTCTTGCAGGAGAACCCGTTCGTAACTCTGATTCCAGAGGACGGGATCATGCTCTGCGAGCCTTTTATAACGGCTTCATTGTATGTAATCGCGGTGTCTGTGGAAAAAGGGATGCACAAGTAGCAATGATGATAGTTAGCATTGATTGAACACTTATTACGAGCCAAGGACTTTCGGAGCAATTTATATGGATCATCTTATTCAGTCCTCAAAAGGCCACACTAGGTGTTACCATTAGTCCATTTTATAAATGAGGAGCCCATGGCTTAGAGAGATGAGCTACACTGGTGGATCACAAGGCTACTAAGTGGTAAGAGGGGCTCTAATTTTATTTTATTAAAATACTAGGGGCCTAGTGCATGAATTTGTGCATGGGTGGGGTTCCTTGGCCAGGCCGGTGATCAGGGCCAATCAGGGCCGGCCGGGAGGCGGCGGGGCGGGGGTTGCGGAGGGGGGCAGGGACCACAGGAGGTTGGCCTGCCCTGGGAGGTTGGCTATGGGAGCTCACTGACCACCAGGGGGCAGCTGCTGCATTGAGCGTCTGCCCCCTGGTGGTCAGTGTGTGTCATAGCTACCGGCGGATTGTCCGGTTGTAATGGTCCCTTCGGCTTTTATATATATAGATTTTTTTATTGATTGCAGAGAGGGAATTGAGCCCATGACCCGGGCATATGCCCTTGACCAAAATCGAACCCGGGACCCTTCAGTCTGCAGGGTGACACTCTATCTACTGAGCCAAACTGGCTAGGGCATGGGGGAGGGGCTCTAATTTTAAAGTCTGATTTGCATAACAACTATCTTAAGATGAGGTTGCCCCAGCCTCACTTGGTCCCTAATATTTCTGAGAATGCAATAACCAAAGGCACCTGGTCCTTGGACGTTGCGCGCGCGCGCGCGCGTGTGTGTGTGTGTGTGTGTGTGTGTGTGTGTCCCCGTCTCCTTTCTAAGCCGGTGACCACGTGGCCACACTCCCTCACTGAGCAGGCTCAGTCCCACCTCCGCCCTCCTCTTTCTTGCCTGAACCGATTTCAGAGCCGGAAAGAAGCCGCCCAGGCCAGGAGTCAGAGGTTCTAGGCAGATGGATGATTTTTCGAAAACTCTCTCCCTCGGCGTCTGGCTGGGAAGGGCACACATTTTCTGGGCGGCACGCAACCGAACGCCCACAGCTGGGTGAGGCAGCAGCTCCACTCGCCTCCCTGCCCTGGCTGGAGACTAAAAATAGGAGTGTCTGCCAGCCCGGTCCCTGCCCAGAGCTCTGGCACCGGAGCCAGGCCGCTCGCCCAGGGAGCAGGGAGGGCTGTGGTGAAAGACTTGTTCCTCCTCCAGCGCCTTATGTCGAGTTCTCGTGTCTCCTGTGAAAGCAGATTCCAGTCCCGTCTGGGGAGCGCCGTAGTTTCCCCAGGAGAATCTCAAGGAGTTTTGGGGGGATGAGGGGGGAAAGGAAGCTGACATTTTACAAAATAAAACTCTTGAATGTGCTTGAATCTAAGGAACAAAACCAGTTTTAGGAAAGAAGGGACAACAACAGAAACTATCGCGCCTTTATTTTTTTATCCTTACCCGAGATCATGCTTATTGACTTGAGAGAGAGAGAGGAAGGGCGTGAGAGGGAAACATGGACGTGAGAGGAACATCGGTCGGTTGCTTCCCATATGTGCCCTGACAGGGGATCGAACCCACAACCTCGGTACGTGCCCTGAAAAGAATCGAACCCAAAACCTTTTTCATGGTATGGGATGACGTTCCAACCAACAAAGCCACCCAGCCGGGGCAAAAACGATCATGCCTTTAAAATGCCTGCACTAGTGCCCGATGCAGACTAGGTACCCGTTCAAGTTTCATTTTAAAAGATTGTATGTCAGCCCTCAGGGATGACAGAAAACCCAAGGTATTATGCCTGGCGTTGGGTTGGCAAAGTTACTATTGGGAGAACGGCCGCCCCAGCCTCCCACCACCACCTACCACCCCTCCAGCACAGTGACTGAGCATCTGAGGGCCTGGCCCACCAGCAAAGGGACCTGTACAGAAACCCAGAGGCCGTCGGAGCAGCCGACCTCTCCTCCAGGGCCTGGAGGGCCCGAGCTGCCGGCCAGCACTGGCCAGCGCTGGCCCGTGGACAAAACAAAACAAAAACAGAGAAGAATGTGCGGCCGCGACTGTGCCTCGGGCCTGCAGAGCCTGCACTCCCGGCCGGCCTCTGAGTGTGCCAGCCCCGGCTGCAGTTCAGCCCCGTCATTTTGCTGATGAGAAATCACGGTCTAGACATATAAAGCTGCTTACGGGGTGTGGGGGGTAGAACCGGGACAGGCCCTGCTGTTCCGATTCCCCGTCCCGTGTTCCTGCCATGACGTGGCGTGGCCCCGAGGAGCGCTGAAGCATGAAGGCCGCTGGGAGGGCCTGGGGGTGTCCCACCGGCAAGCGTTCTGTCCTCACCCACTCTGACCCTGACCCAGGAAGCTGTGGCGGTCCCCAGAATGGATCACAGTGACTTTTTCTTTCTCTCGAGGACTCATGGGTCCCCTGTCCTATCTCCCTGTCTCTGCCCCTCCCACTCCCCTCTCATGTCACCTCCTACTCTTCATCGCAGGACAGGGTCTTGGTTCTAACCTGCTGTTGCTTTTGCCTTTCAGGTTCACTGTTGGCCTATAACACCCCCTCCCACACAGACCAGTCCCCACGGCTGAGTGTCAAAGAAGGTGAGTTTGTTTCTTTGGGGGCCTAGAATTTTCCTCGGTATAAGCGGGGCACGGGCCCATGCCACTGAGATGGGTGTGGGGGGCGTTCCGGCCTGTGCACCGGCTCTCTGATTCCACACAGCTTTCTCTAGCACAGGAGACACGATGCCAAAGCCGATCCTGCCTGTGCCACTAGTTGGGGGAAAAAATACCACAAAGTTTTAAAATGTCGTGTCATGATATCATAAAGATATGACTTGAAGCTGTGACTCCACAAAAGAAAATGTTCGGTCATAGAATGCAATGGATATCGCTCGCTTTCCAAGCTGAAAATTGGGCTTTCCCTGTTGAAACTATTGAAATAAAGATCGCAGGGATGCTTGCAATGCTACATTTCAACGTTTTGAGAACAAATTTTAGCAATTCCAAAGTGGTGATTTGAGGATTTAGTCTTGTTGGTTTGGTTTGGTTTGGTTTGGTTAAGAGAGAGAGAAAACAGACCCAGCAAACAATGTTTGCCAGTGACAATTTTAGCAAAGATTACAACGGCATTTCTCAACATCTTTATTTCTGAAACAATAAGTAAAGGTTTATGGCTCCAGATACTGTGTTAGATGCTAGGCATTTAAACAAGTGAATAGAATGATCTGAGGGAGAAAAAGAAAATGTGAATGAGAAAAATCCGCCCCAGGCAAAAGAAAAATTGCTTGGAGGAGGGGACTCTTGTGTGGGGACTTGAGGAATGAATAGGAGTCTGGCAGACGTTCTCCCTACCTTGCTCTCTCCTTCACTACTTCTTTTTTAGTGCACACCTGCCATTATATAGAACAGGGGTCCTCAAACTATGGACCGCGGGCCACATGCAAATACAAATATTGTATTTGTTCCCGTGTTGTTTTTTTACTTCAAAATAAGATATGTGCAGTGTGCATAGGAATTTGTTCGTAGTTTTTTTTTAAACTATAGTCCGGCCTTCCAACGGTCTGAGGGTCAGTGAACTGGCCCCCTGTTTAAAAAGTTTGAGGACCCCTGATATAGAATGAAAGCAGAAGTTTTTAGTGTTGGTTGCATTTAAAGTAGCACGGTATCATACTCCAGAGAAACATAATGTTCTTTTAATGGAAGAAACTTCGAGACCATTTGTTTCAAAATCCTCACGGGTTATGGAGGAAACCAGAAACCCAAATAGCCTGGGTGTCTTGGCCAAGGCCACACCTTTGATCATATAGGACTTTGTGTTTCCTGTTCATAATTTATAATCAAATGATGACAAAAAATGTAGTGGAGAACATATACAACATGATGAACCTGATTGTAAACGTCTGTGGTTTTCATTTGCTTCCTTCCCCCCTACCCCAACCTGGGCCGGTCCTATTTATGCTACTGTTTTCCTTTCCAAATCAGATTTATTTAATTTTGCCATGCAAACTAAATTAGATAGTCTCCTTCTACAGTCCAAGCCACATTTTACTTGATGGCCTATTTAATAATCTCGATAAGAGAGAAAATGTAGCCCAGCTGGCTTGGTTCAGTGGATTGAGCATTGTCCCATGCACCATAGAGATCGCTGGTTCGATTCCTGGTCAGGGCATAAGCCCGGCTTGTGGGCTCGATCCCCGGTAGAGGAAGTGCAGGAGGCAGCCAATCTATGTTTCTCTATCCCCGATGTTTCTATCTTCTCTCCCTCTCCCTTTCTCTCTCTCTCTAAAAAATCAATAAAAACATATTTTTTTAAAGGGAGAGAAAATGTATTAGAGTAACACCCTGGCTTGGAGGTCAGGGCACTTTTGGCTTACTTTGGGGAAATCCCTTCATCCCCTGAGCCTTAGTTTCCCATAAAGTGAAGAGGCTGAACTAAGTCAGTTCTGGTCGAGCCCAGACTCTCCAGCTGTGGCTCCTTAGGCATGACTTGGGGCCACAGAGTGAGGACTCTACCTCCATTCAGTGCACTCTGGTTCCATCTGTTTCCATTAGGGAACTTCCTTCACTTGCAGATAGGGACCCACTTCTTGGAAGGAGGGAAGGAAAGAAGAGAAAGAGAGAGGAAGGAAGGCCCGGAGGAAGAGGGAAGAAGGGGAGGAAGGGAGTGGGGAGAGCAAGAGGGATGGAGGGAGAAAGGGAATACGGAGAACCTTGAAAGTTCCTCCAGCCCCACAGGCTAAGGCTAATGAGACTCTGGGTTTAACTACAGAGTTTGGTTTGGAAGCCAGTTTGGCTGAGTTGAACTGTATTAATAACCAACACATTGCTCCTCCCAGGGGTCCTAGCTTTCAGCCCCTCCCCCCTACCTGTGCAGTGCGTTCCCTGGTCCTTTTGTGCGCAGGGAGTACATCTGTAAGGCCACGGGGCTCATTCAGGCATCGCAGGAGCCGCTCACTAGCTGGGCAGCAACCCTCTCCTGCCATGAATTAGCTGCAGCATCCCGGCGGATGCCCGCTGCGCTGCCAGATCTCATTCAGGTGCTGCCGGGCACTTATCTCCCGGCATTGGCCCTGGCCCCCAGGGACGATTAGGGCTGCGCTTTGCAGGTGCGTCTTTTGTCCCCAGTAACGCTTGCCACTTGAGCTGTCTTGCTGCTGTGTCGCCTCCCCCTTGTGAGGTGGTCTGAATCTGTCTGAGCGGCCATCAGCCACAAAACAAAGTGCATTAGCAAGACAAAGCTAATCAGGCCTCTCTATCCTCCCCCCCAATTCAATCGCCTCCCCACCTCCTCTCTTCTGCTTTTCTCTAATCCCTACCTTTATTTCTTAAAATATTAAATGGGAAAATAAAAGAGAACACTCACTGCAATCCTGGCTCCATCTCGTTCAAACGAAGACACACACAGAGCCCCCAAACAAACCGAGATCCCTCTGAAGCACCAGCTGTGTGTGTGCGTGTGCGTATGTGTATATGTGTGTGTGTGTGTGTGTGTGTGTGTGTGTGCACGCGCTTCACACAGGGCAGGTGCTGGCACCGGGCACAAAGGAAAGAAGTTCCGGAGGTGATGTCTATTAATGCTTCTTCGATGCTCTTATCAGACTAGAATGCCTTTTGACTTGCACATGGCCCAGTCACCCGGCCAGCTTGTCACTTAAAAACGATTGCACGCTCTAGTCTAAAGGTTATTTGTGCCCACGAAGTAAGACGAGTTTTTAACATTCAATTTATAGCGGCCTTGAAGCCCCTTTATGAAATAGTCTCTGGTCATAGAGGGGAGCCAACTGGAACAGTTGTTCTTTCCACCGTTCGTTATCGGGGCTCATGCGCTTGAGTCACAGAGCATGAAAGCATCCATTGCCCGTTTGCAAGAGCAGCCACCACCGTCCTCTGTGTAGAATCCTTGATGCTTCAGACACGTTCACGTGCTGGGCCTCTGCTCTTGAGCTCGGCAGCATCCCTGGGAGGTAGACATGGTTCTCCCCATTTTGCAGATGGAAAAAGTGAGGCTGGGCGATATTAAATTGCTCGCTGAAGGGCACCCAGGGACTCAATAGCAGAGCAGGACTCAAACCCAGGTTGCGGGATCCACATCCCTTGCTGCACACGGTCTCCCTGACAGACAGCCTTTCCCCTCTGGCTTACTTTCTACAGAAACAAGACCTGGCCTAAGTGTAGTTTGGGCGGAGATCTGAATTCTCCCCATTATTTTTCTCTGTCCCTGCAGTTTTCCCACTATCACCCCACCTGCATGACTATTCTATCCTCTTTCCCCAAAGATGAATTCATACGTACCCCCACTTGGCACTACCCCCTAGTCCTCACTACACAGAGAACCACCTGGTGAGCTTTTTTAAGAATGCTGATACCATAGGACGGATATTGTGTGACTCCACTCCTATGAGGTACCTTGGCCAGGCAAACAGGAAGTAGAATGGTGGCTCCAAGGCCTGGGGGAGAAGGAGGAGAAATGGCTAGTTCTTGTTTAATGGGACAAGAGGTTCAGTGTGGAGAGATGAAACATTCTGATGGTTATGCTTCCACAATGTGAATGCACTGAATGCCACTGAAACACAGACTGAAAAATGGCAAAAAGGGGTAAATTCTTTGTAAGTTTTACAACAATAAAAATGCAAAAATTAAAATAAAAAATTTTAGAATACTGATGCTCAGATCCCAAACATGACCAGTTAATTCAGAATCTCTAGGAGAGACGTGTGGGCGTGGAAAGTTTTCTTAAAGCCCCTGGGTTACTCTGTAGCTTGTAGCCCAAATCGAGAAGCCCTGCCATAGAGTGCAGACACACACTAGAAAGAGGAAAGCAAGACCGTCTCAGAGCCACATTCTGGGCAGGTGATCTTGACCTTTCGTGGCCCCAAATCCACCTAACAGAGGAAGAGCAGGGCCAGTTGATGTACTAATACAGGTGCAGGCTGAGTGAAAGGACCGTCTGGTCAGGGCTTGTCGTTGATGATGGTATAATCATCACTGATTTGACAACTTCACCTTAATGCATCGTTCATATCTCAGGGATTTTTTCCTTATGTGCCCTCATCGTATGTATCTAAAGAGTAGATAGGTGGACCTAGCCGGCGTGGCTCAGTGGTTGAGCGTCAGCCTGTGAACCAGGAGGTCATGGTTCATTCCCAGTCAGGGCACATGCCCGGGTTGCGGGCTCCATCCCCAGTGTGGGATGTGCAGGAGGCATCTGATCAATGATTCTCTCTCTTCATTGATGTTTCTAACTATCTTACCCTCTCCATTCCTCTCTGAAATCAATAAAAACAAAAACACCCGAATAGGTAGGTGGTAACTTGAATTTACAGGGAGGACATGGGTTCTAGAAGCTCAGTGGCCTTTCCAAGGACATGCACATCCTGCAGCCAGGCCCACAGACTCCCGTGTCCTCATCTGGACACGCAGCCTGCGAGAGCCAGCAGGTCTCTCCTTTGCCTGCACAACCCTCACTTCCTCGGGGTCCGGCTGGATCTGTGTAAACACCTCTGACTCCCCAAAAGGCGGAGGAGACTGAGCTCCCTGTCTATGAACTCCTGGAACGCACAAACCCTCCATGGCCCGTGGAGCCCGAGCGTCCAGCAGCAGCCTGGGAAGCCGGTCAGGACCTGTGCCGAGTGCAGCACCGCTTCCCCACGGGCACACTGTCTGCCTCGGAGCCCCGTCGCTTGCAGGTCCACGGCTGATGGAGAAAACGGCTGTGTGCTGGCAGGCCAAGTGTGGGAAAGGGGGCAGGAGACACTGCTTTCTGCGTCCTTTACGGCAAAATGCCTAACAGGCCCCAAGCCCATGCTCGCGAGAGCCCTTAGTCTCTCGAGGCGGTTTCCAGGGGCAGGGCCTGTGCACACAGCAGCCCCCCCCCAACCCCCCACTTTGCAGCTCCTCACTGTCCAGGATCTTGTCTGTGCCTCCCACCATCCCCATGAGACGGCCGGACTGGTGTTATCATGATCCGATTCTGTCCATAAAGCAACGGGGCACAGACTGGAC